>NW_019154088.1:35403910-35688367 GCF_002288905.1 Enhydra lutris kenyoni | reverse complement strand
AAGAAAGAAAGAAAGAAAGAAAGAAAGAAAGAAAGAAAGAAAGAAAGAAAGAAAAAAAATAAGTATTGCTGACAATGTGGAGATACTGAGAGCCTTGCACACTGTTCATGAGAATATAAAACGATGTGGCCATAACAGTACTGCAGTTCCTCAAAAAAGTAAAAACAGAATTACTATATGATGCAGCAGATCCACTTCTGGGTATAAACTCGAAAGAACTGAAAGCACAGTCTCAAGATATATTTGTACACCCATGTTCCCAGCAGCATTTTTCACAATAATCATAGGTAGAGGTAATCCAAGTGTCTACTGGTGGAAAAATAAATGCAATGTGTTATATATTACCAGTGGAATATTATTCAGCCTTAAAGTGGAGGAAATTCTGATTCATTCTACAGTATTGAGCACATTACAGTAAAAAGTGAAATAAGCCAGGAACATAAAAACAAACAGTAGCTCATCAAAATGTCATACATACATAACTCTTGTCACCATATGATCCAAAAATTCCACTGCCAGGTATATACACAAAGAAAATATATATCCACACAAAAACTTGTAAATGGATGTTCATGGTATCATTACTTAAAACAACCACGAAGTATAAATTCAATTGTTCATCAACTGACCAATGAATAAACAAAATGTGGTATGTCCATTTAATTATTATTCAGCAAAAGTATTAATTTAACAATAAAAGTACTAATACATGTTACCACATGGATGAACTTTAAATACATTATTTAAAGAGAAAGAAGCTGGTCACAAAAACCACATATATGATTCCATTATATAAAAGGTCCAGATTAAGCAAATCTATTGGGACAGATAGCAGGTTACTAGTTACATAGGTCTGGGGAAGGAGTATTTTGGGTGGAATTAATAGGAGTGACTAACAGTGGGCATGGGGTTTCCTTAAGGATTGATCAAAATATCCTAAAATTGTGGGAATGCACAATTCTGTAAATAAAATAAAAAATATTGAATTGTACACGAAATGTGTAAATGGCATGTGAATCTCAGTAAAGTTATTAAAATGAAAAAAATTAAGTGATTATATGTGAGTAGTTCTATTTCTGGGCTCTCTACACTGTCATACTGATTTGTATAGGCACACGACTCATCTTGATTATTGCAGTTTGTTTTTTTTTAAAGAATTTATTTATTTATTTGACAGAGATCACAAGTAGGCAGAGAGGCAGGCAGAGAGGGGGGTGGGGATGGGGGTGGGGGGGTGGGAGCAGGCTCCCTGCTGAGCAGAGAGCCCAGTTGCGGCCTGGATCTTACAACTCTGAGATGATGACCTGAGCCAAAAACCAAGAGTCAAACATTCAACTGAATGCACCACCCAGGTGCCCCTGTAAGCTTGTTTTTACCAAATTTGAAAAGGCTTCAGAAATTCTTTTTTCAAATATTATTCTGCCTCACATTTTCTCTTCTTCAGGGACTCCATCTGCGCACATGTTAGACTGCTTGATATTGTACCACAGACCATTAAGGTTGTGTTCTTTTATTTTCATTTTTTCCTCTTTACTTCAGGTTGGATAATTTCTATTGACTGGTCTTCAAGTTCATTAATCTTTTATTGTACAGTCTATAAATTGCTAAGTTTGTCCACTGAATTTTTTACTTCAGATGTTGCAATTTTTACAGTTAGGTTCTTTCTAGAGTTTGTTTCCTTACTGATATTTCCCATCAATTCACTCATTAGGATAATCTTTCTTTTCAGTCTTTGAAGAAATATAAAATGGATACTTAAAAGTACTTGCAATTTCTAACATATTTAAGTATGTCAAGATTTACTTCTATTGACTATTTTCTCTAGATTATGAGTCACATTTTCCTGCTTCTAGTATTTTTAATTATATGCTAGACATTGTGGATGGTCTATGGTAAGACACCTAAGATATGCAGTTACCTCTCATTTAATATCATCTGCAAATTTCAGGTGCTTCAAGTACATAGACTTAATTTTCTTCCTTAGTGCAACAAGGCCAATGCTCTGCTTGAGCTCTACCTTCCTGAATCAGGAAGAGTGACTGTAGGCATAATACCAGAGGAATCACTGAGTTCACTCCGTGAATTTCTGTGCCGCCTGTGGTTCAGACATTTTTTCCAATTTTATAATTGTTTTTTGAGGCATGGCAAGATTAGTAATAATGACTCTGTCCTGGCAAGAACCCTCTACCATTTTTCAAAACAACAAAAGCAACTTTTCCTATTGAGAGAAAAATTGCTGCAAAAAAGAAATTGAATGACAAATGTTGTCATTTGTTCCAAATTGACGACACCCAACGGAATAGTTTTTCTTTCCAATTTCCTATAAATTTCAATATATCTTTTCTAATATCTGTAAACTTAAATTTCTAGAATGGTTAATAGGAAATGAAAGTGTGTATGCAAATTTCTAAACACTTCCTTAGTAGTGAAATCTTCCTCCACAGTGTGCCACAATGTGTTAGTGATAATAATTACTAAATTACAAGTAAATTAAAAATAAATTAGTGACGGTGTTTAATTACACAGCATCTAACAACTAGACACTGCTAACCTATCAAATGTAGTTAGTCTGACAAAATATAGTTATTAGAGACTGATAATCTACCAAATGTAGTTAGTCTAACAAAGCAGAGAGTTATTAAATCACCATTTTCAGATTTTAATTAGAACACATTTAGAAAGGATTCATAAGATATGAGCTGGTAGTACCATAAAGAACTAAAAGAACTTAAAAAATTCAATGTTTCGCAGATATCTGCTCCATTTTAGCCCTTTAAATGAAGCTAACACTTCCCTAAACAAAAATATAGGCAATACTAACTTATCACTTGTCCATTAAACCTACCCCTCTTTGATCTCTCTTTCCTAGTATCTCAGCTAATTCTATGGCTATGTATTATGGCACCTGGATCTGGGAGTAAAAGAAGGGAAAGGCAAGAAATAATCTAAACAGGTTGCCAAAAAAATGAAATAGGGCCCAAAATAAACACCACCATAGTCACTTTATTTCAGTAGTAGCTATTATTCTGGCAAGAGGCAACCTTTTCACCATGCCCACATGGTCTCAGGATCTCAGTCTGCTAGGGTCCAAGAAGAAAATGGCAATCTAAACACCAAGATTATATCTCACATCTAATGTATAGCTTGTTAGTTACAAATTACGTGAATTCATAATTATACTCAATACATTAAAGCTGAATTAGAAATATGTTTGTATAAAATTTAATACTTGGTAGTATCAAGATGATCAGGATGGCCATCTAAAATTTTAAATAGATTTGAGATTATATAATTCTAATAGTTTAATTAAGACTTGCCATTCATTAAGAACACTTTCTCTTCAATTTCAGTAACAGTTTCTGTAACTTCCACATTTTTGCTTTGATATGAATTATATCAGAAAAGTATTGAATTTCTGTAGCTTACTATGAGTAACTGGCAAGTAATGAAAATATGTAACAATATTTTATAACTAAAATAATATTAAAAATTACCAAATAAAAGAGGTCTGATTTAAGTTTATTTATTTTCTTTAATCTCTTCAGTGCTATAAAGACATTTATTTCTAAGACGATGACTTTACTTCTCTAGCTAATGCCACGGCTAGGATGTGGTATTTTGATCCTTTTTGTACAGTTATAACCTTGCAATGCCGAACCCTGTAGTTAGCTAATAGTCAGGAAAACAAAATTCAGTAAATAATACCATTGTAATGAGTTGGTTCTTAAGTAAACTTCAGTAGATTTTCTCAAAATCCATAAACAAACAACAGTATAACCTAAATGTTAAGGTGGCAGTTATTGAACAAAAGGACAGGGATGCTTCTTACACTATTGTAAAACACAAAGCAGAGTTCAGGAAATAGTAGTCACTGGATGATAGCCATAGTTCATAATAGTTTATTAAGCTCTTTTTCAGTTATTGCATTCCTAGAATTACAGATGCCTCTTGGCTTGCAAACTTTGTTTGCTATTATAAATGCTGTAATCTCACTAGAGCTGTCAATTACTTAAGTGTTCATTCTTACTATTCTTCTATAAAATGCATTGTTCAAACATTTTAAAATTCTAACAGAAGCCACTCCAACTTCTGAGATTACAACAGAAGAAAAACTAAAAAATTGTATGACAAATAAAAGTATCAACAAGTTGAATATTCCTTAAGAAATAAGACTTTAATTACCTTTGAAAATATAAATACAATAACTAGTATTCTCCATAGGACCCAGTAAATACTTGTGGACTAATTTATTAAATACTGTAACAACGGCTTTGGAAACTTGGGACAGTTCTCAGGAGACTCTCTACTTTTTCAATGAAGTCAATCATTTACACGTACTTTTTATTTAAATTTATAAATATTCTCGTAATTGTTTTACTGATGTGTATATGCAAGGCCAGGAACATCATCCAAATACAGTGATTAACTTAAGAACAATCTCAGTGAAAAAGGGTACTATATTCAACTTACTAAAATCAATGAGACCTCTAATTTTCTGTTCGCTTAGCTCTCTCTTACCTATCCTCCTTGCACTTTTGAATCTGTGGCCTTTGGAGGTACTTTTTCATTAACAAGATACTTCCATTACAATCTTAAACTTAATCTCAGCTCAAAATGAAAACCACCCAACTTCCAGTGATGTGTTCCTCTGAACCATCTGAGTGTACTCCTTTCACTTACTGTTACTTCAGAGTCAAGAAGAAGGGAGTTGAATTTTCCTGGTGCCCAAACTGTCATTTCCAGCCCACTAATCATATTAAACAATCCTTTAAATTTTTGAAGTTTCTGTTATCCAGTTAGAATGTGTGATCCAGGGGCTAGAAGTACTGGTTTGAAACTGACAGCAACAGGAAGGTAGCACTAAAATTCAGAGGAAGCAATTAAACATTTTATAGAAAATTCAGAGCAATTGCATGGCTGTTTGAATTCAATAACAACAACAACAAAAAGGCATGGCTAAATTTTGCATCTATTTACTTTTTCTTTTTGAGTTTTTGGTAATTCATTTTTATTATTCATATTTACTATTTTTATAAAAGTAATGTTACATAACATATTGTAAAATATTTTTTTAAAAACTGGTCCTTCACCAGACAGTTTAAAAATCACTGACTTGGATAACTCGCTTCTCAACTGTGATCTTACAAACAAGGTTACCTTCTCACATTTTAAAAGAAAATATCCTTCTAATATTTTAGACAAAAGCAAGAGTCACCCATATAACACTCTTCCCTCACAATTTCTTTACTTGTTTGTTCTAATAATATTTATCTTTAAACAATACCCAAAGCAGTATCTAGTTCGCAGTTCTCTTTAATCTTCTAAAACTCTACTCTTGGATTACAAACTTTTATTTTCTACTTTCTTACTAAAACTGCACTTTACTGTTCTTACTGGAATTAACACTTTCTCTGAATATAGATTTGCCTTCCCTGAGTACAGTGCTTATACAAAAACAACCATCCATGGACTTATAGAATACCACATGTACCAGCACAGTGTTCCACACAGCATTGTTCTGGTCAAGGAAATCATTTCATTTGCAAATCAGCAAATGAAGTATGGCAATATGGGCCCATGCTCATGGAATTCACTGATTTTACCATGTTTCCCCAACAGCTTGACACAGCTGGCTTGATAAAACAGGAATGGATTTTTGATGACTTGGTTGTCATGTTAGGTGGCAATATCATGTGGAACTAGGGCAAGGTTCTCCATAACAATGTGCATGCTCTATATCAGAGTATTATATATAATGGCTTTTCCCTTCATAGCCAATATTCATGGGTCAGGGAATCAAGGGTAGAAATGGGGGGGGGCTTATTCACTATTACTTGTAGTGATCCACTAGCAAAAATTTGCTTCCTATCTCTGCTAACAGGGGTTCTGATAATCCAGAGTTCTTAGCTCTAAAAGGAGAAAATTTTCCCCTTAATAGACATAACAAGAATTCAATTAAACTGGAAGCTGAAACTGCCACCTGGTTGCTTAGGGGTCCTCATGCCTCTGAATCAGTACGTAAGGAAAGGCGTTACTGTACTTGCTGGAGTAAGTGATACTGACTACCAAGGGGAAACTGGGTTGCTACTATACAATGAAGGTAAGGAAGAGTATGTATGGAATACAGAGATCCCTTAGGGGATCTCTTATATTTATCTTATAATATTATATCCATCTATATCTAGTGAATATATCCTTAAAAGATGAGGGTGTGGGGCGCCTGGGTGGCTCAGTGGGTTAAGCCTCTGCCTTCGGCTCGGGTCATGATCTCAGGGTCCTGGGATCGAGCCCCACATCGGGCTCTCTGCTCAGTGGAGAGCCTGCTTCCCCCTCTCTCTCCGCCTGCCTCTCTGCCTCCTTGTGATCTCTGTCTGTCAAATAAATAAATAAAATCTTAAAAAAAAAAAAAAAAGATGAGGGTGAAATAAAGATATATTAGGATAAATGAGAAATGAGTTCAACAACAGAAGTGTATTAGAAGAGGAAAAAAAGTGAAAGGAGGAGGGAGGGAGGGAGGGAGGGAAAAGAAGAGGAAAAGAAAGAAAATGCTAAAACATTCAAGTTTTTTGTTTGTTTTCCCCCCTCTTCTGTAGGAAAGAAATAAATGAAACAAATGAAACTAAGATTCTTACAATTAAACCATAGTAGTAAGATTAGAAAAAAAAATGAACAAATTCAAATGTTGGGAGAATGAATAAGAAGTAAAATATGGATTATATGATGGAATATTACTTATCAACAAAAGAACAAACTATTGATACAGAGAACAACATGGATGAATATCACAAATATAATGCGATCACTGTATAACTTGCACTTGTATGAAGTTCTAGAATAAGCAGAATAAATCTATGGTTTAAAATGTCAGAAAAGTGGTTTTGGTGAAGCTGAAGCAGGGATGATTGGCAGGGAAGGGAAATAAATGAGAAGACCGTCTTGGATTATGGAAATGTTATAGGTATTTGTCAAAACTCATCAAATTGCAGATTTAATATTTGTGTATTTTGTGTGTAGGTTTTTATATAAAACCAGAGTTGTCAACAAATAAAAGGTAAACATCAACAGTGGAAAAATTCTCAATTTTCAATGATCACTAAACCAAAACAACACACTCATAAAAATCTATAATATGCATATCTCTAGATATACTTATTGAAAAAATGTACAGATAAATTACAATTTAAAAGCATATTTTATGATAGATATTTAACCTACTTATAAGATCATAATTTTTTACCACAATAGAATAAATAATACTAATGATGACTTAATATATAATTATATAATTTTTCAAGGGATTATAATACTAAAACAGGCTACTAGGAACAATTAAAAGCATTTTCCCCTGAATTTTTCAAGGTATCGACATTAAATATTTAAATTAATTCTGGGAAGTGGTTTGGGAATCTGATCTTTTGTGATCTCAGAGCTTAGTATTATGACAGATGAGTCAAGTAGCAATTAATCAAACAAACCTATATGCAAATGTACAAGCTCAGTCACAGAGTCATTTTCAGAAGAATGAATGCCTGCTTTGATATAGTATGTTGACATTGCAAGTTCTATTTTAAAATGTCCCAAAGAAAGTAAGCAAATAAATGAATAAATTAATGAATGAGTAAATAAATAAAGTGTCCTAGCACTTTGGACTAAAAAGACAAGTACTTTGCTGTAAATGATATATTCAGGTCTTTACATTCCTCCTATAACATCTGTGTGAGCATGGCAGATAAGCTATTTATTTGCATGTACTTCTGTTTTGGAAGATAAAATTTAGCATAAATAAAAGTCCACTACAATGTTAACTGAAAAAATCATTATGAAATTGGAGATGTACTAAAGAAACAAATCCATGGCAATTTTAATTTTTATGCCCAAATGATAATTCATGAAACCATCAAGTAGTTTTCTAAGGACGCTACTATAAAATTTCATTTCCCTTTAAAAAGTCACATCTTTATTATTTTTAAAAATTTATTTATTTATTTTAGGAGAGAGAGAGAGAGCATGAGCAGGAGGGGATGAGGGAGGGGGAGAGAGAATCTCAAGCAGACTCCACACTGTGCCGGATGCAGGGCTTGATCTCACAACCCTGAGATCACAGCTGGAGACGAAACCAAGAGTTAGATGTTTAACCAACTGTACCACCCAAGTGTCCCTAAAAAGTCACATCTTTAGAATTAAAGATGCTTCCAGGCCAAAAAGTTTATAATAAAGGTTCCCAAGACTTAGGGACATCTAGTAATTACCAAATGTTTCATAATGAGTTTATGGGTTAAATTCATACTGCTTGTAATCTTGCTACTAGAGAAACACTCCTTCTAGGAAATCAGAATGGGTTCACTATTACACTAAAGAGCAACCTATTAAAAACCATGGTATTATGTACTTAATAAAGCTTAATGTATTTTACTTTATTTGTTTTTTAAATATTTTATTTATTTAATTTGACAGAGATCACAAGTCAGCAGAGAGTCAGGCAGAGAGAGAGAGAGAAGCAGGCTCTCCGCCCAGCAGAGAGCCTGATGTGGGGCTCGATCCCAGGACCTTGGGATCATGACCTGAGCCGAAGGCAGAGGCTTTAACCCACTGAGCCACCTAGGCGCCCCTTGTTTAATGTATTTTAAATAGTGTTAGTCATAATGCTAGTGAAAATTAACTTTCTGGGAAATAATTTCAGTTTCTCATGCCTTAAGATGGCTAAATGATAGAAGAACTTTAGAAGTAATCATTCCAATCAAATGACCTGCAGGACTTAATACAAAGAAGAATAACAAAACTCCTAGAATACTTAACAAAGAATGAAGAAAAATCTTAAAAAAAAAAAAATAGTCCTTAAGAGCAAGATACACAAGAATGGGATACAAGCTTCGAAAAAGGTACATTTCTTACCTAGAAGAACAGAACACACAAGTAACTGTGAACATCTTAGATATATTGTATCCCAAACACATGACTTTCTAAAAAATGTATAACTAATTATTGATGTAAAAATATCAGATCAGTGATTGCTAGTAGGGGGTGGGAACATGAACTAAATAGAAAGAGCATGAAGGATCTTTCTGGGGTGATAGTAGTTACATAGCAGTATGCATTTGTCAAAATTTAGAGAAGGTATACTTAATGATTCTATATTTTGATATAAGTTTTAAATCAGAAGGAAAAACTGTAAAAGTATTGAACTCTAGTTAATGATTTTTTAAAAAGATTTATCTTAGAGAGAGGAAACATGCATAAGTTGTGGGGGTCAGAGGGAGAGCTAATGTCAAGCAGACTCTATGCGGAGCACAGAGCCTGACACGAGGCTCAATCACTCGACCCTGAGATCATGACCTGAGCTGAAACCAAGAGCTAATTGCATAATTTGACTGAGCGACCCAGGAGCCCCTCTAGCTATGATAGTCTATGCCAAAGAATTTAGGGGCCTTTGTACTTATGCCTGCATCTACCTGAAATGCATCAAGTAAATGAGATAATTTGATAGAGGGAAGGATGGATAAATGCAGAAATTATGTAATAAATCAAGTTTAGAAAAATATTAACAATGGATTCCAGGCAGTGGGTAAGTAGATGTTTGTTGTAAAGTTCTTATGACTTTCCAATATGTTAGAAATATTTCATAATAAAATGCTGGAGAAAGAAGTTCGAAAGTACAAGTGAAAAAGGTTATAAACTAAGATACTTAAGTAGACTTTAAGGCAAGAAATATAAAAAAGATAACAACATGGATGGATTTAGAGATTATTATTCTAAGTGAAATAAGTTAGTCAGAGAGAGACAAATACCATATGATTTCACTCGTAGGTGGAATTCAAGAAATAAAACAAATGAACAAAGGGGGGATAAAAAAAGAGAGAGTGAGAGACAGATCAAGAAACAGACTCTGTTCCCAGAGGGGAAAGGGGTAAAGGGATGGGTGAAATAGGTGTTGGGGATTAAGGAGTGCGCTTGTTGTGATCACCAGGTATTGTATGGAAGCACTGAATCACAAAGTATACAACTGAAACTAATATTACACTGTATGTTAACTTTACTGGAATTAAAATGAAAAAACCTCAGTAATAAAAACAAGATAAAAACAGACATTTCATAATAATAGGAAGAGGAAGATACAGTAATCCTAAAGATTTAAGTACTTAACATGGCTTCAAAATAAGTAGGACAAAAGTTAACAGAATTAAAAAGAGAGAAATTCATCATCATCACGTGATAGTTTATTTATTTTTAACATCCTCTTTTTCTTTTTTTAAGTGGGCTCCACACCCAACATTGGGCTTGAACTCATGACCCCAAGATTAAGAGTCACATGCTCTACTGCCAGCCAGGTACCCCACCATTTGATAGTTTTAACATGAACCTCAGAAACTGATAGGACAAGAAACAATGAATCTATAAATACAGAATTGAAATACATGATTAATCTACTTTGCTTAAATAACCTATAGATAACAATACTATCTTCAGCAATTGCAAAATACACATTATTTTAAATAGGACATATCTAACAAACAGCCTATTTTGGGTCCTAATGCAATTGTCAAGTTTTCAAAAATTGAGATCATTTGGTTTGTTTCCCCACCACCACATAACTAAATTCCAACTCAATGACAGAAAGATAAACTCAAATTTCCTAATGTTTAAGTATTAAGCAACACATTTCTAAATGATTCATGGATAAAGGAAGAAATCACAATTGGAAACTAAAAAAAACATTTTGTGGTATATAATAATGAGTCACAATTTATCAAAAACTTGTGTGATGTAGCCAAAGCAGTGTATAAAGAAAAATTAATAGTTTCCATGAAAAGACCAATGGTTTGGAAGACTCAATATTGCTAAGATGAGAATCATCCTTTAATTGATCTTTACAATCAATGTAAAGATCAAAATAGTAGCAGATTTTTTTAATGGAAAAATCACAAGCCGAATAAAGAACACAGAATAAGGAAAAACTGAAGAACAACAACACTGAATCCCTACACCATCAGAAATCAAGACTTACTATAATGCTATAGGAATTAAGACACAGTATAGTATTAGTGCAGGTACAGAAAACTATACCAACAGAACAACAGAGTTCAGAAAGAAACCCACAATTATTTCCTGTAATTCACTGGAGACAGCAGGGTAGTACATGATCTTTTTAATACATGATGTTGGGTCCAGTCAAGTGGGTATCCATATAAAGAAAATTATGCACCTTGATCATATGAAAATTAAGTTGAAACAGATCAAAACCTAAATGTGAAAGCTAAAATCATCAAGCTCCTAGAAGAAAGCATCACAGAGCATGTTAATTACTGCAGGAATAACAAGGGCTTCCTAAACAGAACACAAAATGCATTAAGCATAAGAAAAAAAAAATGAGGGGCGCCTGGGTGGCTCAGAGGGTTTAGCCTCTGCCTTCGGCTCGGGTCATGATCTCAGGGTCCTGGGATCGAGCCCCGCATCGGGCTCTCTGCTCAGCGGGGAGCCTGTTTCCCCCTCTCTCTCTGCCTGCCTCTCTGCCTACTGGTGATCTCTCTCTGTGTCAAATAAATAAATAAAATCTTTAAAAAAAAAAAAAGAAAAAAATGATAAATTTGATTTCATTAAAATTAAGAACCTAGAATCAATAAGAGAATAAAAATGCAAGCCACAGATGACACAAGTATCTGTATCCAGTTTATATAAACCAATAAAGAAAAAACAGACAACAGAATTTAATATTAGGCAAAACCTTGAACAGACACTTCACAAGGAAGGAAATCAAAATAGTCAATAAGTATATGAAAAGGTGGTCAACACCATTAGTCATTAGAGAAATGCAAATTAAAGCCTCAACAAAGACTATATATCCAACAAAATGACAGAAATTAAAATGAATAAAGATACCAAGTATTGACTCTCACAACTGAATGCAGCTCTCTAACACTGTTGGTGTAAACTGGTATAAAATGTTTGGAATTACTAGAGCTAAATATATGGAAGATACTCTCCTATGCACATGTCTATATATGTACCAAAAGGATTAAATTTTAACATCCACCAAAAAAATACAAGAACATCCATAGTACTTCAACCATATTAGGTCAAAATTAGAAACAACCCATATTTCTATCAACTGTTGGATACGTAAATAAATCAGAGTATAATCATACAATGGAACATAACACTGTAATGAAAAAGATAAACTATTGATAATTATAACAATACAGATAAAAAATACAGGCATAAATATCATTGGGTGAAGAAAGTCAGTCACAAAAGAGTACAAGGCATGATTCCTTTCATAAGAAGTTTAAAAACATGTAAAATGAACTATGGTGTTAGAAAAGAATAGTGATTATTCTTGACAACAAATTCTGACAGAGAAGAGATATGAAGGAATCTTTTGGAAAGTTACAAACGTTCTTTTATATATATAAAAAACAGATTATATTTCATTGTATTTGGTTTTTCTAATTATTTTTTTCTTGTGATGAGCACTTTTAAGATTCACTCTCCTAGGTGCAGAGGGAGGTAGAGTGGAAAGGTAACAGGTGTCTCCTGCCCTGGAGGGGCAGGAGACCCAAGCAAACTATGTAACAGCTCTTCAGCCTCCGTGTCAGCAAGTGGGGCTAGAAACAGACCCAGCACCCAGCTATAGTCCTGCGTTAGCCTCCAAATCCCAGGTGCCAACGCAAATCCCAGGTGTGTGACCAGCTAAAACAGAACAGAGCACAGCAGAGTGTGTTCTCTGTAGGGACACTCACTTGAAGAAGACAGAAGGTAGCTGAACCAGCAAGCTTAGTTATTACCAAATTTACCAAACAGGCAAATCAGTCCATCTCCCTAGAAATAGTATTTTTAAGTAATCTCTACACCCAACAAAGGGCTTGAATTTACAACCCCAAGATCAAGAGTCACATGCTCTACTGACTGAGCCAGACAGGCATGTGGTAACATATTATCAATACTTTATTTCTTTTATTGCCAAAAAATATTCCATTGTGTCAACATACCACATTTTATCTGTTCATCAGCTGATGGATATTTCAGTTGTTTCTACTTTTTTACTGTTGTGAATAATACCATTGTATAATCATTCCTATACAAGGCTTTTTTTCTTTTCTTTTTTTCTTTTTTGGACACCTGCTTTCAATTCTTTTCAGTATATAACTAGAAGGTGGAATTGCTGGGTCGTAAGCACGTTTTTCACAGTTGTCATACCATTCTATATTCCCATCAGCAATGTATAAGGGTTCCAGTTTCTTGGTCTCAAGGTATGAAGTGGTATTTCATTGTGATTTTGATTTGCATTTATTTCCCTGATGGCTAATGAGCATCCTTTCCTGTGTTTATTGCCCACTTGTATATCTTTTTTGGAGAAACGTCTATTCAGATACTTTGCCTGGTGGTGGATATTAAGGAGGGCATGTATTGCATGGAGCACTGGGTGTGGTATATAAAAATGAATCTTGGAACACAGAAAAAATAAAATAAAATTTTAAAATTTTAAAAATATTCAAGAAAAAAAAGGTCCTTTTCCCATTTTTAAATTGGATTATTTGTCTTTTCATGGAGTTGTAAGTTGCATTATTTTTATACTCAGAAAAAACTTTAGGGGTGCCTGTCTGGCTTAGTCGGTAGTCAGATATATGATGTACAAATATCTTCTCCCATTCAGTAGACTGCCTTTTCATTTTGTTGATGCTTTTCTTTGCTGTGCAGAAGCTTTTCAGTTTGAGGTAGTCACACTTGCTTATTTTTGCTTTTGTTGCCTTTGCTTTTGGAGTCAGATCCAAATATTCATAGCCAAGACCAATGTCAAGGACCTTACTGCCTATGTTTTCTTCTAGGAATTTTATGGTTTCACAATGGTCTTACATTAAAGGCTTCAATCAATTTTGAGTTAATTTTTATGTATGGTATTAAACAGTAGTTCAGATTCATTCTTTATGATGTGATTGCCCAGTTTTCCCTACATCATTTATTTGAAGACACTGTCTTCTCTGCATTATATATTGACTGTTTTAATTGATCATTTATATGTTGGTGTGCTTTTGGGTTCTCTATTCTACTGAGATTGATCCATTGTGTTCTATGTGTCTATTTTTATGCCATTACCATACTGTTTTGAAAAACTGTAGCTTTGTAATATAGTTTGAAATCATGGACCACAAATGTTCTATATCTTTATCTGAGTGCTGCTTTCATGGGTACATACATACATAAAAGTTAATCAAATCTTTCACTTAAGATTTGTGCACTCTCCACTAAAAATTTTTTTAAAATACATGCTTGCTTTTTTTAGATTTTATTTATTTATTTGAGAGAGAGAGAGAGAGAGTGAGAGAGATCACAAGTGGGGGGCAGGAAGAGGGGAAGCAGGCTCCCCACTGAGCAGGGAGCCCGATGTGGGGCTTGATCACAGAACCCTGAGATCATGACCCGAGCAGAAGGCAGATGCTTAACTGACTGAGCCACCCAGGCATCCCTAAAAATAGGGATGCTTTCCTTCCATTGTGTTCATATCTATTCCTCTCTGATTTTTCTTGTTTAAACCCTCATTATCTCTTGTGTGAATTACTGTAATAGATTCCCAACTGTCTCCGCAGCCTTAGACTTAAACCTCTGAAGGTACATACTGGTTAGAGAATAAATTCTAAATTCCTTAGCATTTTATTCACTTAAAGCTCCCTTGAATGAAAGCTCAAAGTAACATTACTAGGTACATTTTTTTCTAAGAGGGCAATTTGAAAATATATACTTATTTTAAAATGTTTATGTTTTTTAATCCAGTATTTCTATTTCTAGGACTTGTCTCTAAGGAAAAACAGATATACATAGAAATTTAGCTATAAAAGTTTTCACAGTATCAAAAAATAGAAAAAAAAATACCCAGCCAAACAGCAGATGAGTCTGACAAATCTTAATATATCCAAATTATAAAATTATAAGACTTTCTGACAAAATATAATATCAAAGAGAAAAATTTTGTTATCAAGTAGTATATACAATATTGATTAGAAAAAGAAAATTTGATATTATTTCTAGGAAATGAGTTTATAAGCAAATTTTACCTTCTTTTCTATCAATACTTTCCAAAGTTATCTATAGTTTAAAAAAGTTTGTAAAAATTTTATAGTAAGAACTAAGCAAAGTTATTGGAATAGATCAAATATAAATAAGATAACTTAGCAAGATCGACTGGAAAGAAAAAAAAACACGCACAGGCAAATAATTATATGATAAGACAGGGAAGAAAATTAACAAACTGACAGGGGAAAAAATTAATAAAAATTTCCCAGTCACTATAATAAAGAATGTTAAACACGTTTTCTACTTTTCCTGAAAAGTAAAACCCTAAATATTATGATTTATTTTTTCAAGGATGAGCTTTTTGTCGAACTTCTTTTTATTTATTTATTTGACAGGCAGCCATCACAAGTAGACAGAGAGGCAGGCAGAGAGAGAGAGGTGGAAGCAGGCTCCCTGCTGAGCAGAGCGCCCGATGCGGGGCTCGATCTCAGGACCCTGGGATCATGACCTGAGCCGAAGGCAGAGGGTTTAACCAATGAGCCACCCAGGCGCCCCTTTTTGTCAAACTTCTAATAACAAATCATTATTTTGAATCTATTATATGATAGGCACCATGCCAATCATAAGGGATACAAAGTGAAGGGAACACTGACACCAGACAGGTTAAGAAACAAGGCTATCCTTTCCTCTGTTAATGTGGAAAGTCACCTTTGATGCCTATATCATTGGCCAAGATTTTGGTTGTCCTCTTCAGGAGGATTTGTTAATTTATGCTACACTCCCTAATCTCAGTCTGCTTTTCGCAGTGACTTCTGCTCACAAAGAATATCAAGGGAGAAACTCATAACCAGGCCAAGAATATTCTAATATGGACTTCTAGACTATGTGATACAATAAAGAGAGGGAATTATTTCTATTTTCTAAATTACTTATACCTTTCCTTCAAATGTATTCCCACTCTTTTCCTGATTCTGGATCTGTTTTGCTGTGTGTTTAAAATATCCAACATTTAGTCCCCACACCCTCTTAAATCCATATACAATTACACAGAAAAACATCTAAAATATATTGACTCCACTAATTGTAATACCTTCAAAATCTTTATTTCAAGGTTCTTTTTCTCTTGACTACAACTCATTCTCAGGCACAGCACTCCAAGATGAACAAAGAACTCCAATAGATGGACTTAGCAGAATTTTGCAGTTCAGGATCCTGCCTTCTGTGACAATATAGTTTCCTTAGTACCTTTTACATCACTCTTAACCCCTCCTCCTCTTTATGGTAGGGACAGTCCATAGGCATCACTGTGGACTTCCTGGTCTCTCACCCATTATAACCCCAACTTTTACTAAATATCAACAGTACCACACTACACTCAAGATGTGAATATTCCTAGAAGAAATCACACAACTTTCCTGAGAGGTTTCACTTTAAATCCCTTACCTTAATTCTCAAATGGGCATTCTGCTTGCTCTACCTGGCCTTCTACATTTCTCTAGTTATATTTATTCACAAACGGACCAAGATAACTATTTCAAACTATCACCTCTTTACAAAAATCTTCAGCACCATCCATCGACCCATCACACTGAGAATCTAAATTAAGACACGCCAACCACCCCTAAAGTTATCAACTTGCCAGCATGTGCAACCACCCCAGTTTTTTGTTACACTGTTTCCTGTTACAATGAAAGCAGCTTCCCAGTTTCTAAAGACAACTCTTCCACTTACATCCTATCCCCTCTCAATCTACTTATCTACTCCAGGACCTTCCTACTACAATGATTTTTTTCTCTCCCTTAAAATCACCTTTTCTTTTTTCATGTTCATTTCCATCGACATACCAACAACATGCCCGAGAATCTCCCATTAAAAAAGAAAAACCCTCCCATGAACTGTAAGCCCCCTCTACATCTACTGCCAATTTCTCTAGCTCCATTACAAGGCTAAGAAGTTGTGTGCATTCACCGTCTTCACTTCCTCACTTTACAGTCTCTCATCAAACTGCTCCAATGTGGCTTCTGTCCTGGACAAAACTCTTGTCAAAGCCCTTGACATCTTCCATGTGGCCAAATTTGTAAGTAACCATTCCATCTTCACTTTGCTTGACCTCTCAACACCATTCAAGGGAACTGATCACTCTCATCTTTAGCAAGCACTTTCTTGCCTTTTCTGGCACCACATTCTCTTCACTGTCCTACCTCATTCACCATCCTTTCCAGTGGGCCCCTTCTATTCTGGCAACTACTAAATGTTGGCACATCACAGAACATGGTCCTGGGCCCTGTTCTTTCTCAATGATCTTTTCTCTGGGGGAGCCTGGGTGGCTCAGTGGGTTAAAGCCTCTGCCTTTGGCTCAGGTCATGATCTCAGGGTCCTGTGATTGAGGCCCGCATTGGGCTCTCTGCTCAGCAGGGAGCCTGCTTCCCCACACCCTCTCTCTGTCTGCCTCTCTGCCTACTTGTGATCTGTTGGTCAAATAAATAAATAAAATCTTTTTTTAAAAAAATGGTATTTTCTCTGTTTCATCCAGTCCCAAGCTTTAATTATATACACATTGATGGCTGCAAGAGTCAAATGCCTGCTCAATATTTCCATGTGATTTTTTTAGGAATCATCTCAAATAAATCTCCTCTGAGACTACATAATTTCCCTCCCAAAATATGTTGACTACCTCCCCCAAATTTGCCCATCACAATAAATGATGCAATATCTACAGTCTTCAAGTCCCAAATATTGGAGTCATCTTTGATTCTTCCTGCTTCCTTATGCCCCACAACAATCTGCCTTCAAGTTCTACTCACTGTACTATTGAAATATTTCCCACTGTCCACTTCTCTAAATCTACACTTGTTCATCTGAGCCATTATCAGTTTCACCTTTTGCATGGACTATAGCAACAGCCTTTTTCTTTCAACATTTTCTGCACTTAGAAACACTTGTACTCCTTACCATGGCCTACAAGACTTTACAGATTTGTCCGCTGCCTATCTCTTCTACCTCATCACTTGTTACTATCTTTCTTCGCTCACTGTACTTCAATCACATTTAAATCTGGTAGTGTGTTCGTATCAGTGTCTAAAGCACACTAAGCTTGTTCTCCCTCTCAGGGCACAACTGATCTATTATTTTCAGATGGGACACTCTTTCCATGGTTCTTTGCATAGCTAGATCCTCCTCCTCTTTCAAGTCTCAGTTCAACTACATGTTGACAAAGAGGCCTGTCTTGCTCACCCTATTTAAAGTAACAACTCCATTACCAACAGCGGTCACTCTCCACTACATTACTACCACCACATTACTACCTGAAAATATTTTATTCATTAGGTTGCTTACTACCTATAGATTTCCATACTAAGATATAAATCTCATAAAATAAAGAACCTTCTACTAGGAATTGCTGAGTTCCCAACACATGGCACATTACAGGTATGCAATAAAATATGAATGAATGAATAATATTTTACTAAATTCTTTTAGTACTGTGTACCTTGAAATTGATTTTAAATAACTTCAGCTCATTCATTAATTCAACAAACATATATTAAGTGCCTACACTGTCCTAGGGATAAAACTGTGACAGAAACATATAACGAAAAATAGTTTTCTATCTTCATGCTAGTAGGGGAGATAGTGTAATGCCGTGTGACAAGTACTTAAGTAGTGGTCTGCTTCAAATAGATGAGTGAGCAACAAGGAGAGAGAAAGCATGTTCCAGTGAGGGGAAATGTACTTAACTGAAGGCAGAAAGAGTCATAAAACAACAGACCAATTATATTTTCTGTATGTTGGCCAGCTATCTTCCTAGAATTTTCTTTATTATATTATTGGAATGGATTCATATCTTCATCTTATTTGGTTTACTTTTCATCTTGCTGGAGCTGTAGCTTAGTGCTTGGAATAGCTTACAGGCTACAAAGAACAAGGAACCTGACTACTGAAACATTAAATTGAGTTTTTTTAATTACTCTGATGATTACCCTTGGTCTTTCTATGCTTTTTGCATTTGTCAATTTTGGACCTGAAGGACTTCAGGATCTATACTTTTCATTATAGCATGTGATAAAAATGAAAAAGGTGTACTAAGTATTAAAAGAGGCATATAAATGTTTCAGAAATATTTTCAACAAAAAACAATAAACAAAAGTGAGCAAATTAAAAAGGAGTTATTGATTTTAGAAATTTATAATGACTCAATTCCAAAAATAGTGGTGAATTAAGATTCTCTACATGGTGTTCAGGTAATAGAAATTTATGATCACTAATTCAGCCTTGATAGATCAACACAGTGAAACCAACATCTAGAAGACAACAAAGAAAAGGAAGCCCACGGAAAGGACAAAGGATATTGAGATGTTTAATCTGGGAGAGACAAAACAGTGCTAGTATCTGCTTTTGCCTGCCTATGCTCTAACCCTAAGTTTTTACCTTACAAGCTCCTTTTTACATAGTTACATTGATCAAGCCTGGCAATACAAAGTCTAATTCTTATCAGTAGGTGAGAATTAAGTGAGTTCAAGATCCATAAGCATATTATCCATTATGCCTGGAGTTGATTCCAGACACCCACATACATAGAGAATTTACCAATTATCTTTGTTGTATTCTAACTCTTTATGACAAGTCCTCTGCTTTGGTGTTTTGAATATATTTTATCAATGCCCATGGCCCATTTGGCCAAAGTCCATATCCCAACCTCTATACCCATGCTTAATTTATTCAGTTTTCAGGACTGGGCCCCTCACCTACATCCCAGGTACCAGCTGGGGTCCAATAAGTGAAAATCTCTACAATATTATCCTACCAACTATAAGTATCAATGAGGCCCAGCTGCCTGATGCTAGGCCCTGCCCATATCTATGCCTGTACTTGGAAATCAAAACTAGTCTAAACTAACCCAATTTAGCTAGACTGCCCTCCCCAATATAAGTGGGCCTCCACATTCAATCCAATTAGAGGCCTGAACTTTGAGTAAGAAAGAATTCCTTCTCTCTGATCTTTAAACTGGGATATTGGTCTTCTCTTGCTTTCAGACTTAGACCTGGACTAGAACTTACATATTCAGTACTCCTGGTTTCTCAGGCCTTTGGACTCAGATTGGTATTATATCATTGGTTCTTCTGGGTATCTAGCTTACTGACCAAAGATCTCGAGCTCCTCTGTCTCTATAATCGCACAAACCAAATCTTTATAGAAATCTGTTTTATATAATATAATAATATATATATAATTATATAATATATATATTATATATAATTATATAATATATATATTATATATATAATTATATAATATAATAATATAATATATATTATATACATATATATACTTTTTTATTGGTTCTGTATTCCTGGAGAACCCAAACTAATACAAATGATTATCTGATTTACTCTAGCTTATAATAAGGTCAGGCCTCAAAGCTCATGAGTTGTCAATCCTGGCCAGTTCTATTTTGCTGCTTATTGATGTCTAGTCTGGATTCAATTGTGCCTGAAGACTAGCTGTATAAATTAGGACATTATTGCTCATGTAGATATTTGAATATACTTGATGCAATATAACTTATCAGTCAAATTTTCTGAGGCTAATATGAGTACCAAAAGCAAGACATGAAGAGGAAATGAATATTTAGCTAAATCGAAAATCAGTCAGAGATAAGATTCCTCAATACTGGGTAGTTTAACTAGATAGCTTCTAGAGTTCTATGAAACTTAAGATCCCAGAAAAGTTAGTGAAGAAATGGAAGTTTCTAGCTTTATCCCATAATAACATGTATTTCTGCAATTTAAATAAACTATTTGAGCATTAATGGGCCAAAAAATGATGAAGAATTAAATATTGGTTGGTAAGATAATTCTTTAATCAAACAAATGCAAATAACAATGTTAATTCATCCTATAAAAGATTTTAAGGCACTCAGTTCTCAGCTTGTGGTAGAAAAGATATGGGAGAAGAATTTGAATAAATAAAAGTATTAGGATTTATCAGAAAAAGATTTTAACAAGGCCAGTTCAAGTAAATAAATGATTTTAACTTGATTTGAAAAACAAAGTAAATTAGCAAATATATCAAAATCAAGAAATTCTCATTGAATCTGAAAATTTTTAGTAGCTACATAGAATGGGACTAAGGTAACCCAGCAGTACACAGAAGATAGAGTTTAATTAGAAAACATCTGATGCCAAATAGCAGCTCTAAAATTAACGTCAAATCTCTATGGAATTCTTTTCCAAAACTCAAAATCTCAGCCAAATTGTAAGAAAATCATCAGATAAATCCAAATTCAGAGACAATCCACAGAATATCTGGCTAATACCCTCAAAACTGTCAAGGTCTTAAAGGAAAAAAAGTTTTAAAAAAAGGAGTCCTAAGCTGTTACAGACTAGAGGAGACTGGAGAGACCTGACAATTAAATGCAATGTGGTTTCTTGGACTGAATCTTTAACAGGACTTTAATGGAAAACTGATAATATCTGAATAATGTCTGGAGTTCATGGCAATCTACCAATGTGGGTTTATTCATTCTGACAAACTTACCACAGTCAGGAGCAATGGCAAAAGCAGGGCACACCAAAACTGGATCAAAGGTATAGGGGGACTCCACACTACACTACCTTTGAGACATTTCTGCAAATCTAAAACTGTGCCAAAATAAAACATTTATTTTTAAAAAATTAAGGAAAAAGTTTCCATTCAAACTATAAGTCAGTAATTCAAAAGTTCAATTTTGGAATGACTACGACATAAAAATTAGAATAAATATTATTTAGGCCAGAAAGCTTGAAAACTATGCAAATTAAGATAATTAAAATAAACAACTGCTTCATAAAACGTAATAAAGACATGCAATAGATAAATAGATAAATAATAAATATATTGTAATGATGGGTAATATCTATTTATAAATAAAGACATGTTGGTAAATATTGCCAAATGTTGATTTCTTGATGAATCCTGAAAGGCAGTAGGCAAAGGATAGAGAAAGAAGGAATGGGTAGCAGTCGATATTTAATTACGTTCTATGTATTCATTTTTAGTTAACCTAAGAAAATAAGTGATTAGGGTGCCTGGGTGGCTCAGTTGGTTAAGCGACTGCCTTCAGCTCAGGTCATGATCCTGGAGTCCCGGGATCGAGTCCCGCATCAGGCTCCCAGCTCCACGGGGAGTCTGCTTCTCCCTCTGACCTTCTCCTCGCTCATGCTCTCTCTCACTGTCTCTCTCTCTCTCTCAAATAAATAAATAAAATATTTAAAAAAAAAAAAAAGAAAAGAAGTGATTAAAAAAAAAAATCAAATGTTTGAGTTCACACTGTAATTGCTTCCAAGCACTAAAAACCAGTTTGGCTATTTCTTCAACAATACACTGAATGACTCAAGACTGCATACTGTTGGTAGGATACAAAATGGTAAAAGAAGTTGCTCATTTTAGAAGCTTAAGGACTTTTTCCAAATCTAACCTGAAAATAAATGTCAGTTCTCCACATCCAGATAGGATGAAATCATTTGTGGCAAAACAGTGCCCCAGCCAAAAACAACAAAAGCCTGATTAAATTTAAAGATCCAGTTTAAAGATGTCAGAAGGAGGTGGCTGCGACAATGAGTGGAGTGGCCAAGATTCTGAAGAGGGTGGTTTGTAGATCTGGAAGTATTCTTTCCCCCCTTAGTTTTAAAGATTCCGGGCCTTGGAAAGGGGCTGGGAAGCCAGGCTTTGCACACAGGGCTTGTGTTGCAGGACAGAAAAATCATTGAAGATTTAGGTAGTTGTGCAGGGCAGAAGTGACACAATTGGAGGTTTGAGACTTGTATCTATTTCAGATCATTTGATAAATCCCAAACCTGTACAGGGCTTGAAATTAAAAAGCTAAGCCCTAAAACCTTTGAAAAGCATAATGGAGTTTTCTACAGTCTTACAATGTTGAGGACATAAACACTGGAGTACAAGCTTTGCCAGGAATAGGGTCATACTGAGTATCAGCTCTGTTTGGGAAGCCTTACCAAAAGGACCAGGCTGAGCCACAAGTAGACCAAGACTTATCGAAACTTCTATCCATTCTCCATGGGAGACAGTAAAGCATCTTAGAGAGTGATAAAAATGAAGTAATAGTAAAAATTTTATGAAGTAGGAGAGAAAAGGGGCAATTGATTAGGTGATAACCTTAAGCAAGCAAGAAAAGACGGGAACTAGTATAGAAATACATTTTCCTTAAACGAGGGCATGTACTAAGTAAGAAATAAAATACAAAAGGCAGAGTATATGGGTACAAATGCAGGTAGGCTGGTAGATTAAAATGGTCAGAAAAAGCAGAAGTTCCTTTTTATACTGGAGAGGAGAGGCTGGATATCTAAGGAGCAAGAAGGGAAATAAAAGAGTCGTTTACAGGGGAGAGTTGAATGGACTATCAAAAGGCCAGAAAAATGGTACGCAACACCAAGGGCCTACCTGAAGACAGTGGTCATGAATTTAAGGGTTAGTTGGCAAATCTGTGTGATATTCCTCTCTATATAAAGCTGTGAAGGTGTTGAACAGGCAGAAAGTTAAATTTATAAGGTTGAGGTTTTGCTTGGTGAGTAGGACAAAGGGCCAAGAGAACTGACGTTATATTAAATGCTAATTGGTGGTAATTAGGTGAGCCCTGGAATCCAAGCTAGTTAAAAAGGGAAGTGGGAACAGGAGAGGCTTGAGAGAATAGGAAAACAAGCGGCAAAAGCAACAGAAATGGGTGCCAGTGGAGCTGAATTTGCTAGTCAGAGTTCTGGAGTTAAGTGGACTGGAAAGACAGCAAGTGCTGGTCAGAAACAGGATATGACCGTAGGGCGGATGGCAGAAGTAGAGCAGAACACAGGATGATGAGAGGAGAGAAATTCAAGATGAAGAGGTCAGAACAGTGAAAGAATCATCTATATAGATATTTAAATCACCAAGAATTGTTTTTCATAATTCAAAACCACAAGAGTAGGCTGAAGAAAGAGACCAGGAAATATGTCCTAAGATCTTCAAGAAGTGAGAGAAGCAACACAGAAAGAAGTGTGCACAGGACTGTAATGGGAGGGCCTACTGGGCAGTACAATCAGGTGTGCGAGCTTCAAAACTAGAGGTGTTTAGAGAGGGAAAAGGAACAGTGATGTAGAAACACTAATGCGGAACAATCCTGTAAGCCCACTGGTGTAACTGCTGTGGGAGGGAATACAACCACTACTTGAGAGGACTGCAAGTAGAAGCAGTATCCTCAGGGAGGTAATCAGGTTTCAGGTAGAGCAGGAAGGTGTAAGTCATGTTCAGAAAAGAATACACTAATAATTTGACTCATTTATCAGTGTTTACTGAAAGGCACTGAATTAGGCACTGGGAATAAAACAGTAATAAAGACATAATCTCAGCCCTCACAAAACTGCGACTCAAGTAAGGAGTTTCATATAAAAGTGATTACTTTAAAGAATATAACTAAATTCTTTTTTTTAATATAACTAAATTTTTATAACAACCTAACAGATTTATTAAGAAATGAGGATGCATGTATTTGAAGAATGGTCTAACAAAATTTGTGACTATTTTAATATATCTAATCATCGTGGTATTAATCATATGCTGAAAACTGTTTGAATTAAGACCATGTGGGGAAAAGTCATTTTTTTTAACGGTAAAGAAACAGGCGAAAATGCTTTTACAGATACATGCAGTTACCTGAGACAAAGCAGCATCCCGCTCTTCTATCACTGCGTTCATTTCTTCTGCAGTTATTCTCTTTTTACATTCCTTGGTCTTGTAGATTCTATCCACAATTACAGCTCCATTCTTCTGAATAGCTATTCCTGTGTCTGCATTGTTTATTCTGTTCAGTAATTCCTGTAATGTCTACCAACACCATTATATGTTAGTCAGACATGAAGTTTTAATATATTTTATTTAATATAGGGTTTTAATTAATAGGCACATGTGAATTGTAAATTGACTGAGTGAAGTTATTGAATTTTCATATTGCAGCAAAGATGTACATTATTAGTGTGTCAATTCTTCTTTTTCCCACATCTTAGTTCTTGAAACCCACTCAATTGAACTTAAGCCTCTAAGATATAAGACTGACATCAAGAAATCTCCTCAGAGAATGGCTTACCATGTCATTTTCTTCAGGGTTAATATTTTCTAGCCTAGAAAAAAGGGACACAGAAAGCCTGATCAGTAGCATTTCCTTAGTGCAGCAAAATGAGTTCGCTTTTTAAATCTTTAGAACCTCAAGTAATTTCATTCGACTAGTCTTTAGAGTCAACCATGACACTGAACATATTAAAGTGCCACCTGCTCGACTCCATCTTTCAATAATGCTCCATATCTTCTGCACTGACTTCAGACTGTTAAGTTATTAATGTTTACTGCTATATATGACTACAAGGATCAATTGTTCATATGTGCTTAGATGAGGAAAGTTCCCTAGTGATAGAAGCACTACTTCTCATCATTATATTTATTCCTGGACTTTCAATTCTTACCAAAAACTGTATTTCCTCTGGTTTTTTGGACTTCATCACAAATAAAACAAGGCAGGTATTTTTATTGCAAAGTTTAACTATGTTCCCTCAAAAGCAAAGACAAATAATGACCACTAAATTTGAACTGAAAATCTCCTGCTGCTATCTATTTGTTAAAACAAATACACCGTATAGAAAGGCTGACCAAAACTAGAGCACACGTTTTTAGATGACTAATGTTATTTTTCTCTTTCAATACATACTTAGAATTATTCAATCTAAAGCCTAAGGAAGTAAATTCACCCCTCTCATAAATGCATTTTGTCTTAGAAGAGTCATTGTGCTTACTGAAATGTTTTTTGATGTTGGTGAATTGAACAAATGCAGGAACGATAAAGAAAGAAGCTCTGAACGAGTATCTTAGAAAATGCCGATAATGTAATTTAGGCAATCAATAAATTGGGTAAGTTAAATGAAAATCAGTAATGGGTATTAATAAAATGATGTCTATTTTAGAAACAGCTCCATTATTTTTAAATTGTACTAAAATGTTTAGATATATAAGTTCCTGTTTTCTCATATCCCCAATTTCTGGGCTCCTATGATTTAATATTTACCACCATAAAAAAAGGTTACTTGGAAAAGATATAGAGAAGCAACAAATTTATTACAAAGTTGTTCCAAACTATAGTTCAATGAAATTGCTATATTCATGAAGAGAAATTAAGAACACTGCATTTTTAATAGGAAAAAAATATACATAAAAAACTATTTTTTTAAGAATTAATTTATTTTAGAGATAGCGTGAGAAAGAGCACAAGCAGAGGGAGTGGCAGAGGGAGAGGGAGAAGCAGGCTCCCCACTGGGCAGGGAGCCCAATGCTGGCGCTTGATCCCAGGACTCTGGGATCATGACCCGAGCTGAAGGCAAACGCTTAACCAACTTGAGCCACCCAGGTGCCCTATCAAAAACTATTTCTACACATTCTTAAATGGTCTAAATTTACAGTATGATACAGCAATTTTGAATTATATATACTTAATATATCTCAAACTAGTAATGTCCACTTAGATTCACATTTCTCCCAAAATAAATCAATTTTCAAATTCCTGCTTCATAAAAGCTCGTTCTACAAAAACTCTGAAGATAATAATTTTTAATCAATTAAAAAACAGTGAAAAGCACAAGATAACAAAATTCTTACACTTACGGATGCTCGCATAAAAGTATTTGAAAAACATCAGTAGCATTTAAACATCATTTTTAAGGAAGTCATATGTAGTGAAAAATATTTACCTTAATGTTGTTCTTTTTAGATGAAATCAGACTAAGAGCTAATTACAGCAGTTTCCAAAGAAGATTCAATTTAAATTCTTATAAATGCCATAATTAACTTATTAAATTCGATAATTTAAAATGAAAAGATACATGAAAGTAAACATTCAGACTAGCAGATTACTGGAAATGCTTGCAAAAAAAACAAAGTTTAGATCTCAAGGTTATAAATCTCCTTCTTGGGGCACCTGGGTGGCTCAGTGGGTTAAAGCCTCTGCCTTCGGCTCGGGTCATGATCCCAGGGTCCTGGGATCAAGCCCCGCATCGGGCTCTCTGCTCAGCGGGGAGCCTGCTTCCTCCTCTCTCTCTGCCTGACTCTCTGCCTACTTGTCATCTGACTGTCAAATAAATAAAATCTTAAAAAAAATAAAAAAATAAAAAAATAAATCTCCTTCTTTTGTTCCAAAGAACTTCATATACGATTAGGAAGAAAATAAGAGTATAGGGAGGATACCTAATTTGTACATTCAAAATAATCAACACAACAAAGAGTGTATGCAATTTCTATGTGATAACCTGTAAGTTTTTTTTTAGGCATTGCAAGGTGAAGAATTATTACTTTAAGGAGAGACAAATGAGTCTGAATGTTTTAAATTATTATCTTTCAAGAGGATATGGTTAAGAGAGTTGTATTAGTTAAGGTAGTTGTATTTAGTCTACTAACAAACTTCTCTGCTAACAAATAAAATTTTTTAAAAAATAAAATCTTCTTGGGACGCCTGGGTGGCTCAGTTGGTTAAGCAGCTGCCTTCGGCTCAGGTCATGATCCCGGCATCCTGGGATCGAGTCCCACATCGGGCTCCTTGCTCATCAGGGAGCCTGCTTCTCCCTCTGCCTCTGCCTGCCATTCTGTCTGCCTGTGCTTGCTCTCTCTCCCTCTCTCTCTCTGACAAATAAATAAATAAAATCTTAAAAAAAAAAAAAATCCTTTATAAAAAATAAAATAAAATAAAATAAAATAAAATCTTCTTGTCAAAGGTTATATCAAATCCTTACCACATAAATTTAGCATTGCAGATATAAATAATGTATATGATTGCCTTTAGAAGTACATAATGTATAGTGATTTATCATTTTGCTGATGAGTGAATTTGAACATGTTTTAGTAGGTGTGCCAGGTTTGACATGCAGGGCATAAGGTTTAAGCCAATCATGTAGCATTTATTTAGATCTCAGTTTTGCTTTACTATTCTTTATAATTTTCTTAAAGATTTTACTATTTTGAGTAACAGACAGGACTTTGGGTGAAGGAGAGGAGAAGTGAGTTGGGAGAAATTAGAGGGGGAGACGAACCATGAGAGACTGTGGATTCTGAGAAACAGGGTTTTGGAGGGGATGGGGGTTGGGGGGTTGGGAAGGCTTGGTGGTGGGTATTAAGGAGGGAATATATTGCATGGAGCACTGGGTGTGGTGCATGAACAATAAATCTTGGAACACTGAAAAAATAAAATTTAAAAACGAAACAAAACAACAACAAAAAATTTTACTTAGTTATTTGAAAGAGAGAGAGCACAAGCCGGGGCAGGGGGAGCTGAAGAGGGAGAAGCAGGCTCCTGCTGAGCAGGAAGCCCACTGTGGGACTCCATCCCAGAATGCTGAGATCATGACCTGAACTGAAGGCAGACGCTTAAACAACTGAGCCACCCAGGCACCCCTAACCTTTAAAATTGATCTCAATTTTGCTCTATGGTTATCCCTGTAAGCAGAGTGATAAATGGTCATTAAGAGAAAACCAAAACTTTAATGAAAATGAGCAAATGGTTAATCTGAGATACGAAAAATTCATACAAACAAGTAACTTTCAATATAAATATGAGTCTGGAAAGAGAAAAGGCTAATATTTATATTTCTCTATTTGTATTTCTTTAAAAGTTTCAGGAAGTACTTGTCATGGATATCAAAGATTAACTACATCATAATTTAGTCTCAACCAGATTATTTACAGCAGAGATCAGCAAACTTTCCGTAAACAGTCATATAATATTTTAGACTTTGCTGTATGTTCTCTGTTGAAGCTACTAAATGCTGCCTTTGTAGTACAAAAGCATCCAGAGATAATATGTAAATGAACAGGTGTGGCTGTGCTACCATAAAACTTTATTCACAAAAACAACAGGAAGGATGGATGTGCACCACAGGTCTTTACTTTGCACATCCCTGATATAGAGCACTGGAAAATGAGACCAGATCTTTGATGTTAAAACACTGTTTAAGTGCCAACTGCAACATATTTTTCTGAGTTGGATCACTCAATACCCAGTTAAAGACTAATCACCTAAAAAATTGGATTTCAGAAAATAAAATTCAGTCTTACTAGTACATCACCTACTGTATTACTTAAGAAAACATAGAAATTAGACAAAAACCTACTTTTAGAAAAAAGAAGATAATTTGAAACAGTTTACCAGGTTTTCTATTTTCTATATAAAATGACTTGTTAGAGGTTTAAGCTTTACTAGCAGCATGTGTAACATATAAGGCTTTATGGGTTTAATAAAGACTTAAAGTAATAGTCGATGTTATATGAAATACAGCTGACAAGCTATACATTATATATCATTAAAAGGAAATTTGCAATTATACAAAAGAATATCAACCTTTTGGAAACTAAATTATGCCTATAACAGTCTAACCAGACATAGTCATGATAATTAGTAAGAATTTTGCTGAAGTAAATGTCCATGGGCTCAAGTTTCAATTGATTTCCTATACCTTGCATATTCTGACTGACACCCCTGCAAGCTAAGTGAAAAGACCCATGCATGAAATGTCACATTTCTTGATTTATCCCTAGATCAGTCGATATCGTGTCTTTCCTTTCTGAACCTATAGTCATTCACCTTGTTCAATGGGAAGCAGTTAAACTTTGACCTCAAATGATAAAAGGAACTAGTGATCACCCTAATCAAAAACTCTGAATTGTTTATTTTTATTCTCTTTCATTTTTACACAGTGTCACCTTAATATGTTAAAAAGAAAAACTGAAGACACTGAATATCACATGATCTCAAAAGCCGGAATATACATACACAAATGTATTTATATTAGTAAGTAAATTTTAGTCATTTTAACTTGAATCCTTTTTACTTTTTTCCTAGTTTTGGCTAAAAGTGAAAAAGAAAAAAGCACTGAAGATTCAAGGGGTAGGGGAAGGCAGACATGGCAGAATATAAGAAAAAACAGACATCACAAAAAGACAGAAGTAGATCAGAACTGGCAAAGATGAAAAGAAAATGACAGAAAGAACTTGAAGATTATAGGAAGCAAGAAATAAGGAATTAAGACAAAAAGAGACATGAAATAATGTGTATTATTTCAACTTGTAACCCAGTGCCTCCAAATATGATTTTTAGTCAAGCAAAGCTCAATTGGTTCTACCTTAAGAAATTCACCTAAAATGCACTACTGAAAGTTCAGAACCTACAGATGCCAACTGAGTAGAACGGAGCATCCACAGTGACATTTAAAACTATGCTGACATATTATTCTTTTAAAGCTGCTGTTCTTCCCTCCTATGTATTTTTCCTGATCTCCCCAATCCGCAACCCTAGACTATAAAACTGTAGGAGTGGACTACAACATGTTCCTAAGAAACAATAATTATTCATATCAATTAATATTATTTTAAGAATTTATGCAGTTATTTCTTTAATGTCTGTCTTCTCAAGTACACTGGGATCATAATGCTGCATTCTGAGTAACCTGACAGTACACAGTCAATAAATATTTTTTTTTAAAGATTTTATTTATTTGACAGACAGAGATCACACGTAGGCAGAGAGGCAGGCAGAGAGAGAGGGGGAAGCAGGATCCCTGCTAAGCAGAGAGCCCGATGTGGGGCTCGATCTGAGGACCCTGGGATCATGACCTGAGCCGAAGGCAGAGGCTTTAACCCACTGAGCCACCCAGGCGCCCCTCAATAAATATTTATTGAATGGATTAAATAAACTAAAAGAAAAGGCTTGGGATTGAGTGTTTTTTTCTCCCTTTCCCACTTCTCCCTTAATACAAATGCTACAAAGAACAAATGAAAAAGGGTCTGCCTCGGGAAACCTTAATTTTAACATATTGTAATAAAAACTGGAAACAAATGTATGCACAAATTAAAGTAGACAATGGAAGGTAAAAAAAAAATAGAAAAATAGAGAGGTTCAAATTAAATTGAGCCATCGAGAGAATGAATAAAACTAAGAGTAGAGGCTCTAAGGAAAAAGTTTTGATTTGGGTATGTGGGCAGATGGTTGGGACAAGGGATCAAGGCAAAATAAGGTTTTTAAAATGAATTAATATTTCCATTTGGTAGGTTTGAGTCACCTATGCAAGTCTGAGATAGATAAGTCCTACAATGTGTAATTGACTTTGACTCCTTGGGCAAGTGGTCAACCACTCCAAGTTTTTTCACCTATAAAGCACAAACATCATCCCCTTGAGGAGTTGTGACATTGTATAAAAAGCTGATTTGTTATCTTTGGGATGTGATTTTGATTTCTGAAAGAAACAAAATCTATTTAGAAGCAAATTTCATGAATAAAATTGGTAATCGGGGTGCCTGACTGGCTCAGTCAGTTAACCATCTGGCTTCAGCTCAGGTAATAATCCCAGAGTCCTGGGACAGAAGCTGAGCAGGGAGCCTGCTTCTCCCTTTGCCCCTGCCCCTCCCTCCCACTCATGCTTTCTCTCCCTCTCTCTCTCAAATTAATAAATAAAATCTTTAAAAAAATTGGTAATCAACCGAGGTAACAAGATTCACAGTCATGAATTACATGTAAATACAGCACTGTGCACCGGCTGATAAACTGAATGTAATAGTACTTCCAAATTTCCAAATTCCAAAAAAAGAGTTGTAAAGTTATAATGAAAGTATTACTGAAATTAAAAAGGCATCTACTTTTTATTTTTTTATTTTTTTAAAGATTTTATTTATTTATTTGACAGATAGAGATCACAAGTAGGCAGAGAGGCAGGCAGAGAGAGGGGGGAAGCAGGCTCCCTGCTAAGCAGAGAGCCCGATGTGGGGCTCGATCCCAGGACCCTGGGATCATGACCTGAGTCGAAGGCAGAGGCTTTAACCCACTGAGCCAACCAGGCGCCCCTAGGCATCTACTTTTTAAAGTTATGTTAAAAACATTTGGCCCCAGGCACCTGGGTGGCTCAGTCAGTAAAGCATCTGCCTTTGGCTCAGATCATGATCCTTCTCTCTTTGCCTGCCACTTCCCCTGCTTGTGCTCTGTCAAATAAATAAAATCTTTAAAAAGTAAATAAATAAAAACTTTTGGCCCCAGCAAGTGTTTTTGTAGATATAAATAAACTGATTTTAAAAGGCATATGGAGGGGCGCCTGGGTGGTTCAGAGGGTTAAGCCTCTGCCTTCGGCTCAGGTCATGGTCTCAGGGTCCTGGGATCGAGTCCTGTATCTGGGCTCTCTACTCGGCAGGGAGCCTGCTTCTTCTTCTCTCTCTCTCTCCCTCTCTCTCTCTCTCTGCCTGCCTCTCTGCATACTTGTGATCTCTCTCTCTCTCTCTGTGTGTGTCAAATAAATAAATAAATAAATAAATCTAAAAAAATAAAAATAAAAAAATAAAAGACATATGGAAAAGAAAAGGTACTAGAATAGCCAAACAATTCTGTAATAAAAGAGCAAAATTAGACGGCTTAACATTATCCGATTTCAGACACTATAAAGATTCAATAATCAATACCATGTGGTATTGGCAAAGGAACAGATGCACAGATCAATGGAAGAGAAAATAAAGTCCAGAAATTAATCCATACAAATATAGTCAACTGAGTTTGAAAAAGATGCAAGGAAATTTAATAGAGAAATGATGGCCTTTCCAACAAATGGTACTGGAATAAATGAATGTCCATACACAAAAAACAAGTACCATCTACCTTACACAAAAATTAACTCAAAATAAATCACAGATCTAAATGTAAAACATGAAATTTATAACCTATAGAAGGATTTCAAAAAACCTGTATAACCTTATATATAGCAATGAGTTTTAGATTCAATACAAAAGTACAATCCATAAAAAAAAAAAATCCATAAACTGAATTTTGTCAATATTTAAAACTTATGTTCTGCTAAACACATCATTAAGAGAACAAAAGCATTCACTGTTGATGGGAATACAAAATAGTGTAATATAGCTACTCTGGAAGATACTTTGGCAGTCTCTTCTAAAGTTAACATAGATTAAACAGAGGCCCCAGGAATTATGTTACTAGGTTTAACCAACTGATTTGAAAGCATATGTCCACACAAAACCTGTATGCAAATGCTTATAGCAACTTTATTCAAAATTGTCAAAAATTAGAAAAAAGAAAAGAATCACCAGGAGGTGAGAGGATTGTAGGATAGTATGAAGACTATGAAAAAGTGCCTGAGTATATTACAAACTATATTACATAACTTCACTGAAGGAGGTGGAAGGAAAAAAGAAGAGCCATTCTAAGTAACTTTGGAAAGTGGTACTTTGGAAACTGTAAGATTAAAGACTAAAGGAACTATATATGAACAGTGTACTCTAGTAAGAGAAGTTGTTTCTCATGGGGGTACGCATTAATGATTTTGAAAGAGTTATAATGTATACTGGGGTAGAAGATATAAGGAAATGATGGATGGTGGGGATGGAAACCAGGTTTCTTATTGTTGGAGGAAATTATGTAAAAGAAAAAGGAGAAAGCCAAAATGAACTATGTGGCACTGGATTAGTCAGAGAAATAAGTATGAATTACAATTTAGCTTAATAAAGATCCAGATAGGGACGCCTGGGTGGCTCAGTTGGTTGGACGACTGCCTTCGGCTCAGGTCATGATCCCGGAGTCCCGGGATCGAGTCCCGCATCGGGCTCCCTTCTCCATGGGGAGTCTGCTTCTCCCTCTGACCTTCTCCTCGCTCATGCTCTCTCTCACTGCCTCTCTCTCAAATAAATAAATAAAATCTTAAAAAAAAAATATCCAGATAGATACATACATAATTTCATATCTGTGCATGTGTATCAATTAGTATACATATATATAAATTTCGTAGCTCTTTCCACTGATTGGGACTAAAAGTAGTCACACCAAGTAACAATGAGCACACCTAGCATCCCGATCTTGGTTTCTAATACCATTTTCCAATAAAAGGAATCACAGCCCTTTGAGGAATGGCTGAGTTTATGGGTGAGGTACATCCCTATACATCTCTACACATCCCTATAAGACATGACCCAGGGGCATTCTGTGGTGCCAGAGAAGTTAAGTGTTTAAAAATCAAAAGGATGGGGAATGTGTCAAAGGGATATGGAGGTCAACCGGAAGAGCTTCCAATGGCCAAGCTGCAATACTTCAAGCAACAAAATAAACAACACAGTCTTAGATTATAATCCAAAGTATTAAAAGAGTACCCTTGAAGTCTATACTAATATAAACAAACAAAAAAATAAATAAATGAAGGGGAAGAGACAAATCTCTTGTACTGAAGAATTATAAATAATTTATGTAGATATTTTCCGTGAGGGAAGTAGAGCTCAATTAACATCTCAATCCACACCCCTTATCCCCACCTCTGAGTACGGGTTGCACTTAAGTAATCTGCAATTAAGTAATCTGAAATCTTTCATATTTCAAAGAATGTGAAAGGGGAATGTTGGTAAGTAACATGGAGAAACATGGCAAGCACTACCTTGGCTAGGTGACCAAGATTAACATCACTGATGTTAAATCATGTTGATAGCATAATGTTGAAATAATATGATGAGAATGGCACTTTAGTCCTGTACTCTTTGTCTCCCCAAAACCCATACCTCAGCCTAACCACGTGAAAAAAATTCCTAAAACCCAAATTGAATAATATTCCATCAAATGCCTGACTAATAATCCTGAAAACTGTCCAAGTCATCAAAAATGAGGGAAATCTGAGAAAATATGACTACAGTAGGCAAAGGAGACATAGCAACTAAATTAATATGGGATCCTGGATGGGATCTTGGAACATAAAAAGGACATGAGAAAAATTAGTGAAATCTAAACAAAGTGTGGAGTTTGGTTACTAATTATGTACCACTGTGCTTTCTCTCCTGTGACATATGTACCATAATAACATAAGCCATTAACAAAAAGGAAAGCTGGAAAGTGGTTGTATGGAAACTCCCCTGTACTATCTTTGCAAATTTTCTGTAAATCTAAAAGTATTCTAAAATAAAAGTTTATTGGGGAAAAAAAGGAACTCTAAGTAAAGACTGTGGAGTGAAATCTGAACACAGAAATCTGCCACATGAACAGAAGATAAAAAATTAGTCAAACAGTAATGGAAGTAAGACATCACATGGTAATTCTTAAAAGTAGGATAGAGAAATGATGATTTGGGCCAAGTTCACCAAACCTTCCCTTTTGTACATAAAAACAGGTATGGAGAAAAGACAATGAGTTCACCAAATCCTGAGAATTTTTCACTAATACCACACAGCTTAGAAATAGCCCGAGAGACCAATGAGTTGTGTAGATAGCCCAGAGAAAAGTAAAATCCTTCCTGAACAGAAGAATCCTGTATTACAGAAGACTCTTTACAAAAGAAGGAAGAAGCATCAGAGTGGACCATTTTCCACTACACCAGTGGAACAAATAAAAGCCCACAGATCCTAGATATACACAAGAACAGGTAGAGTGAGCCCGTGGTCCACTGCAAGACACCTCAGGCAGGACAGAACCTGCAACAAAAGCGGTATATCGCCCCAGGGAGAGCTTCCCATGCTCTCCACGCACCCCCGCAACCCAGCCCATTGCCACAAGGACTATACAGAAAGGTGACCAAAAGCAGTACCTTGCCAAGAAACTATAGCTCTGAGGAGAAGGTAAATAGGTTTCAAATAATATGAAACATTTATTGAGGAAAACTCACTTGCACTATATCAGAACAAAGAAAAGTTCTTGACAATTTACATAATGAGCAAGATGAAGAGAAGTGACATGGCAATTATGAATACACTACAAACACATGATAAATATAAAAAATTATATAAACCAAAGGAAAGAAGAAAAATTTCCTACCAGTGGTTGGTATCTTAGAAGAACATAATAAGAACGTGAATTCAAGAAAGGAAAGTTCCAAGAGAAGATGCCAAACAAAAAAGTGAATGAAATGGGAAGTTGAAAACTTAAGGAAATGTGCTGAGAACCATAAACAAATGAATATATAAAAATTTAATAAATGAACTAGAAAAAATAGGGACAGGAATAGTGACAATTGGAATTACTAATATAAAGAAAAGGCTTGAGATGATCACAGTGAATGCAGAGGAAAAGAGAGGGATTCAAATAATTATTGAACAGACAACATATAAAGACAAAAGTGCCCCAATATACAAATAACTAGATTCTCTAAAACAACCTAACAAATAGAATACAAACTTCACAAATCTAAAATTTCCATGAACTAAAAGAAGCATATAGCCCTTAGAGAGGCATGCTGTGGGTTCCAAATATGTTATGAAAGATGAATCAAAACAAATACCATGATTAAGTTCTTCTACTTCAAAAACAAAGAATCCTTCAGGTCTCCAGGCAGGAAAAAAATCAAACACCAAAAACCAAAATAAGTGATGATAAGGGAAAAAAACCTGTGACCTGACTTCTTTTTAGCCAAACTCAATCTCAAAAAATAAAGTAACATTTTTACTTTAGAACAAAAAATGCTTAGAACAAAAAATGTTTTGTTTTAGAACAAAAAATACTTAACTCAATAACTTTATTCATAACCAACTTGAATATAGGAATAACACAAAGCCAGTCTGAAGCATGCTAAATCTGAGAATAAAGTATTTATTAGCCTTTCCTCAAAAAACTGAAAATGAAATTCAGTTACCCAGGGATTTCCCAAAATAAAGAATTCAGGTATAGGGGCGCCTGCGTGGCTAAGTGGGTTAAAGCCTCTGCCTTCAGCTCAGGTCATGATCTCAGGGTCCTGGGATAGAGCCCCACTCTGGGCTCTCTGCTCAGCAGGGAGCCTGCTTCCTCCTCTCTCTCTGTCTGCTTCTCTGCCTACTTGTGATTTTTGTCTGTCAAATAAATAAATAAAATCTTCAAAAAAAAAAAAAAGAAATCAGGTATAAAATTTCATGTATAAAAAAAGTTGCAGGGGCGCCTGGGTGGCTCAGTGGGTTAAGCCTCTGCCTTCGGCTCAGGTCATGATCCCAGGGTCCTGGGATCGAGCCCCACATAGGGCTCTCTGCTCAGCGGGGAGCCTTCCTTCTCCTCTCTCTCTGCCTGCCTCTCTGCCTACTTGTAATCTCTGTCTGTCGAATAAATAAATAAATAAAATTTAAAAAAAAAGTTGCAGATAATAACCATTCAACCATTTTAAATACAAAATCAAAATAAACACCAGGGTGATATTTTGGCTATAGAACCCAATATAATTTTTACAAAGATTTTAAAACTAAAATTTACAAGAAAAAAAGGAGTTTAAAGGTTATTTCATAGGGGAAAGTTAAATGATACTGTTTAACTGAAACACTGCATGATTCAAAAAAGTGAAAAGAATTAATGATTCCAACACCTTCCGTTTTTCAGTCTCTTTTCTTAAATTTTGAAGGATCTTTGGGGAATTAATACAGTTTACTATAAGAAAACTTTGCATGAAGTTCAAAAATTTCTTAGTTTCACTTCAATTATTACTCCCAAATTCAAGTTAACACACAGCACCAGCTATGAACCAGGTACTTTTCAATATTTATTAAATCATTTAGTCCTCATAACTTATACAAAGCAGGCACTATTTACCCATTTTGTAGGCAAAAAATTGAGTCCCAGGGATTCTGAGTAATTTGTCCACAGCTACACAGCTAGGAAGCAACAAGGTCAAGATTCAAATACATATGTTTGGATCTGGATTCTGTGCTGTTAACCTCTACATTATATTGCCTCTCAAATAAAACAGCATGTAGAAAATTATATGATTTTTATCAAATTAGTTCTATGTCTACATCCATTCAACCACCAACCATCAACCATCCATTCTGGTAGATAATAGTATTTAACTATATAAGCAAAGAAAATGTTTGGAATAATGTTTCTCTATTGATAAAGATAGTTATTTGGTAGTAGATACTGGAGAATTCACGTAAATTTTTTTGGTTTCTTTATTTCTATTATTCGATGAGCTTAATGCCTTATAATGAGTATCAATCTTCAAAAAAAATGAAGCCATTAATCTAAACAAAAAACAAACCACATTACCTAAACATAACTTGAACACTGTCATGTTGATTATTTAATGACTTTTTGTCTCCCTAATGAGCAATGTTTTAATTAGTACTTTACTATAATCCCCCACAGAGCCTAGCACAATGTCGGGCAGAGCAAACATTCAATAAATATATTGATGGATCATCATAAAATATTACATTACTATATTGTACCTATCTTACAAGTAGTATATTTCTAGATGCTCTAGAGTCTTGACCTAAATCTGACACCTTAGACTAGCATCATTTACATTATCAGGGAGCTTGAAGAAAAAGAGAATCTTAAGCTCCGCACCATACTTACTAAATGAGAACGAACATTTTAACAAGATTTCCCAAGTGCTTGAAGCCATACTAAAATTGGAGAATTTCTAGAGCATTATTTATCTAAGTGTGGTCCATTATTTACCTAAGTCAGAATCACCTAGGTTGCTTGTTAAAAATGTAGATTCTCAGGCTCTACACTATTTCAAGTGTCATTAGAGTTTATGATACACCTAATAAAAGTAAAAAGTAGTAACGAATAGGAAAAAGCATATTAAGCAAAGAGCAGTGGAAGAACCCACGTAGTTTAAATAAATCAAGAAAGTGATAATAAGAGAGGGAAGAAAAGAGGCATTGCTAAGGAAAGTAGAGTAAAGATATCAAGAGTAGGCTATGAAGAAGTAGAGTAATTGTACAGAGTGCTGTGTATTCCCCTGAACTCCTCTCTTTTTTTAAACTGTTATCCTGACATGCAAACTACTACAGCATGACTGTGGGAATATGGAATTTACCCACGTATGCAGCATCCAATAACTTTTCTTAATATGTAAACACCACATAATGCATGCACTTATAAATGTTCCAAAAGTCACATATAGTTTTAAATGTATACATACACTTTCAGAGACATTTCCATAAGTTTGGCTCGAGCAATTGCTTCATCTCTCTCCTCATTGGCTAACCGCAGTCGAGACATAATAGCTTCATCACGTTCCTTCTGTGCAAAATACACTTCTTCGACCAGAGCTACCAAAATATATAATCCATAATTAATTAGAGAAAATTTAAAAATGCATACTTCCAGAAAAAATAAAAAGCAAAAACAGTTTTTATTTTACTAAATTAAATGAGTATCAATTAATATGTGGAAAAACATTTTTAAAAGCTACTACAAAATTGAGATACATTTCATACCCATAAAAACACAAATTAAAAGGCCAAATAATAACAAATACTATTAGCTCATGAAATAAAGAAAATCACGCATACACTGCAGATAGGTATAATATATTTCTACAGCCATTTGAAGGGCCATTTGGCAATATTTATTACAGTTAAAGATTTGTCTATAACCTGGCAAATCTCCTCTTTGGTATGAGGCCTAGAGAAATTCTTGCACATGTGCACAAGGAAACGTATATAAAATGCTTATTGCAGCATTATATAATAGCAAAAACTGAGAAGTAGCTCAAATGTCCAATAACAGGAGCAAGAATAAATAAATTACTAAACATTCAAAATGGAATACAATACAACATTTAAAACGAATTAACTATGGACAAATGGACATATTTTAACAATAAAATTATGGCAAAAATTGCAAGGTACAAGGCAAAACAACTCTACCTATCATTTATGGTCAATTAGTGAAAATACTAAAATAAACATGGCAATGATAATCATCAACTTCGGGATAGTAGTTATGTCCACAGCATAGTGGAAGGAAAGGAAAGAAAATGGGACCAAGGAAAAGGAAATGGGCAGAGCTGAACCTCTTCAGCACTGAGCATCTCCAGGAGCATCGTTTATATTATGTCCACAGCATAGTGGAAGGAAAGGAAAGAAAATGGGACCAAGGAAAAGGAAATGGGCAGAGCTGAACCTCTTCAGCACTGAGCATCTCCAGGAGCATCGTTTATATAGATGGTAATAAAATGGCCTCATCTAAATTTGCATAGCACTATATAGGGAGCTTTGATGTCATCTGAAATTGTCATTGCTCAAGCATAATTTCTACCTGAAATCTTAACATAACTTTTAAAGTATCACTGCAACGTTAGAGGTTCAAATACCTAGGTCACTGAACCAAACTCTATTTACACTGTCAAACCACAAAATAAACTTAGGAAAGATGTTTGAAATGTTCTTGCTAACATTTGTCATAGATTATGCATAGCTAATCAAGAGTTATTCTTCTATTATTTAAATTATAACTGGTAGAAAAGAAACCCTGAGAGTAAGTCAACTATATATTTTCCACAGTAGAAGATAAGATGGAACATGTAACAGCAAAGCTAAAGTCAAAACCACTGCCAAGAAAGTGAGCCTAAGGGAAGAGAAATATATTCATTCATTTCTTTACTCATTCATTAATTTATTCTTTCATCAAATATTTATGAAATTCCTGTGTCAGTCACCTATCCAGTTTAAAGCAGTATGACTACCACATTCTAAAAAGTCCTTACCTTCCTGGAGATGTATACATTCTATTATAGAGAGACAGACAGTAGAGAGAGAGCAGAGCCAAAATTAAACAAGAAGATAGGTAGATAGAAGTTAAAGTTTTGAAGGAAAATAAGGGTGTGTCAGAGAAAAAAAGAGTAATTTGGAAGGTGGGAAAAGAATAAACTAATTTAGAAAGGTGGCCAGAAAAGGGCTTTTTAAATAAATGACATTTCAATACATGCATATGTGTGTGTGTGTGTGTGTGTGTGTGTGTGTGTGTGTGTGTGCATATATATATATGTATACATATATATATATATATTTAAAAGTAGACTAATAAACAGAATAGAACGTAATACAAAGGCCCTAAAAGTATTAGACTAACAGCAGTAAGGCCAATGTGTCTGAAGCACAGTGAGAAAGAGGGAGAGCTCTGGGAGATCATATATATATATATGCCATCCTAGACTGGAGGAGATTATGCTGAGTGAAATAAGCCAAGCTGAGAAAGTCAATTATCACATGGTTTCACTTACTTGTGGAACATAAGGAATAGCATGGAGGACATTAGGAGAAAGAAAGGAAAAGTGAATTGGGGGAAATTGGAGGGGGAGACGAACCATGACAGACTGTGGACTCTGAGAAACAAACAGGGTTTTGGAGGGGAGGGGGGCAAGGGAATGAGTGTGCCTGGTGGTGGGTATTAAGGAGGGCACATATTGCATGGAGCACTGGGTGTGGTGCATAAACAATAAATTTTGGAACACTGAAAAAATAAAATAAAATAATAAAAGTTGAAAAAAAAGATGAAGTAATAGGATCTGGATTTGTCCTTCCACTTAAATCAATTTTTTAAAAAGATTTTACCTATTTATTTGAGAAAGAGAGAGAAAAAGAGAGTGTGCACATACACTTGGGGATAAGGACAGAGAGAGAGAGAAAAGAAGACTCCACACTGAGCAGGAACCCAATGCAGGGGTTCGATCCCAGGACCCTGAGATTACGACCTGAGCTGAAGGCAGACTCTTAACCAACTGAGCCACCCAAGTGTCCCAAAACAATTTTTAAAAATGGACAAAATATATAGAATGACAGCTTTCAAGACTGTAAGGAAACAAAGAACAGTGAGTGACATGAGGAAACAAGTAAGTTGAGCCTATGATTGGCCCTGCTTAATACCCTGAAAGAAATTCCAGAACATCACAAGAAGGGAAGAATCGAGGACGAGCCCAGCTGATTCCACAATTTTGGAGGGTAGAGATATAATATGGCGAAACCAAAGCAGTTGAAATTCACAAGAGACTATTAGAGGAAAAACAGTGGCAAAGAAAGAAAATTTTGGAGACGTACAGAACGTCTTCCTCAAAAAGTGAGTTGAACATGTGTGCACGTGTGTAAGTAAACTACTCCATACAGGAGAAAGAGAAACCTGAGAGAATTAGAAGCAACAGTGCCCTGGGTGCCACAAAACCAGATATAAAGTATGTTGTTCCCACCAGCCAGATCAGAAAACTACAAGATTCATGAGGTACTGCATAGAGTACTCAGAAGGGTCTTGCCTCAGTAGTGGGGATTAATTAACCCTAAACACTGCTCTGGTAACATCTAGCATATCTTTAAAACAAGAGGATAGGAGAGACCTGTTTCCAAAAAACATAAGTACAACTGATAAGAAAGCTCAGAAATATTTTATAAGAATACAAAATAGCTTCCAAAATGTTAAAATTCATCATCCAAATGCCAGGCATGCAAACAAGCATCAAAATTAGGACAAATGACAAAAAAATCAACCAACTAATACATAACCCTGTTTTACATGTGTTTCTGTTTAAAGATACTTGTTTAACATATACTATTGATTTAATAACATTGAATCCATGGCCAAGGGCACTGTATAACTCATTCCTGAACAAAACTTACCTATTACATGTTCTCTCCATAACGCACGTCATAGCCTTCTTGTACTCAGGGAACACTAGACAGGATTTCAGCACTACACTTGGGGGCTGTTTGAAACTGGGAAATCACCAGTAAAAGGCACAAAAATGAAGTAATTCTAACACTAAATAAACTTAAAAACCCCACTAATTTACGGTATAAGAGCTGAAACAAGAAGGTAGCATATGGCCTTGAATGGGATTATATTGGCGTTGCTTTTCTTAGTTTGTTATTTTAGTCATTTTTATTAATTTTTAAAGGTAAAATAACCTTTCATTCCACAAGATGAATACAAAGCCTAAAACTATAAACAGTTTGGGAGAGAACCATGAATTTAGGTAGGTAAAGCTTTCTTGACCATAGTACCAAAGCATAACCCATTTTTAAAAATTGATAAACTGGACTTCAATCTAACTCAATTAAAAATCCCCACTCTTCAAAAGATATGGATAAGAAAGTTAAGCCACAGAAAGAAAAAGATAGTTGCAAAGCATATATCTGATAAAAGACTTGCATCCAGAGATAATTTTTAAAACTCTCAAACCTCAGTAATAAGAAAACAACAACAAAAAAACCCAATTAGGGGCGCCTGGCTGGCTCAGTGGGTTAAGCCGCTGCCTTCGGCTCAGGTCATGATCTCAGGGTCCTGGGATCGAGCCCCACATCGGGCTCTCTGCTCAGCAGGGAGCCTGCTTCCTCTCCTCTCTCTCTGCCTGCTTGTGATCTCTCTCTGTCAAATAAATAAATAAAATCTTTAAAAAAAAAAAAACCCAATTAAAAATGGGCAAAAGCCTTAGACACTTTATCAAAGCAGACATATTGATGATAAATAAGCACAAGAAAAGGTGCTCAACATCTTCAGTCATTAGAGAAATGCAAATTAAAACTACGAGATAACTACCACATACCTATTACAAAGGCTAGAATGAAAGCATGATTAAAGATGCTGGGAAGAAGGAGAGCAACTGAAATCCTCATTCACTGCCCATGGGAATGCAGGATGGTGCAATCACAGTTGGTCGGCTTCTCAAAAAGTTAAACATGCACCTACTGAAAGACTCAGCTATTTAACTCACAGGTATTGATCCAAGACAAATTAAAGCATATGACCATACAAAGACACACAGATATTCACAGTGTCTTTATTTATACTAGCCCCAAACTAGAAACAAAAATTTCTATCCACAGATGACTAGATAAACAAACTCTATGGCAAACTGTGCTAAACTAACTGGATATCCACTTGCATAAAATCAAATGCTTTTAATCAACAGTTAGATAAGGTTAATAAATACTTGTTATGAACATAGCTTTTAGAAGAACCTGTACTTTCCAGCACAATTTTCATAGTTTTTTTTTTAAAGGTAGTATCATTGATACTATGTGGCTTTCTGTAGCTCTACTATTCTGCACCTATGTATTAATTCATCATGCCATTTTGAAAGAAACTTCTGCCCATGATATACTACATAATAATGAGTTTTAATCCTCCCTGATAATTGTATGCAATTTTCTTCCAGGAAGGATACTCATAACAGCTTAGAGAAAGCAACATAGTGTATTAGGAAGAATGTGGGCTTTGATTCAGATCCAAAAAGTGTCAACATACTAAAGTTAGGTTACCTGCTTTTGTGTATTTTTAAATTATTTTAGTCTCAGTGCAGGTGCATAAAATGTATATGATACCAATATTTATGGTTGTTAGGGAAAAATTAAGTGAGATAATATATGAAAGCTCTTGGCCAAATAAGTAGATTCTCAACAAACACTGGTTCCATGCCACCATTACCATTACCACTTTCAATCCACAGATGCATGATGTGGCTCATTTCTAGACATATTAAAGAGATGATTTTGATTAATTTGGACCATCTATATACATGTATGTATACCTATATATACACACACATACATATATGTATATACATACATGTGCATATTTTGTTGGCATTCAAAAATTACACAGGGGAACTGAAAGAAAAATTATTTAGAACTCATTCCATATTGTATATTGTGTACTATAATGACATAATTTGTACAAAATATCACAATATTCTAAGATATTTTATATTATAAAACACTTCTAATTTCACTCTTACGTTTACTGCAACATTATTTATAAAACCCTAGATATGGAAGCAACCCAAGTGTCCACTGATAGATAAATAGAAAAGAAGATGTGTATATAAATACACACACACACAATGGACTATTACTCAGCTACAAAAAAGAATTAAATCTTGCCATTTTGAAAACATGGATGGACCTAGAGGGTATTATACTGAGTAAAATAAGTCAGAAAAAGAAAGAACAAATATCATATGATTTTACTTATACACAGAATCTAAAAAAACAAAATTGGAAAAAAATTAACAAAAACCAGAAATGATTCCATTAACATAGAGAATAAACTGGTGGGTGCTAAATGGGGATGTCATGGGAGAATGGGCAAAATGGGTGAAGGGGAGTGGGAGATACAGGCTTCCAATTATGGAATGGATATGTCATAAGGATGAAAGATACGGCATAGATAATGTAGTCAATGGTATTAGTGGTATTTAATAGTGTTGTATGGTGATAGATGATAGTCATTACTTGTGGTGAACATAGCATAAATGAAGGGTTGTTGAATCACTATGCTGTACACCTGAAACTAACCTAACATGTGTCAACTACACAGCAATGAAAAAAAAATTTTTTTTAACACTTCTAAAAAAAAACCTACTTCTAATTTGTAGGTCAGTAAGGATGGACAAAATGATACTACACAATGATCTAAGTACAGATAAACATGTATGTCATGCCCTGAAATATTCTGACATATCAAAGGTTAAAATACTAATTACTAAACTTTAAATGCCAACAGGCTTCCTATCGCTTCTGTAGAGTATGATGAGATGTTACAAAGTGACATTTAATGTAAGCTGGGTTCCACTTTATATATAATAACACTTTAATGAAAGAGGTAGGACTAGCAAAGTCAGGGGCTTGAAGAGTAAGTATAGTTATCTCTATGCTTAAACAATTTACACCAAGGTCTTATTTGGTCCTGTGTTAGTCAACAGAAAACATTTTTTCTCTCTATAATGCTATCAACTCTAAAGAGGTAAACAATGTGTATATTAGAGGAGAATGCCCACTGAGTATTCTAAGGTTAAGTTTTAAAGTGCCACAAAGCACACACACATAAAATCTGATTACACATTTTATAAACACTAAGAAGTATTTCCAAAATTAATTTTTTAACATTAGGTTATATGTGAAATTTGATTATGAAAAACCTGATTCTTTCTAGAATTCAGTACTTTTAAAGGATCAATATGCAACTCTCAAACATTTTTAGTAAAGAAAACTTAATTGTAAACACTGAGCTTTTCCAAGGTAGATGACTATTACAAAGTTCACTAGAAAATCAATATAGCATTTTAGTTGGAATTTGCTCATTAAACACCCACAGCTCTAATGCAAATTATGATGGAATGAATAAAGCAAATACGCATGCTTCTTTCTTTTTATTAAATGTAAAATCTACTGTTAATTGCATCTCGTATGTCATACAAACTTTTCTCCTTAACTATTAAATAGAAGCTTTAACAAAAGTCATTAGAGATTCTCTTTCTTTGACTTGAATAAATTTCAATATTTGTTCAGTAAAGGTTCACAGCAGTTAAATTACATTAACAAATATTATTAGCTACTATGTAAGCCAACCAAGTAAAATACTTATATTGTAGGTAAAACAAATCATTGGGTGTTTACAATAATATTTGGATATCTCCATTTTTAAACATGGTTATCAAATATCCTATAATTCTTAGGCAAATTCGAGGAAGATTCAGAGAGGATCACCCCCCCTCAACACCAAATACTCAAATTTGTTTAGTAAGCTAACTGTTTTCTAATATGGGCAAGAGTAAATATGAAGAAGCTGAACCATACCAAGTATGAGTTTATTGAGTCAAGACAGAGTACATATTTTCTTAGTAGAACCCGAGTCTATTGACAATCCTATATTCTACACTGCTCATACTACTTTTAAAATACAATAGAAGTGAGGCAGTGTATTGGAAAACATTCTAGTTTAAACACTGGATCATGATTCCCTAAATAACATAATTTGGAAGATAGACATTTACCAAGAAAAAGAATCCATTTGTTAACAACCTCAAGGTAGTTATATAAATAGAGAAAAGGCTGAACTAAACGAAGGAAAAAGATATCATCAGGATTTGAAACATATAAAATAATCACTCATTATAATTCATGTTGAAAAATTCTAAGCAACAAATACAGACATGTCCTATAAAAGACAGGTTTTTATTATATTTGAAACAATTTCAAATTGTCTGGATATCTATTTCTTTACTTGTTAAATGGATTCCTTGCAAATATGCTAGTGTTTTATGAAACCACCAATACATATTCTAGAACCATAAACATTATATTATGTCTTTTAATTTCCTTAGAAATTATAATTTCTCTCTTTGCATAAATCAGTTATTGGAAATTTAAACATAGATGGTAAATACTCTACAACAATGGAAAATTAACCAACCTACTCCGAGTAGTTTGATGCCTCTATTTTTTCTTTTACAGACCAGACTATTAAGTTTTTCTAAAACTGTATTTGAATGTTTAACACTTTATATGATATTCTGTAAATAACCTTTTCTGATTAAAATAATACAGGCTCACTGTACAAATAGAGAAGACAGGAATAAGTTACATAATCTTATAACTTTCTGTGTATACTTAAACAGAATATGTTCCTATATTCTTTAGTATTATTTATAAATATGAAATAGTACCTGGGATTTTATCATTTAGACATGCCATATTTGATAGAACTAGGATGCTCTTAGTATTAGATTTTACGCTGTTCTCACCTATTCACTATATAAATAATACTGTAATGAACATCTTTGTACAGAAATTTCTATGTATATACACAGCTAAATACTGAGGAAAATTCTGAGAAGTATGGTTACTGCATTAAATAGCAGCTTCTTAGGCTCTTAACATACACTTTCCAATCTTCCTCTGTAAAGTTGCTAATACATTTATACTTATCAACAGTATAGAAACTGTTAAAAATTCATTAGAAAAATATACAAGTAAGTTTTATTAGCAAAATTATAAAATAAGAATATTTTTGCAAAACACTGAATTATTATATACATGTACTTAGTGCAGAAAAATCAGAGTATGTAAGAATACTTTCTAAGAATATCCTATTTACATTTAAACATTAAATATATCTGATACTAGAGCTAAAATTGTTAATGTGAAAGAGATAAGCTTATTCCAGAAGTATTAAAACCACAATCAATTATTTTATGTACTTTTGAAATACAATTTTAAGAGGTACTTACTTTCTGCATAGAATATCTACTTTAAATTTTAATTAAATACCAATATGAAAATTCTATAAAATATAACTGCTGGAGCCCCTGGGTGGCTCAGTCATTAAGCGCTTGCCTTTGGCTCACCCCATATCTGGCTCCCTGCTCAGCAGGAGGCCTGCTTCTCCCTCCCCCCCCCCCCCCCCCCGCTTGTGTTCCTCTCTTGCTGTGTCTCTGTCTGTCAAATAAATAAATAAAATCTTAAAAAATATATATATCTATATCTGCTACCTAAGTTCTTCCAAGACCATTTCCTCTTCAGAATTATCTAAACATATAGAAGTCTTAAGAATCATTTTCTGAAAATTTTTATTATTCTAATTAAATGACATGCTCTCAACTGCTTGACACCACGGTAAATTTCATAGTATACTAGACCTAATTAAATATTTCAATTGTTGGTCACTGTTATGCATAATGCTTTCTTTGTTCACCCAATGTTTATTTCGTTTTTTCTAGAAAAGTACAAACTTTCCTAGGAATAGAGCTTACAAAATTGGCCATACTCTACCCTCAAGCATTATTTCACTTGGCACTCATCATAATCCTGATTCACAACCAAAGGATTCCGCAGCCAAAGAGAATAATATAATGAACACTCTACCCATCAGTATTTCTAATTGCTATATTTCACAGAATTGGGCTTTTTGTTTTTATCTGAAACAATTGGTCATATTTTTGAAATCCTTTTTCCTTCCAAACTAAAAGATGATATGGATATGAAAAAATTGATGTAGGGGCACCTGGGTGGCTCAGATGATTAAGCCTCTACCTTTGGCTCAGGTCATGATCTCCAGGTTCTGGGATCAAGCCCCATGTTGGGCTCCCAGCTCAGTGGGGAGTCTCCGTCTCCTTCTTCCTCTGCCTCTCTTCCTGCTTGTGCTCTCTCTGTCTCAGTCTCTCTCTCTCTCAAATACATAAAATCTTAGAACAAAACTGATATATATGAATTGCTCCATTATAATACAGGTTAATACATCTCAGTGTTAAAGGCTATCACATTTTAATAATGCCCATTATATACACAGAAAAATAGTATTCTAACATGTACTTTTTTAAAGTACATATTATATTATCTTCCTTTGATATATAAAACTCACTCTTGCTCTTAATCATTAGATGGTCAATATCATCTGAATTATGGTATACAGTAATGAATACTTTTTATGAAGAGAATAATGTAAATGTTTTCTATGACACAACTTCTATTTTTCAATGTTAACTGGCTGTAATGTCTTAATGTACTTGCTATAATGGTTATATATCTATACTTTTAACATTTACATGTTAACCTAGAAAAACTTAAGTTGCAAGTTTCACGGATTCTATGTTCTGATGCTTTGGGCAATTACAATTAAACTCCTCTCCTTCCTACCAAAAACAAATGAACACTCTCTGTAATAAGAAGAGCTTGACAATATTTTTTTTTTAATTTATAAAATATCAGTCTAAATTTGGGTACAGAGAAAAGAATCTATATTTAAAGAGATAAGCTGTAAAAAGCAGATTAAATGCTTGCAGAATCAGTACAGCAAGATAAGCAAATTATGTAGCCATTGAATTATATATAAAATGTAACTAAGATAGATAGATGGATGAAGAGAGAGAGACAGAGAGAGAGATTTATAAACACAAGACTTAGGAACTAAGGCGTTCTTTTGGCTAAAACCCAATATTGGCCTTATTTCAGTTTAATTGGAAGAGGATCTCAAATTCATCTTCTCCATGAGATATCAGGAACCTGGATTTCTCTTTGTACCAAAGGTTAATAAGAAATGTGTCTGCAAAAGTCAAACAGCATTAAATACCAAAAACTGATTATTATTCTACAGGAGTTGTTCTGTCATTCATAATCTCTCCATGCTCCAACCTTCCACAGCTAATCTTTAATGGATGACATGCAAGAAAGAAAAATAACTAACATATAAAGCAGACTCTAAAGTAAGCGTTTAAGAAATAGAAAAAATAAGGCTTTTAAAGAAATATATTTTAAATATCACAAAATTACATAAAAACCTAAATATTCTTATGTATAAAATTTAAACATCATCTGTATACTGTAAATGGAATACAGTAATAAAAATTAAGAGACATTACACTGCATAATGCCCACTGAGCCTATTTAGGAAAACTGAAAGATTTAACTGAACAAGCTATTTATAAACTTATAACTACATTGCTGACCTAAGAGTAAATTAATGGTTGCAACAGGCCAGGCAATACTATCTGTCACTGTCAAACTCAAAACAAATTTTGAAGTATTTGTGGTCTAAATATTCTATTTAGATGAAAAGAAATAGAAAAAAAACAGAGAGTTAATATTTCTGCTGTGCTTCTCTAAAATATCCCCTAGTATTTAAAGGTCATATATGTCAATAATTTTCAAATACTCTTATCCACATGTACAATTTAGTGAGTTAAACACAGTAAAAAGTCCTAAATAGCTCCAATGAGATAAATTTTTCCATGTTAATAGATAGGGAATGACATGGTCATTTCAGCTTTTGCTAAGTAAATAAGACTCACTTACTATATATTTTTCCTTTATTTTCTTTTTTTTTTTTTAAAGATTTTATTTATTTATTTGACAGACAGGGATCACAAGTAGGCAGAGAGGCAGCAGAGAGAGGCGGGGGAAGCAGGCTCCCCACCGAGCAGAGAGCACAATACGGGGCTCTATCCCAGGCCCCTGAGCCGAAGGCAGAGGGTTTAACCCACTGAGCCAGGTGTCCTTTTTTCCTTTATTTTCTTTTTCATAAAGATTAAAAAAATAATTTTCATATTCTCAAACTTTTAAAGTAAGGTTAAATCTTAAAATCAAGGGAAATTTGAAAACTGTGTAATGAAATAAAAATACTTGATAAAAAAAGAAGTATTTATCAATCATTTGAGAAACAAAACCATATATAAATAGTTGTAAGTATATAAGTAACTACTTATATAACTACCTATATAACCATTTAATAACAACTTATATTGGGTACACTTTGAATATATCCCCTATTAAATCAAGGAGTCTTGAGAAAACAAGATGATGACATCATCATCTTATCTATTGAGTGCCCTCTATGGGTTAAATGCTTCATAAACATCATCTCACTTAAATGTCACAGTAACCTACAAAATAAGTTTTAACCAAAGCTTAGAGAGGCTGTCACTTACACATGATAAGTGGTAAAAAGATTAGAACAAAGGTCTGAATCCAAAGTCTGAACAATTAACCACTACCTATTTCAATAGTGTATTATGAGGGAAAAGTGATTGCAGTCTAAAAGAAATCTCTGAAATCCCAAATCTTTCTTATTTGGAGGGCCTAACACAATGCCTAGTACATAATGACCCTTCAATAAATATTTCTTGTTTGATTTTTAAAGAAGTTAGTTTAGTTCCTATAGAGTGCCTAATAAAAATAATAATGATGGTAATGGTGATATCAAAAAAGGAGAGGAGAGTAAAAGGGTCAACCATTTGAGATTTTATCACAATAGAGGAAACAACTGAGTTTCAAACCCTCCTGGGATTACATCAGAATGACAGTATTCACATTATGTAAAACCAACAGGGAAGTAAAGGAAACAAGCTTAACACTATTTTGACAGTTTGCCTGAAAGTTTATTATAGGTATACATTAGATTAAAGCCCAAATCATTTGTATCCCATTTCTTTTATTTTGGATTTACATTGAAGTAAAATGCATTTTAATTAAAAGCCATAGAACAAAAATCTTTTCATGACTTCTTTTTTTTTCCTTTATTTTATTTTATTTATTTTTTTCTATTATAAATTTTTTCATTTTCTTTTCAGTGTTCCAGAATTCATTGTTTATGCACCACACCCAGTGCTCCAATAACTTCTGATTATTATTAAAGATTGAAGAATTTGGGGTGCCTGGGTGGCTCAGTGGGTTAAGCCTCTGCCTTCGGCTCAGGTCATGGTCTCAGGGTTCTGGGATCGAGCCCCGCATCGGGCTCTCTGCTCAGCGGGGAGCCTGCTTCCCCCTCTCTCTCTGCCTGCCTCTCTGTCTACTTGTGATCTCTCTCTCTGTGTCTAATAAATAAATAAAATCTTTTAAAAAAAAATTGAAGAATTTTATAAAGATAGAAATAACCAGAATTACTATTAGTTACAACTTACTGAGTACCAGTTATATATTAGGTGCTTTTATAAATGATCTATAATCCTTAAAATTATCTGGTAAATTAGTTAACATTTACATCTTACATGGGAGAAAGTAAACCTGATGAAGCTAGTAAGTAACTTGCCCAAAGGCACAAAACTGGTATTAAGTATCAAAGCTGTGATTTGAATCTTGGTCAATTTGATTCCAAGGCTTTTGGATTTCCCATTATTTCAATGTGTCTTACAGAAAACTGGGCACCTTGTTTTATGTGGTTTTGACTATACCAGACTTTTTTTTTTTTTAAAGACTTTATTTGTCAGGGAGAGAGAGAGAGCACAAGCTGGGGAGCAGCAGGCAGAGGGAGAAGCAGGCTTCCCACTGAGCAGAGAGCCCAATGTGACACTCAATCCCAGCACCCTGGGATCATGACCTGAGCCAAAGGCAGATGCTTAACCGCTTAACTGACCAAGCCACACCAAGCATCCTGACAACACCAGATTCATATTCTTATATTCAATCAGGTGAGAAGAAAAGATGGGCTAATATATACATAAGTTATATAATACACGTACAGACAAAAACAAATGAGAAAATTTGAAAGACAACAAAAATGGCATAGGTAAAATGACAAGATTTGATCACAGCTATCATATTAGATTTCATAAAACTTTGGTTTATGTGGTCTTTACATATCAAACCTATCACAGGAGTCATTTTTAGATTAGAAAGCAAGCAACTTTTTTAAAAAAATCACATCTTTAGTGATTAGTAATACTAATCTCTAATCATAGTAGTACTACTAAATCTAATCCACAATCATTCTAGAAAACCTGAAAGGGCGGAAAACTTAGTTGAAACATTAATATATCCATTAATACTACCAAAATTTGCCTTTTGTTTCATATAACGCACATGTATAGATATATTTAACAAAATTAAATTATAGTTTTCCCCTACTTTTCACTTAATGTTGTCATGAAGATTTTCTCGTTGTACCAATTATTCAGAAATGGTTTTTAGGTACTGCATGATGTCTGACAGCATAAACATATCTTAATTTATTTAACCATTCTTTTAGTGTTTGATTTTAACTTTTGGCTATCATAAGTAATACTGATATGAATATTCTTATATAGAAATGGCTCCTAATTCCTTTGAGTACCTCATACATTAATTAGTATTTTATTTGAAAAAAATCTATGAACATACATTTTGTATCTTATTTACAATTTCCAATGTTTAGTTTAGAGATTTTTTTTTAAAGATTTTATTTATTTATTTGACAGAGAGAGAGAGATCACAAGTAGGCAGAGAGACAGGCGGGGGGGGCAGGGGAAGCAGCTTCCCTGCTGAGCAGATGGCCCGATGCAGGGCTCGATCCCAGGACCCTGAGATCATGACCCGAGCTTTAACCCACTGAGCCACCCAGGCGCCCCAGTTTAGAGATGTTTTTGCATGTATTTCTTTTTATGTGGGATATCTTCATTTTTTTAAACATTTATATTCTGCTTAAGTACATTATAATACATAAATGTGGTACATATTTATAATATACTTAACTAAGTACACTTTTTATTTTGAATATAAAAATGAGCAAATGATAGAAGCAAACATTACTATTTATGTGGATTTCTTTGTTTTTGTTATATGGATTATTATCCTTCCATATGATACTAAATAAAACATTTTTCACATGTAATCATATTCCTATAATGTCCCTCTTTCTATTAAGGTACTGACATAGTTGTTTTTGTTACTGTGTTTTGCTTTTTGACTACACTTATAACTAGTCAGGTAGGAAATAAGCTATTTAAGACTGTATGTATGAAAAAATATGAAAGAATCATGAGTCTATCAAGATTCACTTAATGAATTTCTTGTAGTTTCAAACCAATGGATTTCTTAAGCAATTCAGTTTTTAAAAAAAAATTTGACATATTACAATGATTCTCTCTAATGTCTTAAGTAAAATATCTTTAATCTTTTTTAAAAGGTAGAACTGAAACATTTAAAAGATACACACTGAAAATTTATACTTTCAAAAAACTTCAGAGGATTTTCATTTTTGTCATTTTTGTAACTAAGAGGTTGGATGTATCTCTTTTAACTATATTGCTTTGTTCCAGAGAAACTATATAGCACTGCTATTTTCATCAACTTAGGAGGATGCAAAAAAATACTAAACATTTTCAAACATTTACTAAAATAATATTGTATAATTAATGAGAAATATGTGATTAACAAGAATCATAAAGCAATCAAATTCTTTCCAATTTATGTATGCATGATTCATACTATTTAGTCAAAGGGAAGTCTTAAATATATACAAATAAGTAAATATTTGAAGTAGAGGATTAGCTATATCATACAGTAGTTTTAAGAGTAGATAACACTGTTTAATGACTTTTCCCCCTCCAACACATAAATGATCTATGCAGACATAACAATCCACGCTTTTCACCAGTGAAATGACCTAACTGGCCTAAATCTTATCTAATTACTCCTATAAGACGCACGCAAAGTCATATTATGACACAAACACCTTAAAACAAATGTACTTCTTATAATACCTTCTTAGCAGTTAGTATATACATATTTGATTATAAAAAAAATCAGGACACTTCCAAATTATTCCAAATTTATATCTGAATTATTCATTTTAACATATGTTCAATTTTCCTTAAAATATATTAGCCTCATATTTCTCTACTAAATAAGAAACAAAACATCCATGGGTCTTGAACACTAACTGAAAAGCAACCATTTGTTATTTTAGCTCGAGTATTTATTTATGGTAATTTTGGTTCTATTTTCATAGTGATGTTTAGCTGTATTTTGCATAGTGATATTCTAAAGACAGGCTCTACCAGTGAATGTCTCTGATCTAAGATACCAGAATTCTTCCATATATGCAACCAGCTTAATGTAGCTCATAAAATATGATTATAGCTTCAAACTAATCACGAAATACAATTTTTCTTAAAATCATTCCAATTGATACAAAAACACTAAAATAAATAACCTTTAAAATGCCTCTGCATGTTAATTTCTATTATACTGTGAGATTTCTATCCTTAACATAAAACAGTGTGAGGAAGAGTAACAGACTATTGACAATCATCTGATCTGATCTGTAATATATCACAGATACATTAAAAAAAATTTCTCCTTGCAAATACCTGTGAGTAAAGATAGACTCCAAAACATATTTAAGGCAGCCATTTATAATCTTAAACTCTGGCAACCTTTCATTTTAATCTTCTCAGTGAAAATACTAACTCCATCATCATCCACATCATCAGATGAAAATTTATTAATTGCACAAAACAGATTTTTGAATCAAACATAGGCTTCCATTGGCAATGAATATATGACTATCTTCACACAGAACAAAAGTATTTCCTCTCAACGAGCTAAAACAATAAGTGGTATTTGAACTGCTGGTTGAAAGGTAGAGGCACTGGTAATCATTATTTCCCCTTGTTTGTTCAGGCCCTTCCAACAAAACAAACAACCTTTTTGTGATTGGATTGACATGGTGTTAACAATGCATTTAATGCCCAAATCAGTATGAATACAGGTAAAGCTCTCACTAATACCAGTACCAGGATGTTAAAGCCACCTATTTTCTATGCAGCCAAAAAAAAAAAAAAAAAAAGACAGAGCCTCCCCTCCTTTGACAAATAAGCTAGTATGCTAGTATTCACCAAAGCCACCTCGTATAATAACCTTGTGTATGATTCCTAAGACTGTATGTTAATAACCATCTACTATACCTGCTGTCTTTTCAGCAATATGAGCTTCTGTTGCTTTCTCCTGGAGTTCCAGCTTAAGCTTTAGTTTTCTCTGTTCCTTATCTTCTTTAGTCAATTTTTCTTGAAGCTGAAACACATTGAAAAAACACAGATTCTTTTTTGATAAATTTCTTGCAGAAATATAATTAATCCCAAAGTAGAAATTATTTTTTTCTAAGCCCTTCTATATCACATGTAATTGCCTAAATACATAACTCCAGAGTGGGGGGGGGACCCCATAATATTTAAAATTTTAAGACATTTCATAAAGTAATAATTACCTATAATGATATAGAAATTATAAAAACATTTTGATATACCCTTAATTTGTATGTGTGTGTACAGGCCAATGAAATTAAAGAAGGAATGACATAATTATTAAAAATAACTATTGCAAAAAGCAATCTGATCTGTTCTTTTGTCTTAAAGCAAAAGACTTGGAAGGCACTATCCTAATAAAATAATGGATGGCACAGTTTTACAGCTTCTCTTAATAATTCTAATATTTTGAAACAAAATTAATTAAGATAATAATCTTAATATGTGAAACAAATCTCCTTTGAGAATGCTCTCACATCATATTCCATTTAAATTGGCACTGGTACCTGATTTATAACTGGCATATAATAAATAATTGCTAAATGAAAATACAGAAAATATCTCCTACTTTCATACAGAACCCCTCAACTGTTTTTTGTTTTTTGTTTTTTGTTTTTAATTCCTCCCTTGCTTTTGTCATTTGTGCTCTTTTCTGTCAGGCATGATCAATATTCCTAACATCACGCTTCAGTATGATTAGGTCAAAAAACTAGAATATTAAAATCAGAAAGGTATGTAGAGGTATGCAGAGGTTAAAAAAACAGAAAGCATAAAATATGAACATTATTTAATAACATTATTTAAAGCTCAAAGAAATGTAACTAGAAAGAGTCCAGAAAGATAAAACATGACATGACAAATTGGATTGGACAAATACAATGGTACATAACAACACAAGGAACATGAAAATATTGCCAAGCCTTATGACTTTAAATTACATATATTATTGAAGTAAAATATAGGGCACTGATACTAATAAAAAAAGAAAAAGTTAAGTAACACAAAATCAGTACATTGTATTTCTCACTTTCCATAATACTGAAGTAAACTTTTACTACAATAAAACTTGAATCTTCTTTGTAGGAACCTACTTCAGGTGCCATAGTTTCATGAAAAAGGAAGTGATATCACAGGCCAGCCAGGGAGGAAATTAAAGAAATTGCTTTTCATAGCCACTGTCTCAGTCATACTCTGATGCCATGGTATGGCAACAATATAGAGCTATACCATTAAAGGATGAAAGTACAGCATGAAACTGAATTATGATGGGCAACAAAGCAAACTTAGAAGGTCAATGGCAAAATGCACACTGTACAATTATCAGACTTTCTATATTGTACCTTTTTATTGCTCGCTCTGAGAATGTCCAATTCTTTTAGAAGAAATGCTATTTTCTTCTCTTTATCTAAGTCTGAAGTAACTTGACAAGGGATCATACATTCACACTGCAAATCATTTTCTCTATGTTCCATAATGCTGTAATTAAAAAAACCTGTTAAACAATATATACATATGATTTCTACTATACAGAATCTATAAATTTTAGAATGCGAATGAGGGAGACAAATTTAACAAAAAATAAGTAAAGTTACTTAATTTTAAATTTCTCTTGTTATGCACTGTTAAGACAATACTATGGATCAAAAAGAATAAATATATCAATTTTACAGAGGTTCTAATTTATCAACTAGAGGACTAAATCTATGGAAAGCATTTAGTAACTTCTACAGAAATTCATGGTCCAGTACACTTAAAGAATTCAGGTTTTAAGGGTTGTGAAAAATTCAGTTTAGACTTTTGGTCAGGATTCTAAAAACATATCTCACTTTTTGGAAAATGGGAACAACATTCATACTTTTTTTCAATTCGGTTGACAGAATATCGTTTTTTGATTATTAAACTCAAAACAAATTAAAAATGAAAACCTATTCCTGTGACATTTAATGGTAATTTTTTTTGACATTTTGTATGCTATTTGAGAACAATATCGACTTGTTAGCATGTAGTATAAAGAAGGGAAGGGAAAAGAGATGGATCATTTTTGAAGGCATCATATTAAAGTTGTAAACATAGGTAAATCTTAGAGTTTCTAAGAAGTTAATCAGTGAGGTCTGGGACAGTCACTGCAGCTCTACCTACCATGTATTTCTTCTGTTGCAATTACATTAGATATTTCATACTGAGGTTTTAGCCCAATCTCTACTATTTGTCCCATGTGGTTAAAAAATGTTTATCACTTCTTCATTCATCCCTACTCTTACCCCCCAAAAGTATATTCGAAATCTGCACTTTAGTAATGATATAACTATTTGCCAAGAAGTAGGAACACATTAATACATACATAAATTATATATTAATGTTCATTAATATAACTACTAAATAATTTTTAAATAATCATTTTACTTATTTAGCTGTTCTTATGCAAAACTATTAAAATATGTAAGATTTTGTTTGGACTGGATATATAAGTGTCATTGAAATTTTTACAATTCTGCAGTATTTTCAAAATATAAGACTAATTATCAAAATACTTTAATCCATAGAACTAAAAGTCACAGGTGTCACAAAATCAAATCTCTTCCTGGGATAAGTAGGTAAGGTCAATGTTAAAAGCTGCAGAAAAGAAAATAATAAGGAAGACAAATGGGAGAGAGTACAAGGCCTTTCTAGAAGCATTCAAATTCACTTAAACAATAAATCATGCTAACCAAAACCAAAACATACCTTTGAGCTTATTTTGTCCTAGAACTGCCAGTTTAGGGCTCTGATGAATAATTTCCCTTTTGTGTCACCTTAACAGTTATTTCCAGATCCAAAATGAAAGGACACAGGCAATAATATTCAACTTTGCCTTCATTAAAACTCACCTTGTGCTTTTTCAATTAGCAAGCTACACACACTACACCCATGTAAAGAAAACAGTAGAAAACTCCGGTAGGTTGCCCAAATTCCAGTAAGTTAATGGTATGTCCAATTTAGCCCAAGCCAAAAAGAAAGGGAGAGATGAATGGAGGAAGGAGGAAGGGAAGAAGAAAGAGTTCTCTCAATCTTATTTCCTACATTTAAGTCTGCCAGCACTCACTTGGATTTTTTAGTAGTGCAGTCAGCTGTCTCATCACCTGGATAAGGGAAATTCCTTGATCTCTGCCCTGGCAGTTCTGTGTCCTCATGGATGTCTTCATTGACTAATTCATTGGATTTCTGATGCATGCCTTCCTTGGAATTCACAGTTGGTAGTTCATCTGACTCTGTACTTTTATTTCTCCCTGCAGTCTTTTGTTCAAGATAACTATGGGCTATCTCTGTATTTAAAACAAAACAAAAACAAATATGTGAAATGCCATAGCTACATATTAAATCATTCAAATGAAAGCTTTTGTGGAAATAGGTGCTCTCATATCTTTAAACATGTACTTACTATTCTTACTCCTACCGTAATCAGCTAAGCATGTACAGTATAGTTTTTCCACTTCTGGTAGGTACTCAGGGCAATGGTTTACAACCTTGACTGCAGGTTGAAATAACCTGAGGAGTTTCTGGAAATTCTTAGTCCAGAACACATCTTACACTAATTAAATCAAGATCTGTCAGAGTGTCCAAATAACTCCAGCATAAAATTAAAGCTGAGAAACACAGGTGTAGGAACATTATTTTCTAGATGTATTTTCTAGATTCCAAAAAATAGGATGCAATAAGTTAATGATTATAGGGAAGTGATAATGTGCATGCAACCCGTATCAGACCGCCTGGGTTAGAATTTCAGCTTTGCCAAGGGCATAACTTTGGTCAAGTTACTTACCCATCCAAGCCCAAGTTTCTTTTTTGTAAAATGAGAATATAATAGCACTTTTGCTTGAGTTATTTTGATGATTAACTGGGTTAATACATGCAAAGTACTTGGCCTAGTGTATGGCACATCAGTAAATGTTAGCTATTATTTTTATCATCAGAATATTAAAATTAGGGGCGCCTGGGTGGCTCAGTGGGTTAAAGCCTCTGCCTCCGGCTCAGGTCATGATCCCAGGGTCCTGGGATCGAGCCCCGCATCGGGCTCTCTGCTCAGCGGGGAGCCTGCTTCCTCCTCTCTGCCTGCCTCTCTGCCTGCTTGTGATCTCTGTCTGTCAAATAAAAAAAAAAAAATTATATAAAAAAAATTTTTAAAAATTTAAAAAAAAGAATATTAAAATTAACACAATACAGGCATTATTTTTAACTCCCATTTTTATCAGATATATAGTATACATTAGAAAATCTATTTTGTAAAGCCTGGCTATCTCATAAAAGTTATTTTAAGCTGTAACTAATAAATAATAGCTATTTCGAAGGAAAAGTGTATCTGATGATTTAGTGAAATTTTTGGAAGTAAATGACACACACACACAAGTACCTAAAACAAACTCCTTTACCAGTAAATCACACCAACAGACAAATACTGATTGTAACAAATACTTTATTATTTCCAGCATCAATAATGGTTGAACTTTAAAAAGCAGGTGAATCTCACCTGTTTGTTGATGATGCCTTTTCCAACCTGTCAAACTTAAAATCCTTTTAAGAAGAAAAGCAGAGGACAGTAGGGTTTTTTGTTTGTTTGTTTGTTTGTTTTTTAGATTTTTTATTTATTTATTTGACAGACAAAGATCACAAGTAGGCAGAGAGGCAGGGAGAGAGAGAGAGGGAAGCAGGCTCCCTGCTGAGCAGAGAGCCCAATGCAGGGTTTGATCCCAGGACCCTGGGATCATGACCGGAGCTGAAGGCAGAGGCTTTAACCCACTGAGCCACCCTGGCACCCCGAGGACAGTAGTTTTAGAATAAAAACAAAATACGGGCACTTATAAATAAGCGATCTTTCACAAAGTATTCATTCCTTAAGGAGAAATTCTTTGCCTGTAGATATGCTAAAATTAGGTGTGACCAGTTATAAACTCCAAGTCCTGGACATGATCATGGTGGCTGAAGCTAAATCAGAAACCACTTGTTTTTAGTAAATTCCTCTCAATTTCATTTTGTTTGAGTAAACAAATAGGGAGAATGTGCTATCATAATTATATACTGTAAGCTATGAAATTTCAACATCATATTGTTTTGGTTTAAAATCTAACAATTCCAGGTATCTGAAGATTATTTGTTGGTTTTTGACATTTCAAAATGCTTACATCGTGTGCTTCAGAGATTCATCATGCTACTTTTTTTTTTTTAAAGATTTTATTTCTACTTATTTATTTGACAAAGAGAGTAAGAGAGCACAAGCAGGGGGAGCAGAGAGGGAGTGAAAAGCAGACTCCCTGCTGAGCAGAGAGCCCTATGTGGACTCATCTGAGGACCCTGGGATCATGACCCAAGCTGAAGGCAGACGTTTAACCATCTGAGACACCCAGGTGCCCATCATGCTACTTTTCTAGAAGAGGCTGGTATTTGTAGAATGGAACCTCCAAAATCTAAATTAGGGAATTTTATAAATGGACATTAAAGAATACCACTATATCATCAATAAACCATGCTTTCTAACACTACCATGTAACTTTAAAAGTATGGTTGACCCTTGAACACATGGCTCTGAACTGCACAGTTCCACTTACCCATGAATTTTTTTTCAATAAGTACAGTAGAGTACTGTAAAGGTATTTTCTCTTGTGATTTTCTTAGCAACATTTTCTTTCCCTAGCTTACTTTATTTTAAGAATGCATATAACATGCAAAATACATGTTAATCGACTATATTACTGGTAAGGCTTCTTACCTTCTTACACTATTTAGTAGTTACATTTTGAGGGAGTCAACAGTTATATGTGAATTTTTGACCTAGGGTTGATGACCCTAACTCCCAGATTGTTCAAGGATCAATCATAACTAAAATGTAAGAGAATTAAAAGTAGTTACTGATAGCAATATCAAAATAACAAAACTTGTGCCCAGGAATATATCAGAAAGTTACTATTAAGGCCTATATTATTCTCCAGTTTATGAGGTACAAAGATTCCCCAAAAGGTAAAAACATGAGCCATGGAGCACTTGCAGCTATAAAAAGTCCCCAGTGTTTTATGACAATACCATACCAACTGCTTCAGAATCTTAAGTCTTGACTCTCTGATCTGTTTTCCATCACGTACATTACCATTATCTTACCACTACATACATCTTGTCCCATATTTTTACCTCTGTATTTCTGGGCCTAGTTCAGAATCTTTCTGCTTTCAGTTTTTTATTTCGAACCTCCTAGTGTTTACTTTACTCCATCCCTGGTATCTATACTTGCTATCTGCTTACTATATTTATAGCATTCTTCCTTACTTCAGCTTATCGGATGTCAAGTTTTAAGATCTGCTGAGCTCTTGGTAAATCAGCGCCTTTTCACCTGGAACTGTCCAATCTTCCTCAAACTCGGAGCAAATGTGTGACCTTCCCAATAAAAGGACTCTTTACAGATCCCTCCTGGATTATAGTAATTGTAATCCCTTACAGTATTATTGAAATAAACTCAGCAAGTCCTAATGTACTTTTGGATTTGAAGTCTAAATGTTTGATATTTTTGAAGAACCCCATACTGTGTGACTTGGCTCTGATTAATTCTAGATCTTTCTAATCTTGCTCTGTACTAAAAGCTTTTAGATTCCCAACTGTAACTGTTCACATTTGGAGCCTCCTCTGCAAATTAGTATCTATACTATTCTACTAAGAATTTCATTTTACTTTAAGGTAACAAGGCTGATTCATAAAATTTTCCTTTTGTCTATGTTTTTGACCAACTATCATAGTAAATGTTGCTTAAATCCTCTCTCAATGCTTTTCTACTCTACCATGTTGCATTATCCTATATCAAAATTCAACCTCTGTATAGAAAATTTGACTCCTCTAATTAATCTATTTATTCATTAATTTAATAATCCATGGAAAACCTCCTATGTGATATGCTGGATGAAAGTACTGGGAAAAACAAAGACAAGTGGGAAATGACTCTCCCTTCAAGGACTCTATAGTATAGTGAGGAAGGCAAACTGGTCTAATGTTTTTTGTTTTTTTTTTTTTTAAAGATTTTATTTATTTATTTGTCAGAGAGAGAGAGGGAGAGAGAGCGAGCACAGGCAGACAGAATGGCAGGCAGAGGCAGAGGGAGAAGCAGGCTCCCCGACGAGCAAGGAGCCCGATGTGGGACTCGATCCCAGGACACCGGGATCATGACCCAAGCCGAAGGCAGCTGCCCAACCAACTGAGCCACCCAGGCGTCCCTCTAATGTTTTGAATACAATATAAAAGGACTATACTAGAGCTAGAGAGACCAAATATAAGACATGCTAGACATAGTGATGCTCAACTAGAAGACTCTGGGAAGATTTCACAAAGACATTTGTTATAATAAAAGACAAGTAGGGATGTGGAAAGCAATCAACCACCAAAGGATTCGAGTTAGATGATATAAAGAAAAAGTTGACAGACTGTAAGAATAAGAGAACAGGGGAAAAAAAAAGCATGGGTACAGAGAAGGAATAGCTTTTGGAAAAACAAAACATTTCTTGTATGTCTTTTCTTGCAATGACAAGATGTTATAGTGAGGGAGTAAAAATTTCTAAAGATGTGGCTCATCTGGGAATGGATTAATGAAACAGATTGATGGTGAAGGTACTTGGAGAAGAAAAAAAGCAAGGAATCAAGGTACTAAAAGTGTCACCTATTAAGACACGGAAATCATTCAGAAAATAAGGCAAGAAAAGAAAGGAGAAATGAAAGTCCAGACTTCACTGACTGCATGAACATGCTGAAGACAGAGACAGGTGAGAGAGCTGATAGGAACTGATTGTAGGTAAGTAATTTTTTTTAATCTATTTACTTTGAAATAATTTCAGTCTTATAAAAAAGTTGCAAAAACAGTACAAAGAATTCCTATATACTGGATGAAGGCACCCAGATTCTCCAGATGTTAACATTTTACCACATTTGCTTTATTATTCATTCTCTCCAAATCTACCTACCTGCCTATCTACACATGTACTTTTTTCCATAACACTTGAGAGTAACTTACAGGCATGATATACTTTTGACTTTTCAAGTCAGATTTTAAGAAACTGCTATACCATATTGCATTTTGCCAAGTTTTCTTTACCTTTTTCAAAGCCTGACTTAAATTCAGTTTCTGAGTTAGTATTGTCTCCAATCAAGAGAAGATGATAGCACTTAATGACTGTACCTCAGTCTTCAGTTGTCTTCCCTAAACTCTCCAGCCCAGAAGAAAGACCATTCATTACGAAGTGATAAGGGGGTGACGCTACTAAAAGCTTCAGTTGAGCTATTCGGATTGCCCCATCACCTGAGGGTGATGCAGAGAAAGGCACTGCATATAGAAATATAAGTATCTAAGGCAAAACAGTGCAACAAAAAGGGAAGTTATAGGTCTGTTTTCCACAACAGTCAATTAGAAAGATAAATGTTTAAAAGAAAAAACATATTCGGGGCACCTGGGTGGCTCAGTGGGTTGAGCCGCTGCCTTCGGCTCAGGTCGTGATCCTAGGTCCTGGGTTCGAGCCCCGAGTCGGGCTTTCTGCTCAGCAGGGAGCCTGCTTCCTCCTCTCTCTCTGCCTGCCTCTCTGCCTACTTGTGATTTCTCTCTGTCAAATAAATAAATGAAAAAAATCTTTAAAAAAAAAAACAAAAACAAAAAAACATATTCACTTCTGATTCAAACTCTTATCTCTGGGCAGATGAAAGCTTAAAAGTAAAATTATCCTATTAATTCCTCTCTTCCACATAGTTTAAAATGGAAACTCTATAACCTTTTTTAGTAATCTGCTTCAGCATTTAATCAATGTCCTTGTTAACTGTTCCATCGTTATGATGAACATAATTAATACTATTTAAATACATTCCTCCATATGGACTTAGAGAATAAATTATCAATCTCTTCTTCATATTTCATAAGATGCTGAAGTCTTTCTTTCCTAAGAGTTAAGTGACAGGGAATTTTTATAACTACTATCAATTCCTTTATTTACTTTATTTGCTCTTCTGTGAGCACACTATATTACTGGACATGAGAATATGACTACTTCAAACCAAATATATTTCCTAATTTTTGCTATTAATATCACTACCATATAAACTTATCCTATGGCCATTTGAAAATTATGTTACAGAGGATTACTACTAGGTATTCCCCAAATTGCTATTATTTGTTAGAGACAGTTTATTCATCTGGGCAAAATGGGTGGATTTCATAAAGATTTGGGGGGAATGTTAATACTTAGTACATGTGCCCCAGCGACCTGCAACATATGTTTGAAGACCCTGTGTCACTCCAGTGACTTTCATGCTGTTTCCAATGGATGATTTTCATAATCTAACAAATTCTCTTTATTTCTGGAGTATCAGTACTGTCAACTCTCTCAAAGCTTGCATTGCTATTAAATTCTCAATTCCTTAGTCTAAAAAAATTGACAATATTATACCATTTCCTACCCTAGGAAAGAAATCTCTAAGATCCCCCTTGAGTTCAATTCTGCAGACAACTGTACATTAGTTAATGTATAATACACTCAGTTAAACTGATGCTACTCAACAAATCATGACTCGTGGCCAAAAATAACTGTTATTTCCCAACTACTACACAGAAGGGAGGAGGTGGCTAGAATCAAATAGGGATTCTTAAAGGCTGGGAAATTCTGTTCTGTCTGGCTTTGTAAATAGTTTGTGACAACTGGTATCTGTGTAAACGGATTTGATGGTCCCCTGGGGGGGTCAATACTGTTTACAGAGCTGTTTCTTCAGAGTGGTTGAGCTAGAATTGTCTCTAGGGATTCTACCAGGGTTACTCAGAATAGCAACATGCCAGCTACCTGAGAGCTCAGGGACAGAAAAGAAAAAAGGCAATAGAAATATTATAGGCAAGTATATTCAAATAAATGGATCTCTTGCACCTTCAGATGCAGATGCTACTTAGGGAAATTTACATCTGACATGAACCATAAAGGAGGCAATCTGCTAATGTGCTCTCTGATGCTTGCTCACATAATTGGTCCCACTTCTTTAAACACTTTTTTGGAGAGGACAGATGATTACTTATACTATAGCATGTGATTTTATAAATTTAAAAAGAACAAAAATCTCATGCTTATCGCTTCTTTCTTCTGTATATTGTCCATTACCACCATATGTAACAACATCAAGATGACATGACACTTTTTTTGCTACTAAATAAGACTGTAAAATTGATGTAATGATGTAATTACTATGGTAGTCCCATATTTTAAACAAAAGATGTTGTCTTTTTTCAATGGTTCAGGATTTCTCTAAGTGAACATTAGTTTCAACATAATCAGAACAAAAGTATCAGTTAGTGGCTCCAAATAACTTCCACCAATCCCTTAAGTAAGTTAAATGTAGGTTATCTGTGTGTGTGTGTACAAATACTATTAATTTCCTTTACTAAATAATGCTGTTTACTTTTTTATGCAGAGAAGGGTTAGTTTTCCACACAGATGCATACAAGTGCTTCCCCGCTCCCTGCCAAACATAAAAGAAAAAGACATCAGATAATTGGGCCATATCAGAGTGGTCTCACCTACTATGAGTGCATACAAGAGAAAAGGTTAGACCTTCCAAGTAGAACACTGGTGTATTTAGATCTTCCAACCAAAACCACAGTGCATGAGCTAAAGACCAACGGCAGGGTTTGAATTCTGGCTCCACCACATGGCTGTATGACCTTTACCAAATTACTTAACCTCATTAACTTCCCTACCAATAGAAGTATATAATAACAGCACCTATCTCAAAAGGTTGTTATAAGGATTAAATTATTTAAATTATATAATCTCTTGGAAAAGTGTCAGCACAGAGTACACACTCAATAAATGTTAGCTATTATTATCTGCAAAATTCTGCTTGGCTAAAAGCAAAAGTCTCTTTTTTTTTTAAGCAAAAGATTTTTAAATTAAAATACAAAAAGAATAAATAAACTATAATTTAAAATTTCTTATTAAAATATCCAAAGACATGGATATAAAAATAAATACAATGCTAGCTCATTCGATGAAAAATATACAATAAAGAGAAAATATTTAATGAGGTTAAAACTTGTAGTTAACACGTAATGATTTAACAAAGTACATATCAGATTATAAAACTAGTAAGTTACGGAAGTAATAGGACTTTGAAATTTAGAAATCCTGACACTAGTAAAAGATCCTGAAAGAAAATTCATTGTACAGAAAGAAAATTTAACAGTATATTTCTGTAGATTCAATCCCATAGCAAGAAAATAAGAAATTTTGGGTGCCTGGGTGGCTCAGTGGGTTAAAGCCTCTGCCTTCAACTCAGGTCATGATCCCAGGGTCCTGGGGTCGAGCCCCGCATCAGGCTCTCTGCTCAGCAGGGAGCCTGCTTCCTCCTCTCTCTCTCTGCCTGCCTCTCTGCCTACTTGTGATCTTTGTCTGTCAAATAAATGAATAAAATCCTTAAAAAAAATAGTGGGTTAAACATACATTTAAGAAAAAATGAGAAATTTAAATAGCCTGTTTCTGCAACACAACTTAATCATTCACTATATTGGCACAATATTAGATACAATCAGGACTATAACTAGTAGCACAGGCAGTTATCCTTCAGAAATTCTAACTTGGGAGTCACAAGAAATTAGATAACTCCTGGATCTCTGGCTTAAAAAAGTGCAAATCTGTCAAACTGTATACTCTCTCGGGTTTTAATATAATTTGGCTTGAACAGCAATAAGAAGTAAAAAGAAGTATAACTTTCATTTTCATTGGTCTACATAAACACTGCCCACATTTCAAGTGCTCATAGCTACACACAGCCAGTGGCTACCATGTTGGAAAGCACAGATATAAAGTCTTATGTAGGCCTATTAAGGGTGTAATAGATATAATGAGGAGAAGTCAAAAACATATCAGGGGCAGAGGCAGAATATAGCTATTGGATTTTGAAGTAAGAGTTTACAAAGGTTTATAAAGTCGGAAAATCATGACACCTGCCAATATCACATAATTTATTCATTTGCACATGAAGGTTCAACATTCAAAATGAGCTACATCTTTTATATTCCTATATGTGGTTGCATATTTAGAATAACATATCAAAAAGAAATGGTGAGGTTAAGGTTATTTCATCTTTGATTAAGACAACTGATGACTTCGTGTATCATATTTCAAATTATCCACTGGCTAGCCATGAAAATTATTTTACTGGAATTTTGTTATTTGTTTTATTATGAAAAAGCTATTTTAAGTGGTGATACTATACCAAATTTTAAAAACTATTTGTTTTATCAAGTTCAAATAGTCAAAAGCACATCAAAATTCATTCTATTGGGGAAGAGAACAGATTTCTGCGTAAGAACTAAGTTCTATTACAATGTTTCAGATTCTAAATTTTAACATCCTTCACTGTATGAAAATCATGAACACAGTGTAATAGTGTAATCTCCTAAAGCTTAGGCTACCTAGTTAACTTATGAACATAGCACATAGATTAAAGCTCTGTAAAACTTGTATCATCTTATTGAAACCACTGCAAATACTATCTAGGTTGAAATAATTGTGAAAACTGTCCTAAAATTTTATTAACTAACACTAGTGGTCTTTATTCCTTTTTTGTCTCAGTGATATGAATTATTTGGCTACCTACTATACGTTTCTAACCCTTTTGGTCTTTCTAAATTTGTGTTATAAGAATAATTTATATAAAGCAATAAAAAATATGAACGAACTAGGTTAAGTCTTAAATTTCCACAATTGCAAGTAAAATAGGTTTCATAATTACCTAGTTTTTGTTTGTTAAGTATGAACACATATCTACTGTCCATGAATTCAATAATTTCATAAAACACTTACGGATGCTAACTTTTCCAATAACCAAAACAGATTTTCTTCACTTGTGCCTTTCATTTTATTTAAGAGCATTTTTAGACTTGAAAAACAAAATAGAAGAATCACCCGTCAGACACTAAGTGGAAATCACTGAAACACAATGTTAGTTCTAATGGATGGATGATTGTGTTTGGTCTTTTGAAACTTTGAAGTATAGGTAAGTCTTGATCACACAAATTAATAAATCCTAAAGCTGGAGTTAACAATAACCATTACACCCAAATTCTGCAGCTTAGCCCAGCCAATTTTTCAAAAGGTCAGGTTGTGAACTGGAGAAGATCAGGGAGGTCCACCGCATAGCTTTGTTGCCAGGCATCTCTCGTCTGGATTGTTGCAGGCGTTTATTAGTATTCGTCAGCAGACTCAACAGAGCAAACAAGAAATTCAAGCACGAATAATAAAATGAAATGCTGCTATATAACCCTTTGTCATTCAGCAAATATGGGACTTTTTAGCTACATTGTTCCTAAACCTGGGTTACTACTTTAATTTTTCTCCACAGTGCTGACTGAATGAGTATGCATGTGTGTTAAATGCAGAGCTCCCCTAACAACTGCAGGACTGCCATTTAATCTGTTGGTAGATGGACCATTTCCTGTGGGAACCCTAGCTATGATTTCCAGATCCACCAAATAAATCTCAGATTAAGATTCCAAATGAAACCTGCCTTTGGCAGATAAAAAATGTCAAGATGGATATAAACAGTAAAATTATAAATTATCTAGGTGTTGCATGACAAACCAATGTTCAATTTTTTTTGTTGACATGTGCCCAGATATCAAAACTATATGAGACATTCATCAAATGTCACACTTTCATAATATTGGAGGCATCATTAAAACTGTTTGACTAAGGACCTCAAAGTGTTTAAGCAGTAGCTCAAAAGTATATTTGTGCAAAGTAGAAGAATAAATTTACATATCAGCAGCAGCTCATAAGGGATGGGTAAATATTCTGTTTATCTCTCATTGTAATTCAGGTTACTTTAAATACAAGGTTTTAGGAAATCATTATACTCTATATGGCATCATTACATAACTTTCATGCAAATGATATGTGTTTTATTCAAATTCCCCATTTGTTTCTCCAGGAAAAAAAAAAACAAAACAAAACCCAAAAGCATAAAAGGAAAAGGCAGGGCACTCCCATTTCATCAGTCAGCCATGACTACTACAGTAGTGCCCTGCTGGTCAGTTATACTGTAGTGTCATCAGCCTCATACCAGAGTTAACATTCGTAACTTAAAAAAAAAAAAAACCATATAGGCACTAAATATCTAAGGCAAAAAAAAAAAAAGCTTGAGAAAAGTAAAAAACAAAATTATATTTTCATTTCAAATGACTTAAGGAAGAAGAGACTTCAAAAAAAAAAAAAAAAAAACACCTAATAAAAGACCAATACAGAACATCTTAGAGAGCAAATAGCCTATTAAAAATGCAGAGGAAGTCTCTACTGCATTCTCAGGAGATCAAGTATTGGCTTTTTAATGAAAATTTTTGTTTTATCTTTGGTCTTCTTACCTGGACTAATGTAGCCTTCTCCTGGTCTATACTTTATACTGGTTGACTACAATATATGGACACTGAAGATTTCTAAAAAGAAACAGATTTGCTAAAACGAAATCATTACTTAACTTTACACGCTTAAAAACGATTGTGTAAAAAGCTTCAGTGACTCCAAATTTGCAACATTTGATTTTTAAACAAAAATTCAAAAAATATCTAATCTACTTAAAATAGGAATTCTTTCCATAAATTCATTAATCTGTGGAAAGAACCCAGAATACTCTATACTCCATATTCCAAATGCTTATACACAAGCCTGAATCCTTAAAGATTATGTGTTTGTTCTATCTTTCCTACCATATTTCCCCTAATATGTATTGTTGGTTCAAGAAAACTAATGCTTAATACAACCTATCTATCCTAATCTGATCAATATTAATCTGAAAATTTTGAATGTGGGGAGAAATAAAAAAGACATTAAAGAAAGAAATCAAGTGTATCTTGCTTAATTTTTATTTACTTATTTATTTATTTATTTATTTATTTTTAATACTTGTAGCAAGAATTACTATCAAACTCTACTCATTAGGCCAGAGACCCTTGTGGAGTTAGCGAAAGATGGGACAGTAGGTAGCACACTACCTACACTTCCCAGTTCATCGGCCAGACAGAGGCCCCAACTCTAAGCTCTAATAATGTGCATGTGCTCAATTTTTATTATATTTCTATACTAAAATCACTCAAAATCAATAAACATTACTATGTTTTGGCATATGTCAAATTATTCTAGGAACAGCCAGTGAAATGGCATTAAAAAAGAGAATTTAATTTTAACTTTAAAAATGCTTAATTAGCAAAAACTAACATATTCTGTATCTATTTAACAAGTATAATTTTATCAACATGAAATGATCACTTTTAATTTTTCACCCATTAGCAGCATCCTGATTCTAAAGTACTAGAAAGTTTCCATATGTGAAGACTAGACTCTCAAAAATTAAAAATGAAAGTCAAATAGGATTTTTTAAAAATAATTACTTTTAATTTACATCTTATCAGCACAGTTTTACTCTTTGGCAAAGAATTATTGAATTTAACCCAAAGCTACAAATTAGAATATTTTTAATTCAGTCATTTAGACTATGAAATTTCTAAATTTTGTGGCCTGATTTGTTTGCTTTTCATATTCCCTGAGAAAAAACAAAAAAACACAAAGAAAACCTGCATCTGAAACTACTCCCCAAAAGATAATAATGTCCTATATGTTAGGTTGTTCTGAATTACACACACACACACACACACACACACACACAGTTGGAGTATTTAGTGACCCCCCCCAATTTTTTATCCAATTACCAGATTTATTGATAACCAAAACTAGTGAGTAAATGTAGTCACATCAGTGCTACTCTATAAATAGCCAGTCAACCTGGACCCACTGTGTAAATGGCTATAATTTCAGTCTATACACCAATGTGTATTGATTCAGATCTCCAAAATCAACAAAATGCCAATGTACACCCAGGACTTTACAATGATCACACTAAAGGTGAAAAATACAGCCACTAGGAAGACTATAATGGTTATCTTAAATACGATAAGCTAAAATCTTAATTTCTAAAAAAAAAATTAAAGATTCAATAACATTGTATTAAGATACGTGTTGTAACAATGTGTTCCAAAAAGTCCTTTAGCATGAAAGGGCCATAACCAGAAATCAATGAGGATTTTTATCAAAGACCTCAGAATCTTAAGGATGGAGAATTTAAAACAAAGCAAAAAACTTTTGAAAAATTCAGGTAATTTTTTCTATTTCAAAAAAATATTCATATTTTCATGGCCACAAATAAATCTGATAGTACCTACACATAAAAGTAGAGTTGGATTTCCTTAAATCAAAGAAATAGTTACAAGTTGTACAAAGAGAGGATCATACCAATAGTACAGAAATAATGGGGGAGAATGAAACTTATTAAAAAAAAGAAATTTACCACTTGTTGCACTTAATCTTAATAATTATCATTTTTAAAAATGAAGGACCAAAGGTGTAATGAGAATTCCACATGAAGAGTATTGCCTGAACTGATTTAAAACACTTGAATAAAAACAAAACAAAACAAAACAAAAAGGTGAGACTTCTACTATCCCGCAAACTTTTTCCTTTATTCAGAATTTATAGGTAGGTTCAATTGTAGCAAATGTTCCACTACAGTGGGGATGTTGATGGTGGGAAAGGTTGTGTGTGTGTGTGTGTGTGTGTGTGTGTGTGTGTGTGTGTTGGGGGATAGAGGGATAAGGAATAGGGGGTATAGTAGGAACTCTGCATTTTCCTCTCAATTTTGTTGCGAACCTAAAACTCCTCTACAAAATAAAGTCTATTTAAAAACTGCAAAAAAAAAAAAAAGGAAAAAAACACAACTTATGGCATAAATTCACAAATGTGAATTATTCATATCAGAAACAGTGAATCTCAAAACACCGTACATAACCTTATAACCAGTTAGAAAACTTAAGTTGCTCTTGTAAACATTTTTTTTTCATTCCGTTTTTCAACTGAGGCCAATAGTAGTTAATGGAATCATTCATATCAAACTTAAAAATAAAGACACAAAGAATCACATTTATTTAAATAAAGTTATTTAAAATAAGAGAAATTTATTTTTTTTATGAAAGAGTAGAGCTTCAATCATTCTTTTAAGAGTAGCCTTAGCATTTCCTCTGTAAATGAATCAATCCTTGTTGACCAGCTATCAGTTGTCCTAAAACCACTCTTCCAAATATTCTAGATGGTCATGTGTGAGAAGCTACCACTCTACTACCTTAAATCCTATAGAGTTAAGTAATAAATTTAATCAGACCAAGAACATGTTCTTTTTTAACCCTTCTATGGCATATGGAAAATAAAAAATGCATTCTTAAATTCACACTTGCCAAAGGAAACGGAAGGTATGTTGTGTGGTGCCACTAGTCTGAAGATTTTTATTGCAATTCGGATTTCAATACAGACAAAATTAGACTCAACCCTAAATGAAAATTATTGATTTTATATTCTATTCTAACAAATATAAACATACCAATACAAGCTATGCTACTTTGAAAAATCAAGTTTCTAATGGTATTGTGGACATCATACTTGAAAAGAATATTTTTATGAAACTAATAATAACTATTTCAAATACCATTGTTTCTGTTTCTTAATAGTTCTGAAATTTTTTAATAGACCTACCTTTGACAACTGGGTAGAATAACAATGAAAACAATTACCACCATTTATTTAGGTCCTGTTAAGTATGTTATCAATCTTTTTTTTTTTAGGTATCTGTAAAAAACCATCACCATCACACTAGTGAAAATAATCATTCTGGTACGTGAAATACAGATCATATAAATTCATCTTTTTCAGGTGTTGTAGTAGGGCTTTTATATACATAATCCCTAATCTCCAAAACAGTCCTAAAGGAATCCTCTCCCTATTCCATACACAGGAAAACTCGGGCTTAAAATTATGAAATTTTTGCTCAAGTCCAGGAGGTAGTAAGTGGAAGATCAAAAACCTGAAACCCAGGTCTGTCTAGTTCCAAAACTTGTGTTCCTTCTACTTAACATTTTATTGAAATTATTAAACATACTGGTTCTCCATAAAATTTACCTTCTGCTATGAAACAAACAAAAACATGTAATACTTTTTAAGGAAAATATGCCATTACTTAATAGAAAGCCAATTATTAAATATAATTCAAATTCTGTAATTTAACAGGGAATGATTAATTATCTAGATTTTAAAACTCTGAATTTCAAATAGTGTCTAATCATATTGCCTTGGAATCTCTTTTTTTTTCCTACCAGCTATTTTGCTGGTAGAAATGGATGGCCATTCTATGCAACTCACCATTTCCTTCTTCTCTGCTTTAAAAAGAAAGTTTATGAAAATGATGTGAGATTCTACACTCATATTTAAGTCACAATGATCATTTAAAATCATGCTAGATGTTCTTCTATAGTATTTCTAAAGATGTCTCCCTTTATAAAATACTTACAAATCACGCAATAGTTTTAGTATAATTCAATTACAGAACAACAGATGGACAAAAGTTAAAAAGAATACGTACTTTTGAAAAGACAGAAAGACAGATGAACCAATAGTAAAGGAGGCTGATGGTGACACACAGGTTCCAAATGCCAAGCAAAAATAAACAGTATTGTGACTCAATAAGAAACTAACAAATCACTGACAAGTTACCTTTTGCTGGGTTTTACTTATTTATTTTGCTTAGTAGAGAAACCATCAGAATCATGGATATAAAAGATAATTGTTAGCCTAATTCTAAAGTAAAGAGGACAGTTGCTTTTTACTTAAATTCAGTAAGTTAAGATTTTTAAAAATTTGCTGGCCTCCCGTAAACTACAATATGAAAGGACTCGAAGCACTTCTAGCAGTGGCTTTTTATCTCAAGTTTCAAATGAATACAACAATTTAGAATCATGTTGGCTTTGTAAGCTTAAAAGAAAATAGTTTAAAAACACGATTCATATCTAAATTGTGATAATACATATAAGTAAAAATAACTACTCTATACATAAACTACATATTAAATACAATTACCTAAAATAGTAAACCTAAAAATCATATTGAAGAAACTTGTAAAATTCAAAGGTTTTTGTCTGAAGCTTCTTCAAGTTATATGATTCTTACCATTTCTTGCCTTCATTTGGTAAGAAATATTTAAAATACAGTAGACTTAATATTTAATTTGGGTAGGCACAGTAACCTTTTTTAACCTTTCTTAGGGAACACTGACCCCTAAAGGTTTTAAATTTAAATAAGTTTCACCATATTCTAAATTTAAATGGCGTCCGGATGTCATTTTTCCCTATATTATTATAGATACGTATACTTATGGCAGACAAATTTGTTTATAAATATGTAAGCTATTTTCTGTAGACTGTTGTGCACTCTAAATAAACAACTAAACCATGTGTCTGCTAATTGAATAAAAACCAAAATTTAATAAGAAACATCCAGAAATTTATCATACTATTCCAAAAAGTTACAGAGATTTCTGACTTCGTGCCTTTTTTCTAACGTAGTTAAGTAAATAAATAAGTAAATGCTTAAAAGGGCGCAACAACCAATCAAAAAAATCACATAACAACTCACTCTAGGGGGCAAACTTTACATACATCCTTTGATTTTAACATTCCATTTTTTTTCCCCTGAAAAAGCAGAAACAAGAAAAACCCTGACAAACAGAAAGTTTTCACAAAAGGGCAAGACATCTTTTATTTCTGAAGAAACCAGAAGACGTTACCAATGCTCACTTGGCAACACAAGCTGATTCACTCACGTGTTGCTTCCAACAACACCAAACATTCTCCACTTAGAGTAAAAACAACTCTTCAAGAAACCTGGACACGTTCTGTAGATGCCCTCACCCATTCTACCTACCAACCACAGCTTTACATTTTCTAAACTGCCAATACTGACAAAAACAGTAAACGGTTTCATCTGTTCACATTATATACCGCATCAACTGGCACGTCAAATATTTCAGCAACGTTTCTACAATAGAGCTAGGAAAAGAAGAGCTACTGTAGCACTCCTTATAATAAAATGTATAAGGTAACACGAAGACATATCGGTGTAATACAAGTTTTTAGTTGGCTCCATTTCTTTAAAAAAAAAAAAGTAAAATAATATTAAATAAAATAACTAATTACCCAAGCAGACTATGAATACTAGTTTAAGAAACAGCTTTGAAGCAATCTGTGCTTTATGATAACTCCTGTGAATCTTAATGTCAAGGCAATGACCATGTGAAATTTTAAATGTATCAATTCTATCACAAAATTCAAAAGATATTACATTTACCTATTTAATTTTATTCCTCAGTAATGTTTCATTAATAGGCCTTTATATAAAGGAATGCCTTATTCCTATTTCTGATGTAAAAAAAAAAAACAACTGTAAAAATGCAAATTTTCTTAATGATGTTTCAGTCACGTCTATTGTGGTCTGTGCCTTCTGCAAACTATGAATCTATGTCTTTAGCCCTAAAACCTTCCTTTCTGTAGGTGTCCTACAGCTTTAGCAGTTCCCTTCCTTAACTTCTTTCCTGGTTATTCTATACTTATGAGCAGTATTCCCTCCACAGTCTGTAGCTTTAGATATAGTAAAAATAATTCCTTTTGTTCCGTAGAGATCCTTTTGTCTATAATGTGAACAACATGACTTCCACAGCAATGTGACCTCTGAATAGGGAACATAAATAACAGGGGCATCATTATTTACTTCCTCTTTCCTTATTATTGTACATAAATTGAGCAAAACTGCTTTGAGCCCTTGAAAAGAAGAATGTTTCTTATTTATTTGCATAAATGAATAAAAACAGCTACAAAAAATTAATTCCCTGCTTCACACCAGCACAAACTTGAGTATAAAGAAAGCAGATGGAAATTAAGTGTCATAAAGCCCATTCACTAAAACCATAAACTTTGAATTAAATACCTATAACTACCTCACCCAGATATTACTTGTTATTACTTTGTACACAATTCAATCAGTTACCTGGATTCTAAAATCATAACAAGCAGTCTAGAGAAAGCTTGTTAATGGTAGGTAGAAACTGCAAAAAAATTTGTAAGTGTGGAAATCAAAAACAAGTGCAGAAATCAGAAAAAATTATACTCAGAAAGCAGAGCATCTTCCTATAATTCAAAGGAATATGTAACTTTTAATGTATATAATAAAATGGTAATAGAATAGTATTCCAAAATGGCCTTTAACCTTCTGAAAAAGGTAACTGTGTGGTTGATATATGGTGGAAGAAGACCTCTGTTGGCGGAGGGGAATCAAAAAAACATTGTATGCAATGTTTCAGTAATAATCTAATTTTTTTAATAGAAAATTAAAAGGAAATAAAAACAATGTACACAGAACTTTAAGTCTTCAACTACATGCAACTCTATATTCAGAATGATTCATTTCCTAGGGATTCCAGATTTGCAATATTTTACTGTAAGAGATCTCAGTTAAAAAACCTAACATTAAAAAAAAAAAAAAACCCTAACATTTTTTAAACCTCTCTCTTTATGGCTCTCTGTATATTGCTCTTTAGGGAGACAGCTGTGCCTTACCAGCCTGCCCTGCTTACCTATGTGTGTGTGTCTGTCCGTCTTCCGTCTGTCTGTCTATCTATCTATCATCTCTCTTTGCTTTTCAGACCATCTCTCAGTCTGTGTGTCTTTTAAACTGTGTTTCCATCTCTGGCTGTTCTCTCCCTTTGCCTGTGCATTTTCTGTCTCTCTTCTCTGGGATTCTGTCTTCCTGTCTCTGTCTCTGCTGGGAAGGTCTTTGTCTGTCTCCATCTGCACATCTCTGCATGTCTCTGTTGGCTCTACCCCGGCCCTGAGTCCATCTCTCTTTGGGTGTCTCTTTCTGAGTGCATTTTTCAGTGTGCACCTATCTCCACATGTCTCTGTATCCAAATGTGTCTTGTTCTGTTTCTCTGAGTGCAGCTGTCTCTCTCCAAATATATGTGTCTCTTTCTATCTGTGTGCATCTTCTATCTTCTTTCACTGTGTGTCTTTCTGTGTGTGTATGTGTGTTTCCCCCTGTCTCTCTCACCGTATGTCTCTCTTTCTACTGCGTTCTTTTACTCTGCTGTCTTCCTCTGTGCATCTCAGTGTGTGTGTATCCCTGTGTTTGTGCTTCCACATGTGTGTCTGTGCCTCCCTCTTTGACTTTCGTATCTCCCTCCCTGTGTCTATGTCTCTCTTTGTTTGTGTTTCTTTCTCTGAGTGTGGCCCTCTGTATGCATCTCTATATCAGTCATTCTCTCAATCTCCTCTCTCCATCACTTTGTGTATGTGTGTTTCTTTCTCTCTCCCTGTGTCTCTGTTTCCCTCTTTCTCTCTCAGTATCTCTTCCTGTGTGTTTCTCTTTCTCTGTGTGTTTTTCTTTGTGTCTCTTTTACAGTATGTGGGTCTCTTTGTATATGCCTCTTTCTTTGTGTGTGTGTGTGCGTGCGTGCGCGTGCGTGCTTGTCTGCCTCCATCTAATATATTGGTTAGAACAAACACACTTCATTCAGTGCCTTGAACTCGCACAACACCTGGGGTTTGGTATTAATACCTTAAAAGTCCTTACCTTTTGACCAGTCCTCCATTTGTACTTCTGTTCTTGTTTGCTCTGGCAATGTCTCTGGTTTTTGCTCCAAGATTTGAAGCTAAAATAAAGCCAACTCTAGATAAATAAACTTAAAACAATATATCAGAACACACCTAAACCTTACCTTTGTTTAACAGAGAATTTACAGGATAAATGGTTTTCTAAAACATTTATAATGGGACTATTAACTATATATTTCAACAGGTGAAATTAAATCTTTTTTCTCAGAGAAAGGTTCTTTCTTTCACACTTACATTTTAGTAAATACAGTTCAGGTTAAGCTTCTAGACATTCTTGCTCCTTTGGTTAGAGAACCATTTATTTTATCTAACTTGAGTTTTTTCTAACTCCAACAATTTAAGAAAAATAAAATGTATACTCTATATGTCATAAACTTCATACCAAAAATTTCAAATTTATTGATTTGAATTTACAATGTATATTTTGAAATAAAACATTTTATACTTGTAAAAATAACTTAAGATTACTATTTGAATTTTTTAAAACATAATGACTGTTATTCTTATGGAATTATTGATATTTGTCTTGCATTTGTTTTCATAATAAACATGACAAAGGCTACGCAAGGGTTTTTTTTTTTTCTTGGCATGCTTTTTAAGGAGAATAAAATTTGATTTACCTCACAGCTAGAACTCTGCGTTCTTTTAAAAAGTCCTTAAATAAAGCTGTAGTAAGCTTCTCCTTTTCCAATTTTCTCTAAATATGTTGATCTGGAGTTGGCAATCTTTTTCTAAGTTCCTCATTTACTTTTGGATTAGCTGAAAATATAGGAAGTTATTAATATCAAAGAAATATGTCCCAGTCAATGAAGCCATTTCCCTACATATTGCCCAAAAAGGTTAATAATAATTGCAGTCTTTTAATAAGAGATTCATATAGCAAGACATGTAGAAAATACAGTCTTTAATAACCTCTGGAGTATTTTAAAACATGTCTTACAGGCCTTAATGTGCTTAGTAATATACTATTTAAAACCATAATTTTATCCCTCTGCAATATACAGTCACTCTTCCTCATCATTTACCCAGCTAATGAATGCCAGCAATTAGTAAAATGTAATCCCATTGCACAATCATTTTAATGCTTTTAGCACTCAGAAAAGTAAACACCAAATTAATACTGCTCAAGCCATATCAGATCCTAGTTGGAAGCAAGCAATTATAGTTCAGCTCCTCAGGTGTAATTAAATGATTGAAATGATTTAGTTCCATAAATGCAAGTTAATTCATAAGCAAGCAACAAATATACTGGGAGTAATTACAAGAAACATTGACAGTCTAAGCAAGGCTAATTTTTTATGAGCCTGAGATAGTAAAATGCTGCCCTCTCCTGGACATGTAAGTGAATATCTCAGAGCCAAAAAAAACAAAACAAAAACTACTTCCCCAAACCTACTACCTTTTAAAAAGCTACTAGAAGAAATAATAATAACGAATATATCAATCAATTTGATTTTACTCCTTACACAGAAAAATTAACATATAGTTTATACTGTGAGCATTTCTGGTTATTAATGCTTTTTCTAATCAAACTCTGAATATGAGTCCTAAAACATACTAGGCAATTCCTGTTATGTCTAATGAAACAAAATCACTCATATATAAATAACACTGACAGGCTACAAGTGAAACTTCTGGTATCCATCTGAACTGCCAGGCGAATGCCTATATTCTCTCATTGGTAAACCTTAAGTGGACTGTTGCAGATAATAACTCAACTATGCTTTTTATAAGTACTAAAATTTTCATGAAAAATTATCTCTGAAAAATAGAAAACAAAAATACTGTGTGATTATAATTATACACAATGGTCTAAAATTAATTGTTTTTAACGAACATTAATAATAAAATAAAAACTAGAGAGCTGGTATAATGCCACTATAAGCACATTTGAAAACAAAGAGTAACAGGTGGTACACAAAATAAAGTGGCATTCCACTTTTACTTAACACCATTCCCAATTTTTTACTTCTGTAGGCTAAAATTCGGAACAAATTGATTCATACACTACTCAGAAGGATCTTGGCTAAATTTCTCACACTAAACTCTAAGAAGTTTATTTATTATACATTTAAGTTATGTTATAATCAACAAATCTGTGTTAACACATAAGTATTTGAATCACTAAACCCAATCAGAATTATTGCTTTGACTGTATATAAAATTGAATATATTCTCGGATATTACCAATAGCACAACAAATGCTTAATTCTCCATGAAATGCAAATAATACCTACAGAGGGTAATGTTTAATACTACCAATATTTTTGTGGAGGGAGGAAGCATCATTGCTCTACTAATACGCTTTCAAATGTGTTAAAATAACCATATTCTAAGTCACATCCTATCTAAACTATAAAAACAAAATAAACCAAAATATTAAAAAGTCCTGCCACTAAGTTTAAAATGTACAGCACATTTTCTCTGCCCTTGATGTCACAGTCTTATTTTTCAATTCATATCCTGTACACTGTAAGTTAATTGCTTTTGGAAAGTACTTATTATTCATGTAAAAATTAATGTGCCAATGTGTTTAAATCCTCTTAAATGACCATTCATGCATCTTTCTTCTTTAAGTACCAATGAAATCTGTCAAAAGACATCAATGCAAAATGGTCTTAAAGAAAGTTCTAATAGAGATTTTTTTTCTGCTAACACAAGATTTTCATATTCACCAACTTTACTTAAATTCCATTAATTTTTTAAGCTACTTTTAATAAATTCACCAAGTAAAATTTTTAGGCTCCATAGTCTGTCATTTGTGTTCCAGCTGACATTATGAATATTAATAACAGTGTTATCCTGATTAAATAGGCTTCATATGAAATCCCTGTGAATCCTATAGCTCAGACATCTCATTTTTCCAACTCTTTATGAATTTGGATTCAGACATTAAACTGGAAAAATCTTAAAAAACAGATTTAATGGCACATTTGCATATCGTCAAGCAAAAATTAGATGTTCTAATGATTCAAATAATTACAACTTACATATCTACATATTGTAAAAGGAATAGAAGATTTCTGTAAACATGCAACATATTTTATATTTCTATTCATTTTAGGACAAAAGATAGGACTAAAAAAATACTAATTCCTTTCCTTACACTCACCTTAAAGGTTTGGTATCATGAATTTATCTTAATTAAAAATTATATATTTGTGTTAAAACTAGCTGGATGATTTTATAGTAGACATCAGATAAATTAGCCTCCTTAATCAAAATATTAACTTATCATACCACATACAAAATATAAGTTAACTGCTTTATCATTACTAATGTATACCACGTTCAAGTAGCACAATAAAATTGATTTCCAACTAGAGTTCATTTATAAGTTTTGTTGGAAAAAATTACTTAGGTTAAAAAAAGATTTTAAAAATCTTTAATAGAACAGACCACACTGGCATCTGTTAAGATCTTTTCCATCACAGATTCCTAAACTCATTCCTTCAAGTTCTTTCTAATTTTCAAAGGAAATGGTCTTATTACATAGAAAAGAGGAAAAATAAATCATAATTAAGGAAACTGCATACCCCCTTCACTCTCTAGGTACATGGTAATCTGAATGTATCTGCCAGAATTTCCTAACTTCACCCTATCAAAAAAATAAAGATTGAAAAAATTTAAACAAACATCTCTATGATCTCAAATGTGACTTGACCCTGTTTACTCAGCAGTAAAACACCTCATGAAACAAAAATGTGTTCTTTGACCAGTCTAAAATTTCTAATCTGCCCCCAAAATTATGTGATTCTGACATTTCTCCTTTAAAATTAAAACAATGCCTTTTTGATAGAGAGGTATTTTATTTAAAAATGGGATTCACCAATGTAACAATAGCCAGGATTTTTAAAAATTTATTTTAAATAGGAGAGGCCCTTCCTGCCTTCTTCCACAAAAGCCATATTATAGCAAAGATTTCTTACCGACTTTGGTTAATGGCATTTTTTTTCATAACACATCTTTAATTTAATCACAAATTTTTGTAAATTGAATCCAATAGTGTCAAAGTAGGAAATCATTTGTAATACTGCCTCATATCCAATAATAACTGAAAAAACTCTGAATTTTTTATTTGCTAGTTGTGAAAGTAGAGATAATTTCTGTATTGAAATGATTTCTGTATTGAATATATTGAAATGATTTCATTAAAAGGCAAAAGGAGAGCTCTGTTATTTCTAAGAGCCAAATATTTTATCACAGAACTCAACATACACAATTTATGCATATGTTCCACTACTGGATTTTCATTGTATTAGACAAAAGTCTCTCAAACATTCACAGTTCCCAGCCCATTCTCTTCTAAACGGAATTCCTTTCACTCACTGTGCCTCAAGTCACAGTCCATTCCCTATCAAGCTGTAGACAACCCAAGTTCTTCAGAGCCAGGGAGAGTAAGAAGAGGTTTACGGAGAAAGGATAAGAGATAAAAGAGGTCCCACCCCACAGTTATCAAAATGTAAAATGCATATACTATTTAATCCCTCAGTTTTACTACTAAGAGGATTTAGAAAAATATGTACAATATATTTTTATGTACAAAGACACTCACTGAACCAGTATTTATTTGTAAGAGAAAATACACTCTAGTCATACTGAATTTCTTTCGGTTTCTGGAACTTACCAAGCTTATTCTTACCTCAGAGCTTTTACACTTACTAGTTCCTCTGCCTAGAATTCTCTTCTCTAGCTCTTTGAACTATTTTTTCTCATATTTTAGTCTGTCTGTCTTTCTTTATTTCATTTGCCTGGCCATCCTACCTCAAGTAGAAACTCCTCTCTCATCATACTAGTCTCATATTTTAGTCTGTCTGTCTTTATTTCATTTGCCTGGCCATCCTACCTAAAATAGAAACTCCTCTCTCATCATATTACCAATGCCACTGCCTTCATGAAACTAATTTGTTTAGGTTTTATTTCATTGTTTTTGACATATCTCAACCAGCTATGCATATGTTAGTTACATGCAAGCAGAGCTCAGGATTTATGATCCCTTCATCTGCATCCCTACAAGGTGTTTGGCATACAGTAAGTACTCAGTATATATCTGATAAACAGACAGGTGCATGGATGGATGAATGGATGGATGGATGGATCACTGACTGGAAGAAAACAGACCTAACATAAATGTTCATCAACAGAAAATTGGTAATATAAAATGTGGTATAATGATAAATCTATAAAGTTTGTACCATGTAAATACATACATGTACTATGTGTGGAAGATTCTTTCAACAAGCATTTGTTAAGCACTGATATATTATGTGTCAGACATTATTCTAGGAGATAGCTATAAAATGATGAGTAAGACAAATAACTTTGCTACCCAAAATATGTCTTTAGCCAAAATAATGCAGGCATAAACATAAATACAGTGAAATAGAGAGAATTGTAAAATTATACTTACATATGCATACATGCTTGAATGGGCATAGCAAACACATAGGAAATTATTACCAGCGGTTATTCTAAAAAAAGGACCTAAGAGTTGAGGTGGGGAGACTGAGGAATGAGAGAAGGAAATATTTTATTTCATTTAATATCTATCTATATAATTTTATGTTTTTAACATGCACATGTATTATTTTTAACTTAGTAAATATTTATTAATAACCTTTGAATTGAACAAGAAACTTTGAAACTATTTGTACCTATTACACCTGAGAGATCGCAAATGAATAAAGGACATAATCTTTATGACTCCCTTGAAACTTTGAAAAAATTATTATTGGCTAATTAATCTTTTATAATTATACTTTATTATGGTTGCTTACTTGGTTTAAGTAAAGTGAAAAGTTAAAATTTAATATATGTTAGGAATTTTTTGAAAAGTTTAAAATAAATGAGTTTCTAAGAGGCAAATAGTGTTCAGGATGTTAAAGTTTAAAAGTTTATAATAAAAATAACTTTTTCTATATTATGAATATTATATGTTTGTTTCACATAGTTCCCCCGTGTTAAATGCTTTATTAATCAAGAAATTATAATTACTCCTCATCATTGAAGATCATAGAAGGACATCAAATTAAGAAGAAATAAATATTTGGTTTAAAATAATGGCTCTCAAATAAAATTAAAATAAAATAAAAAATAGGGCTCTCACATTTTTGAAACTTGGAGGGCAAAACAATATACTACTTGGAACACTGAGATTATTCTCAGTGCCAGTAACAAATGACATTTTGATAATAGAAATGGCATTGCATAGCCTACTGATAAATTTTTAAAAAGAAAACTTAAAAACTAGTATTATTTTCAGAGAGCTAATCACATCTAGGATTTTCTAAAATATCCTGAAACGTTTTGCCCTAGGCTAAACTAAACTTAATCTAGCACAGAACAAAATATAAAAACAAAGTCAGCTTATAGAATAGTTTCTCTAGGGAACAAACAGCCTGTTTTCATAAGATTCATGTGGGTGCCAAGTTCTGATGCAATTACCTACTGCTTCACACAAAGGCTTGCATTTCCACACAACCAATTGAAGTTCTTGGCATATCAAAGGTAAAAAGTATAAGAGCAAGTTAAATCAATCTACAATGACAACTGGTATGAGCAGCCACTTGAAATCAAATGAAATAACAGCTATCAGAAAATGTCTTTCTAAAATAAAGTAAAAGTAACCACATAAACTCTTAATTAATTCATTAGGCATCATAATGATTACTAACAGATTGTATCAAAAAGCTATTTAATAATTTGTGGGGCGCCTGGGTGGCTCAGTGGGTTAAGCTGCTGCCTTCGGCTCGGGTCATGATCTCAGGGTCCTGGGATCAAGCCCCGCATCGGGCTCTCTGCTCAGCGGGAGCCTGCTTCCTCCTCTCTCTCTGCCTGCCTCTCTGCCTGCTTGTGATCTCTCTCTGTCAAATAAATAAATAAAATCTTTAAAAAAAAAAAAGCTATTTAATAATTTGTACTAAGACATTAACAAATAGAGGCACACATATGAGAATCAAAATATTTCAATAACAACACTTGTACTCTGGTGTTTTGAACACTTAAGAGCAATTCACACATTGTATAATTAGTAAATGCTTACTCCATTTGCTAAAATTATACTACCTAATCTTTCTCAGTGGACAGTGCTGCATGCAAACTGTGCATTTTGCTTTTTTAAATTGGGATGTTAAAGACTTCTAGGCTGCAAAATACAATTACTAGGACAGAATCTTTAAATAGTAAAATAAACGTTAGGCTTAGAGCTCTAATTTCTTGTTCAATATCTAGGAAGTCACAGCTTCCTTTTTGCACAACTGCAAAAGCTCATGTAATTTCTTAAGAGTCATTCTTACTAAATGTTTTCATTAATGATAAGACTATGGTCCTAAAATAGATATTCCATAGTTAAAATAATAAATACACATAAAATACATAAATAATACATAAGTAATACATAAATAAAATATATATAAATATAAAATATATATAAAATAAAATATATATAAATAAAATAATACATAAGTAAAATACATAAAAACACATAAATATACATAAAATAAAAATACAGCATGAAAAGAAAAATATAAGCCAAACTATATGTAGCAATTTCCTTCAAGAAACACTTTTGTTCTTCTTCCATTTAAAATTATAATTTCCACTATAAATTATATGTAAGTATTGCACTATCTCTTTTCTTCACCATACTATAAAGAGTTTCTTAGGATCAGAAGTCCACATTCACTATCTGTTTTAGAAAACACATTTTTTAAAAAACCCTAAATGGCAAATCAACTGAATTAAAAATACTACTTAAAAAATTAATAGTAATACAGTTGTACAGTGGTCTAAACCATTAAATAAATTAAGCAGTGTAATTCTAACTTTTAAAGACATTTTTCAAGGAGGCGCCTGGGTGGCTCAGTGGGTTAAAGCCTCCGCCTTCGGCTCAGGTCATGATCCCAGGGTCCTAGGATCGGAGCCTTGCATTGGGCTCTCTGCTCAGCAGGGAGCCTGCTTCCTCTTCTCTCTCTGCCTGCCTCTCTGCCTACTTGTGATCTCTGTTTATCAAATAAATAAATAAGATCTTAAAAAAAAAAAGACATTTTTTCAAAAAACACTGATGATCTTACATTTTAAAACGTTAAGACTTCCACTTCTTTCAAGAAAAATGCATCTCTACAATGTGTTAATTACTAAAAAATAGTTATATAATTTGACATTTTACACCATTATATAAGAAAAACTTTTATAAACTGAGAAGAAAATGAAAAGAATCCAAAAACTGCCAAAAATATTCAAAGTATTACAAAACAACAATCAAACATAAGCCTACTAGTGAAAGTATGTAACACAAACTCGTATGTATCATCTTGGGGTGGCAGCAGGGAAGGTAGAGACTGGGGAGCAGGATTCATAAGACAGGAAGAATAAGATGGAACAAGATGAACTAAAATCAACAAGAAGGACAACTGTTGAAGTTGTGTAGTGCGTACATAGGAGTTCATTATTGTTTCTCTACACTTGTAGCATAGCAGTTTAAAACACACATTCATAATACAAAAGAGAATATACAGCATTTTTTACTTGCTAGCAAAAGCCATTAAATAATCTTTCACAGGATCAGCAATAAGTATTTCATCTTATATAAGTGTTATCAAAACCCCATCAATCTCATGCCTGATATATATGCATATAATATATCATGCAACAGATACTGCACATTTTTCACAAATATATATACTCACACCCCATATAGATTCTATATTGCATATTATCTAGAGAAAAGCCTACAAATTTCATCTCAGTATGCAGGAACTGAAAAGAAAATATTATCAGCTAAGGGATATGTACTTTATTTATTAAAATGCTTTGGAATTACTCCCTGACCTTAAATTTAACAACTTCCTGAAGCTAAGACCTTATGTTACCAATGACCTAGTGCATATGGGAAATAGGGTAGGTACACTCTGTCACCTTTAGCAAACATTTTCCTCACCAAGCTACTTACAGGCCATCTGCCATACCCTGAAGCAACATCCTAGTTAGCTACTGCTACTTACTGACTTGCAATATAAGTAACCAAGTTTATGATTTGCTAGAGTCATAACTATATAAATTTGAAATTTTCTCTAATTTTACTTTACAGAATATTTATTTCTATTCCTGGGGATGTTTCCCATTTGTAGAACAGTCATATTTCTTTGTAAAGGCATAATAATTTCAACAAAGAAGGTGACTTATACAGACGACTCATAAGCAGAAATAGAGATAATGACTATAACACCATGTCTCAAAATTTCAACACTTGTCACCATTAAACAGGTGTTAAGTCTATACTTGAACAAATAAATTTAGGTAAATTTTATACCTCATCACAATGTTTAAAATAAAATTATTTTACTAAATAATAACTTCATATTGGTGAAAGAAATAAATATATCTGTAATCTTTAAGGTGAAATGACAGCTAATTACAGGTCAGGTCCTACAACCAGTTTAATTCTTTTTTGACCCTGTATTTTGAGGAACTGCAAACCCAAATTCATTCTGATTGAAATAATTAAGTATCTACTGGAATGCCTTCTGATATCTACCATTCCAAACTTTAAAATACTAAAACTTTTTTTTTTTTTTTTTTAGGGAGATGGAGAGTGCAAGTGGCAGGGGGGTGGATAGAGAGTTTCTTAAGCAGGCTCCACGCCTAGCATGGAGCCAGACATGGGGCTTGATCTCACAACTCTGAGATCATGGCCTGAGCAAAAATCAAGAGTCAGACGCTTAACCGACTGAGCCACCCAGGCGCCCTATGACTAAAATATTTTTAAATAAATATGTGAAACCACAGATGAGCTCAAAAGGAAGAAAGATAAACATTTCACATGTCAAAATCAAACCATAAATTAGAGTACGACTTGAAACCAAGTAGTCCATGAAAATGTTGAGACCAAATTGGCTTAAAGGCTAAAGTTCAACTACAATGACTTTCCCCTTCCATAAATAGCAATCAGATAATCTCCAACCACCTGCTCAATACCTTAGGCAGACACAAGGCACCTGCTAAACTGGGTGAAAAAGTTAACTAACTACCCAAGATCAAAACCAAAAGCCTTCACCTTGGTGGGTAAGGAATCCAAATCTGCACTTAAAATCAAGTAACTAACATAACAACTTGACATCATATAGTCCAGACAAAAATTTAAAAGGAAAAAAAAAGTAGGTCATGATCTAGATTCATTTACAAGATAAAATCTTTTGAAAATAAGCTTACGGCCATAAAAAAACAAAAAACAAAAAACAAAAACTATGAAATACACAAAAGAATCTGTTGTTAAGAAAAAATAGTACCAGGGCACCTAGGTGGCTCAGTGGGTTAAGCCTCTGCCTTCAGCTCAGGTCATGATCTCAGGATCCTGGGATTGAGCCCCACATCAGGCTCTTTGCTCGGCAGGGAGCCTGCTTCCCTCTCTCTCTCTGCCTGCCTCTCTGCCTACTTGTGATCTCTGTCAAATAAATAAATAAAATCTTAAAAAAAAAAAAAGAAAAAGAAAAAATAGTACAGACATACAAAAAGGGAGGAGGGATTCACACTTGAATTAGAGAAAACAAAGCAATCTGAAATCAATCTTCAAAATAGGTATAATTTTTAAAGTGCCAGATAAAGCAATACAGCTATTAAATATGAGCAGGCAGTTACTGAATAAGCATGGATAGATATAAAAAAGGACCAAGAAGAAATCACAGAAATGAGAAATATGTTCACTGAAGTTGAAATGATAAAGTGAAAATGGAAAACACTGGAAATGAAAATTAATGACTTGGTGGCAAAAGGGAAGAAACTTCCTAGAATGCAGCACAGAGTAATAGAATTGGAAATAGGAGAAAGAAGAACCATGGAAGATAAGATAAAAAGCTCTAACATATGTCTAATAAGGGTTAGAGAAGGGGAGAACAGAAAAAAGAAAGGAAAAGCAAAATAATTTTACTCAAATTAGTACAGATAATGTGTCCCTGGAAAAGAAAAACTGAATCAGAATTACACAGTATCAGTATCATGTAATTCCAATAGAGATGCATTCCCAACACCATATTTTGGCAATGATCTTTCGTTTTCTTCAAATCCCTGAAATTATGGCACACCCATCTTGTTTTGTTAGTTACAAATCAGATACATATATACCCTTCATAATATCAAGATGTTTAATAATGTTAAGCCTGCTGATCCTTACACTCCCTTTTCCTCAACTTTTACATGAAGGCACTGGGAATCACCAATATAATACAGCATGATACGATTTCTCCATTTTTTAATAGTCCAGCATTATTAGCTGCACATCTCTTGTTACCAACTTGATCAAAACTGTTTGCTAAAGATCAAAATAAATGGCAGAATGCAATGCCACATTTAAAGGCTGAGTGCACGGAGCACAGTCTGCAATCTTCGTTCTGGCCAAGCGCATATGATAACACTCAGGCTCAAATACAGGAAAAACGTGTATTAGCAAAGTTCTATAAAGTATTATTTATTTATTTATTTATTTATTTATTTATTTTTAACGTTTCTTTTTTTTTTTTTTAAGATTTTATTTATTTATTTGACACAGAGAGAGATCACAAGTAGGCAGAGAGGCGGGCAGATAGAGGGGAAAGCAAGCTCCCTGCCGAGCAGGGAGCCCAATGTGGGGCTCGATCTCAGGACCCTGAGATCATGATCTGAGCCAAAGGCAGAGGCTTAACCCACTGAGCTCTATAAGGTATTTTTTAAAAATATTTTTATTTATTTATTTGAGAAAGAGAAAGCGAGAGCAGGGCACGAGTGGAGGGGGAGGAGCAGAGGCAGAGGGAGAAGCAGACTCCCCTGGCTGAGCAGGAAGCCCAATGCGGGGCTCGATCCCAACACCCTGGGATCATGACCTGAGCCAAAGGCACACACTTAACCAACTGAGCCACCCAGGTGCCCCTAAAGTATTTCTTCATAGAAACAGAAATGAGTAGAACTGAAAAAGCAAACATCACCTCACCCTACCTTTACATTCCTTCTTGGGAAGCTGGTAGAGACTGTGCTCCACCAAAACAAGGGAGTAAAACATGAAGGAAGCAGACCCTGATTTTAGAAAACAGAGGTCCATCTCAGGAGAGAGATAAAAAGACTACATAAGGTCACAGTGAGGGAAATACCAGACATGAAGGAATTCATTAAAAGTTGACAGCATTAAGAAAATTCCAGGCATCTGAAGAGATTCAAATAAACATGTTACACAGAAATATGGAGATATATTTCAAAAGAATTGAACAAAAGACTTCATAACAAACCTTAGGGAAATTAGACTAAGTAAAAAGCAAACAAAACACTCTGGAGATGCATAGGGGTGACAGTTGCATAACAATGTGAATGCACGTAATGACACTGAACTACCCACTAGAAATGGTTAAAATCCTATGTACATTTTACTATAGTATAAAAAACAATGGCATATTTTTAAGACACAAGAGTTTTATTGCTTCATGACACTGTATGACAAAGTTTTAAAACACAGTAATGCACTGTGAACTAAAGTATAAAAAGAACATCAGTTTAATAAAAAAACATATCTCAGAGAGTAGTCAAGACTCTTTGCATTATCACTTTCTTTTCAGCTTCCTGGATAAAATCATGCCTATAACATACCCTGACCCAACCCATATAGTTTCACATTATAGTTACACTATAGTCCTACTCATAATTTATAGTTAAAAATCATGAGTCAGAGTAAACATATAAATATTTTCACCAGTACACTCTGGATTCAACTAAACCATTTTTAAAATTTTTTTACTTTTAAAATCAAATTCGAGATATAATTTGCATCATGCAAAACTATAGCCACTTTAAGTGGCTTTGTGTTTTGACAACTGTCTACAATGGTATAACAATAAACCGTATTAAAACGTTACCTTATGCCCCTTTGCAATCTACCCCACTCCTCAATCCCAGGCAACCACTAATCTGTGTTCCTTTACTATATAAATTAGATGCAACTTCCAGAGTTTTGTATGAATGGGCGCATACAATGATTACTTGAGGAGTCCAGCTCCTGGCCAAAAACCAGTGTGTGATTTTGTAAACCCAACCCAACAGGCAATTACAAAGCCTTCATCTGGCAGGCCTCACAGGAAGAAGCTGCTCTCCCCACATGAGACTTTGCACCTCCAACGCACTGCAGAATCCAAAGGGAGTTGCAGTCAAGAACTCAGTCTACTGTGGCCAGCCATGCTCTTAGGCACACCTGCATCCCTAGTCATTCAGAGATGTCTTTATCCAGACCCTCCTTCAGGAGACCTCCCTAGGGCTAGGGAGAGAGGATGCTTCTCTCCACTTTGGCTTAGTGAACAGTACTTTTCCACTCCTAGTCTTTCACTCTTTCCTTTATCCCTGTGCCCCACCTCCACTTCCTGAACCTCCCACTGGCCAACCTGGGCCATAAAAGTACAGGAGCTTTTCTTTCGGGTCTCCCTAGGCAGTGAGATGATCCCCATGTCTGTGCTGGTCCACCTGACCCTCAAACTGGTGCATCATTCCATGGAAAAAATGGAATAATGGGGAAGTTAGTACTTTCTCCATTTTTTTTTTTAAGATTTTGTTTATTTGTCAGAGAGAGAGAGAGAGAGAGCACACAAGCAGGAGTAGCAGAGAGAGGGAGAGGCAGGCTCCCCACTGAGCAAGGAGCCTAATGCAGGACTTGATCCCAGAATCCTGGGATCATGACCTGAGCCGAAGGCAGATGTTTAACTGACTGAGCCACCTAGGTGTCCCGAGTGCTTTCTCCATTTAGTCTCTTGCTTATACTATCATAGACAGTGATTAAAGACTTGACAGTTAATTTCATTTTGGCTTATTGTTTTAAACTGCAACTCTGACACTGAGCCAATCAGCTTTCTCCAGCTTAGCTGAGCCCCTAACAATACTCTTCTGTATCTGAATAGTTTCACTTAGCACAAATTTTTGAGATTCATGTTGTATAAAACAGTAGTTCCTTTCTATTGCTCAGTAATATTTTATTGTACTGTGTGAACATACTGTAATTTGTTTATCCATTCACCTATAAACTGATACTTGGGTTATTTCTAATTGCTGGCCATTATGGATAAAACAGTAATGTGCTGGTACAAACCTTCTTATAGACATAGGTTTTCGAATTCTCTTGGATAAATATCAAGAGTGGAATTGTTGGATCCTACTAACTTTGTAAGAAATAGCCAAACTGTTTCCTAAAGTGGTTACAGTATTTTACACATCTACCAGCCGTGTGTGAGAATTCCAGATGCTCCACAGTCTAACACTTAGTATGGACAATCTTTCAATAAATATAAATATGTAAACTTATATATATATATACATATCTTTTATTAATCATTGTAGCTGATATGGAACAACCTAGAAAAGACAAAAAAGAGAATGTGTTTTGTTTAACCAGTTTTTTTTTGAGATATAATTGACATATAAAATTATATTAATTTCAGATATACAATATGATTCGATGTTTGTGTATATCGTTAAATGATCAAAATGCCTAGTTAACATCCATCACCAAATGTAGTTATAAAAATTTTTTGTTGCTGTGACGAGAACTTCTAAGATCTACTCTTTGTAACTTCCAAATATACAATACAGTATTATTAACTACAGTCACCATGCTGTATCTTACACCCCATGACTTATTTCAGTCTTCTTGATTTTAGTCATTTTCATGCAGATGCAGTTACAGCCTATGATTTTAATCTGCATAACTTATTTAATGATGATATGCATCATTTCAAATGTGTATCGATTGGTCATTCATACATCTTTTCATGTGAAGCGTCTGTTTAACTCTTTTCTTTTGCTCATTTTTTTATTGAGTTGCTTGTCCTATTACTAAGTGGTAAGAATTCTTAATATATTCTGAAAACAAGTCCTCTGCCAGATATATGCATTGTAAATATTTTCTTCCAGCCTATGGCTTGTCTGTTCATTTTAGTTAATGGTGTCATAGGGGGAAATTTTTTATCTTAATAAAGTCCGATTTGTCATCTTTCTTCTTTCGAGCTTAACATTTTTTATGTTCTAAGAAATATTTACCAACTCTAAGATTCACAGCTATTTTCTTTTCTGTTTTCTCCTATAATTCTGTAGTTATAGGCTTTATATTTAGATCAACAATTGATTTCAAATTTTGTATAGAGTCATAAGGCAAAGATCAAAGTTCACTTTTTTCTTGTTATTCCAGTACCATTTGAAAAGACTTTCTTTTCTCCATCGAGTTACACTGGCACCTATTTGAAAATCAGTTGACTATATATGTGTGGGTATATCTTTGGGCTCTTTTAGTATTCCATGTCTAACCTTTTACTAATACCAAACTGCCTTCATTACATGAGATTTCCAGTAAGTCTTGAAAGTAGGTGGTATAAGTCCTACAACTTTGTTATTCTTTTAAAGTATTACTTGGCTAGGCCCTGAGCATTTTCATGTAAATACTGGAGTTGGTTTGTAAATTTCTTTCTAAAGAGATGCTGGAATTTTTGATGGAGATAAATGAATTAAGAAGGAATTAAAAGTTTAATCATCTAATCCATGAACATGGCACATTTCTTTATTCATGTCTTCTTTAATTTCTCTCAGCAATGTTTTACAATATTCAGTATAAAGGTCTTGTACATATTTTGTAAAGTTTAACCCCAGTATTTAATGCTTTATGACGCTACTATAAATATAATTGTTTTATTTCACCTTTTCAATGTTCTTTGCTATATACAGAAATACAACTGATTTTTGTATTGGACTTGAATCTTACAATCTCAACCAAATTCACTTACAAACTCTGCTCATCTTATTGTAGAGGCTTCAGGATGTGCTGCATATATGATTATGTTATTTGCTAATAAAGACATTTTTTATTTTTCTTCCCAGTACATATGCTTTTATTTCTGTTAAGCCAAGTAATTAAAAGAGTGTGATACTGGTGCAAGAATAAGGAATAATTGAGTGGAACAGAATACAGAAACAGACCCTCACCACACACAAACCCACATACCTGCACACACACACACACAAACACTTATACACATACCTGATTTATAGCAAATAATCCACAGTAATGAGAAAAAGCTAATCTTTTCAGTAAATGATGCAGAATCAAGTGGATATCCAGACAGAAGAAATTACCTCAGTCCCTACTTCATACTGTGCTAAAAACTTAATCTGAGTTAGATCACAGATCTAAAAGTAGACTCTTTTTTTAAACATTTAGAGAGAGATTATTCAAAAGCGGAGTGGGGATGGGGGAGGGGCAGGAGAGGGAGAGGGAGAATCTCAAGCAGACTCCCCACTGAGTGCAGAGCCTGAGATGGGACTCAATCTGAAGACCCTGAGATCATGACCTGAGCTGAAATCAAGAGATGGCAGCTTAAGCTAGTGAGCCACCCAAATGCCCTAAAAGTAGAACCTAAAACAATCAAGCTTCTAAAAGAAAACAGGGAAGAATATCTAAATTACCTTGGAATGAGCAAAGAGTATTTAAAAAGCACACATAAAACACTAATTGCAAATGACTGACAAATTAGACTTCATTAAAATTAACATTTTCCTCCTCATCAAAAGATTACATTCTGGGAACGAAAAGGCAAATAACACACTGTGAGAAGTTTGCAACATGTTTAATGATAACAGACTCATATTCAAAAAAAAATGTTTTTAAAAACTCCTACAAATCTATACAAGAAAGACAGTACTTTTTTTTAATGGGCAAATAAACAGAACATCCATTTGACAAGAGTTTTGTTTTGTTTAAAGTGTTATAAGCATGTAAGCGTTCCCAGAATTACTGGTCATCAAAGTATAAATTAAAGCCAAATCAGATTTCACACATTATACATCCATCGGCAAGGCCCATAACTAAAAGCTCTAACAAGGCAAACGGGCGGAGAAGATGTGAAACAACGGAATTCTTCTGCATTCTCACTCATGGGACATAAATCTTGGCTAATAAAACCTAACTACACCTCAAGGCCAGGCCCAACCTGTGAAATTTTGGGGAATAATGTTTACGAGAAACACCAAGGCCATCCTTAGTCTTGGAAAAATATTTTCGTATTCCTTATGACCCTTCCCTAGACAGACACCCCACACTAGTGGGACTATCTGGGCTTTGGCCAAGCAATGTCTTCCATTTAAACATCCTGCTGAGCCTCTTCGTTAAGTCAGGAAAAAGAAATCGGAATATGAGGAAGGCCCTCGGCCAAAGTAATCAATAAAAGATTTACAAAGGATTGTCTCCCAGGCAGTGCCTCTAGGTCCTAGAGTCTAGAACATTACGATCTCAGTGCTCAAACTATTTTAGAAATATCTTCAAAACTGACACATGAAGGAAGACAGGAGCCTTGGGAGGAAACCAATGATCACACCTCAGAAACTCTCAGGAGATCACTAAAGACTGGAAAGCTGCCTGAAGCAACTGTTAAAGATAGATCTTTTTAAAGACTATGGCTATCTTATTATTGGATATTGGTAGACAGTGCACCTATCATCGAAGGTCATCAAATAGCCCTGAGGTAGGAAATACCCATGATGTCCTGGATGCTGTAAAGGAATCATTCAAACAAGCAGAAGGCTGCTCGGAGAGAGGGGAGAGGACAGAAATGTCCTGAGCAAGACTGTATTCTAGGGGTAAGTTCAGGAGGAGTTCACTGCATTCACATGCGGGCCTATTCACCATTTTGAAGCCACTGACATAAATGTCCCCTCAGGACCTCCCAGTTTGGATTGCTGTACAATGTGAACCCTATGATTCTCAGCCAAAGCAAAATATACCACTTTTTTTTTGTTTTTTGTTTTTTAATATTTTATTCATTTATTTGACAGACAGAGATCACAAGCAGGCAGAGAGGCAGGCAGAGAGAGAGGAGGAAGCAGGCCTCCCGCTGAGCAGACAGCCCGATGCAGGGCTCTATCGCAGGACCCTGGGATCATGACCCGAGTCGAAGGCAGAGGTTTTAAATGCATTACAGCCTGCAAGAGGCATTTTTCTCTATCCAATTCTAAGGTCAGAGATGCCATGTTTTTAGCCTGAAATGCAGTATTTAAACAGGAAAAAAAAAAAAAAAAAAAGAAGCAGCAGCAGCAGCAGCAACAAATAAGGATTTTTTTTTTTTTTTTTTTTTTTTTGGCCAGAGAGTCCATCCCTTACCATTACTAGCACACCACTGTGGGCTTGAGAGTTGCAGTGTTTTTGAAAATCAGCCATATATAACCTGCAGACAGTAAAACCATGGGAGAAGGTAGTAAAGGAAAATCTGTAAAATGGGCCTCTGGGGTTAAAATCTGGATATTCACAAAATCTTGGGTCATTCTAGTATAGTATGGCAAAAGGCCCTAGATGACTGGGCAATTAAGTATATATAACACTCCTTTATGGAGTTTTTGGCTATCCCTACAAAACCTTATCAAAAAAATAAAGTGCTAGCTCAGAGTAGGGCTAAAATGCTGAGGCAAATGCCCCAGACCTCTAGAACTAGCTTCCTGCACTCATGGAATGAGCAAGCACTGGATGACACACGTAAAACTAAGATAGAACAAATGATATTGTCCTGCACTGAATAAAACTATATTAAAAATCAGTAGGCAGAGTGACAGCAAAATGGCAAACTAGAAAGCTCCAAGCTCTCATTACCCAAAAGAAACATAAAAAAAACCCAGCAGGAACTGTCTGAACCAACTTCGCTGGAACTCTAGAAAACAGCCAAAAGTTAACAGCAACCAAACAAACCCCTAATCAAGAAAAAGCCATCTTCAAAGTGTTAGGAGAGCTTTGTGGCATTTTCTCCTTACTGTTCCCCTGCCCACTCCTTAGTGCAATGGTGGTCTTGTTCTTAAAGCAGTGGCAGCATGGTTCCCAACTTCCTCCTCCTACTAGAGGACAAGAGAGAAGACCTGACATGCAAATTATTGTATATAATATGTTCTAACCTGTCTGGGGGACACCTGAAGAACTGATGCAAGGCACCTGCCTCCATATCACCTAACTTGGAACTCAGGTAGGTAAAGGAGCAAACATTGCTTGTAAAAGCTGCAAGACAACTGCGGACCCACTGACACCCAGGGTAAGAAGAACAGAGATGCACAACAGACCATCTAAAGCCTGGAGGAGAAGCTCAGGGGAGACTCTGGGAAATTAAGACATGCATAGCAGCTAAGTATACGGGGGAATTTAGAAAGCCACCTGCATGTTCAAGAAAGACCCAAGATCACCTTAAGCTTTCATTTCAGGCTGATTACTAGGCTCAGAGCAAGCCTAACTAAGGGTTAAAGGAGTACTTTGAGAACAGACACAATATGCAAGGATGGGAAGTCCTTCTAACATTCAAGGCAACTGTAAAAATACTAGCTGAACATGAGCTAAAGGGACAGTGACAACAGTGATCACACACAACAAAGAATAGTCTACAACAATAATGTGGAAAAGTCTCAAAACAAACGGGCTACAACAGCCATCAATAGTTAAAAAAAAAAATAAAGACAAAGGACTTGAATAGATATTTCTTCTAAGGAGACATACAAGGAACTTATAAACACATGAAAAAATGATCAACATCACTAGCCATTAGTACATTCCAAATGAAAACCACTCACTTCCTACCCAACAGCAGGGTAAATATTTTCAAAAACTAAAAATACAAATGTAGAGGAATTAAAACCCATGTGCATTGCTGGTAGGAATGTAAAAATTATGCAGCTTCTGTAGAAAATAATTTGGCAGTTCCTCAAAGAGTTAAACATAGAGCCCGCAGGGATGCCTGGGTGGCCGAGCCTTTGGCTCAGGTCATGATCCCAGCGTCCTGGGATCAAGTCCCGCATCAGGCTCCTGGCTCAGCAAGGAGTCTGCTTCTCCCTCTGCCTCTGCCTGCCACTCTGCCTGCCTATGCTCTCACTCTCTCTCTCTCTGACAAATAAATAAATAAAACCTTAAAAAAAAAATAAAGCCCGCAATTCCACTGCTAGGTGCCGAAAGAATTGCCAGCAGGGACTCAAACATTGATGCCTATAAGTGAATGTTCCTAACATTATTCACAATACCATAAAGTGCAAACAAACCAAGCGTCATCTCAATGGCAAACAAAATGTGTTACATACATCCAATGGAATATTATTCAACCTTAAAAAGAAGGAAATTCTGACACATGCAAAAACATGAATGAACCTGAGGACACTATGCTAAAAGTAAAATAAACCAGACACAAAAGGACAAATATTGTATGGTTCCACTTATATAAGACACCTGGAAGAGGCAAATTCAGAGACAGAAAGAATAGAGGTTACTGGGGGTTGGGAAAGGAGAGAATGGGGAGCTATTATCTAATGGGTACAGAGTTTCTATTTGAGATAATGATATAATCTGGAAATGCAGAGTAGTAATGGTTATATAACACTGTGAGTATACTTAATACCACTTAAAAATGACTAACATGCAAAATTTTATGTTATGTGTCCACGCACACACACACACACACACACAGATACACATAGAATGAACGGATGTTATCTGTGATTAATGAATAATCCTCTAATTACAACACACACACATACACAGAGTCAACATTAATGTTTAAAAATGGTTTTAGACCTATTATTCCCAAATTGAGACCCAAAGTATCCAAACACTACAACAAATACTGACGGGTTCCATGAATATTTTAAAGTTTCAAAGGAAATAGCAACATCTGTTGAATATCGTATGAACTAGTTCCAGGAGGTTCATTGTTAGAACATTAGATCTCACTACATTCTTTTCAATGATTTCGTATGTTTGCATTGCTGGGATAAAAAGCAAATACCATGCAAAAGTCAATGTGGAGGAACAGAAGGGGGGGCAGCTTAGAAGCACCATGAACAGGCGCCTGAGTGGCTCAGTCAGTTGGGCGTCTGCCTTGGCTTAGATCGTGATCCCAGGGTCCTGGAATCGAGCCCCAGTTCAGGCTCCCTGCTCGGTGAGGAGCCTGCTTCTCCTCATTCCTTGTGCGCTCTCTCTCTCTGTCAAATAAATAAATAAAATCTTAGAAAAAAAAAAGACAAAATCTTAGAAAAAAAAAAGACACCATGAAAATATTATTAAGGCACTAAAGACATCATGAAAAAATGTGGGGGGCAAATGGGGGTGCCTGGTTGGCTCAGTCAGTAGACAGCAGAGCATGCAACTCTTGATCATGGGGTCATGTGTTTAAGCCTGGAGTTAAGTATAGAGCCCACTTTAAAAAAAAAAAGCAAAAACAAAAACAAAAAGCAGCAAGTGGACCATATTAGACCTCTACCAGTACTGCAGGGACTTAACAAATGAGTAGTGATTAGAATTGACACCTCCTGTATCTAGGCTCTGCTCATACTATAAAGAAAGCAACTGCCAAGAATTCAATTAAAGGAAGAGAATCACAACAGTTTCAACACCTGCGTATGTTTCCTCTGACTGTTACCTATTTACAAAAATGAGCAAGGAAATAAAATATTATCACCCTCACAGTAATGATCTCATTAAAAGTTGGAATTGCAATTAAAATACCTGTTACTTAAATGATGGGTGATATGGGCATCAAGGACTGGCTAACTTGACTGAGGAACTGTATTCTAAAATTAAATATGAGAGGCAGTAAGAGGGGACTCCACTGGAAAAGTTTCTAGGAACCAGAATAGCAGTGAGGGGATGAACATGATGCGGTTCACAATTTTATCTTTCCCACCTCACAAATGTTTCTTTCAACTTCCCAGACTAATATATAACAACAAAAGGATAGCAGTCCCAGAAGGGGGAGAGATTGCTGCACAAGAAAAGTTATTCATAACACACAATTTGTACCTGTTCCTAAGGAAACTTTGCAGTGGCTCATGATTTCACCCCATAAAGCTAAATTAAGATTAATCATTAGTACTACTTCATTACCAAACAAGAGATAGTCCTATAATTCTTGATTCATCAAATTGTATAAAATCTTCCCAGGAACAAACTTTCTGAGAAAGGTCTCAGCAAGGCTGCTTTAACTGTCTGCCATACAGACAGGCAGCATGACTAAATCAGAGCATTCCATAGGGGAGGAAAAGTACAGGCTAAAATAATAAGAACTGGTAACAGAAATAAACAGTGCCAATAGTAAGGGAGTGGAGAAATGGGCTATGACACAAGAAAGGATGCTTTTATTCTTTTGCCAACAAGAACTTCTCAGAGCAAGAAAATCAGGTGCCTAAGGCTGGGAGAAAGTGGTTGACCTATAATCTCTAGCGTATGAAAACTGAACAAATGCTGGCTTACGATAACAACGTTAAGTGATATAGAGAGAAGATATCAAGGAAAATCCTCTTAATGACTCATCTAAATGGTAGTAAATTAGAATTGTCATTTGAGTCATGTTTGTGTTGGTTATGTTTGTCACGATGGTTCCTTTGTGGTGCTTAACAAAGATTTTACCTTGGGTTCAGGTGGGATGACTGTAAGAGGTAGCAGCTGGTGTACCGTATTACCACCAATCAAGATCACTCCCTCCTAAGAAAGTAACTGGAGTATGAGGGCAAAAATATTGCTGCAGCTTACTTACTGTGTAAATAGTCAGCTGCTTTGTTTTTTTAATTATAAAAGGCGTGAATGCAAATGGAACAGCATTCATGGGATAAAAATGGTCTCTAAAAGAGTGAATATGATACAATATGGTGGCTACATATCACACACAGATGCACGCCCAGAATTCAGAAAAGGGCTGCTGTAGTAAACCCGGGGTTTACACAGACTAAACTTAATCTGAAAGTGAAACACACCCAATTGACTAGTTCTTGGGGCACAAAATATATTTGAATGTGTATATTATATTTAAATTACACTCAGGCACTCAATGCCAACGAATTTGTAATAGCTCTGTCAACACTGGCCCCAACAATCAAGGAGCAACTAAAGAGCCCTAGGGATGAATTCAGATTATTGAACCAAGCCCAAACGGTGTTCTGAGAATAACCTCATCAGGATGAAATACTTGTTACACCAAATAGGAACACTAGAGGGTGCTCTCTTCTAGAAGACTGGTCAAGACTGGCAGTCAGTTGAGAAACATGAATCTATACCAAGAGTGGACTGGATACCTCACTAGTGTAGTAAAACAGTACACACCTCCACTACATTAAAGACTTATATCTTTACTCAGGAAGAACTGAATATTTTAATCACCATGGAACCCACAGTGTTAAACTGGCCATAAGATTTTAATCTTTCTGTCATTATGTTATGATGTAACACTGGGATTATATGTTCATTAAAAGAATTAAATGAAAACTAAACTTACTTGATCTCCAGGGTTAAAAAAAATGGGACAGTTAAAGGAAATACTCTAAAAGAAAATATAAAAATCAGATTGGAACACTAGAAACTGTCTAAAGTTCACTCTATAAGAAATGGCTAAATGAAGTTTGATACATCCAGACCATATTAGCAGCACAACCATGGCCAATATTTTCTGAGTGCCTATTATATATTAAGTAATATGCTAATATAAAAGATATTTAAAACGTCATTCACTAAATGAGGTAAATCAATATGGACTGACATAAAAGGATATTCTATAATACACAAAAAATATGAAAGAAATATCAGAAAAACATGTACAGAAGCCTGAAAACTGCACCTTTTGACATCTGGACGTGAGTTTATAAAACTGAATACATAGAAATGAGTCTGGTAAAATTCACAGCTACTTTTAACAGTGGTTAACACAGAAAAGACAAATGAGATTAAGAGTGGGGTAAAACAAAACATTCATGCCAAATCTGGGTAGCTCAATAAGATTTATTATTCTCTGTATTTTTCTGGATACGTGATACATTTCATAACACAAGATGCTATTAATGGGTACATAAATGTAAATGCATAATAAATAATGGTAATTGTTAATTGCAAAAGATGAAGTAAAGGCTTCTTAGGTGCTTGAGGTTCTACGGAAAAGAAAAATGTCTACTGATATCTTCATCTCCATTTCCTACTCCACATGAAATATCAGAAGCCCAGGCTGGGGGAGACAAAATTAAGAGCAATATTGCTAAAGAAAATTAAAGTTTAAAAAGTTACACACTGGGGTGCCTGGATGGCTCAGTGGGTTAAAGCTTCTGCCTTCGGCTCAGGTCATGATCTCAGGGTCCTGGGATCGAGCCCCGCATCAGGCTCTCTGCTCAGCAGGGAGCCTGCTTCCTCCTCTCTCTCTGCCTGCCTCTCTGCCTACCTGTGATCTCTGTCTGTCAAATAAATAAATAAAAATCCTTAAGAAAATAAAAAATAAATTAAAAAAAAGTTACACACTACAACTGGTATTGTAACTACATGTTAGAGAGACAGGCTACTGGGTTCTTGGTTGCTTAACAATACTTAATGAAAATATTGGAGAATTAGTAACTGATAGTTGCTACTAGATCTGACAGGCTATCTGTTACCATACACAAGAACTTACCTAGAATGTTCTGACAGTTGAGTTTTTAATTATTTTGAATATGCTAAATTCCTCCTAATTCATTATGACAATGATCCAGCTTATATCATTTTCATATTAAGAGAAATTAAGAGAAATAATCTAAAGTAAAATATTACTAATTCTCTGCATAATAAATGGACTTCATTGAGAATTTCTTAATAACTTCCCCTTTTGTTTGTTTTGAAATTTATTTGAGAGGGAGAGCGTGCAAGAGAGAGCATGAGCTGAGGGAGGGAGAAGTTGATTCCCCGCTGGAACAGGGAGCCCGACAGAGGGCTTGATTCCAGGACCCCAGAACCGTGACCTGAGCTGACAGCAGACACTTAACTGACTGAGCCACGTGGGTGCCCCAATAACTGTCCTTTTACAAAAAAATGGATTACTGGGTTTCTTTCTAAATTACCATAATACTTTTCAGAATCATTTCATAAGAAACGGACTGACCATAGAGAAACAAAAAACAGAAAGTTTAAGTCGAAGTATTAATCGTCAGTGGTAAAGTAAAATCTATTAAGACATTTCTATCATATTTCACAATGTATGTGTATATAAAAACATCACTTGTACACCTTAAAAAACATTCACACTGTACAACCTAAATATATACAATATTTATTAGTCAACCATACATCAATAAAGCTGGGAAAATATAAATGTAATTTATAACAGAGTAAAGCAAAGCTGGAAAAGAGTTGTCTTTTTTTTTTTTTTTTGGAAAAGAGTTGTCTTACATAAGAAGTTAATCCAAGTTGGTCCTAATAATATAACAAACAACGTCATTTGGACTAACCTTGAAAACAAGAACAAAAACACTGGATGAAACATAAATAAAAAGAAGAACCTATGATCTGAAAAGAAATTATAAGGCTAATAAATGGCTAAAGCAAGAATTCAGAGGAGAAACTACAGTGGATGCTATAGTACATAACCCAAATCTCTTTCAGTATCCCCCAGTTGGTTAAGAGTGAGGATGTTGAAGGCTCTCAGCTAAGTCCTTTACAACGACCAGCCCTCAGACAAAAAGAGCCACCTCATCCAGAATCATGCCTCCTCCCTCAGAGCGGCCTGGATTCAGTGTGGGCGTCTATTTGGGCGTATAAAAGTCAACCCCTTTGCTCAAGATGAGGTACCTCCAAAGGACAAAAAGACTAACTGAAATCTTTCCTGTGACTGACTACAGTTCAACTTTTCCTTCTGCTCACTCCTGCTTCTCTCATTCCTCACAGATGTGTTCCTGACAGAATTCCTAAAGCAAAACTCCTACACACAAATCTCAAAGTCTCAAAGTTTGTTTCACAGAGAATCTAACCTACGAGAGAAGCTAAGCACAAAAATCTGATTTAGTCTATGGATATTCGCCAAATATAAGTAACTGAGCTACTGATTTTTCTATCCTTTTGAGGATCTATAAAGGACAAATCCCAGAATGTGACCCAAGGTAAAATATACTGGAACATTGCTTCCATACAGCTACGACCCCAGATGTTATAAAGTTCCAAAGAAGGAAAAAAATGCAAAGACATTACAGAAATGAACTTAATCCATCACTCAGAGGACTGCAGGGAAATCTTCCCTGGTATTGATCAGAGCAAGAAAAAGGGTCCTAAAGAAATTTTTACAACGAGCCAGGCCTTTCAAAGGTCTGCAACTCAAATTCACATCAGCTGGGTGGTCCAAAAAATGTCAAACACTGAATTTAGTTTCAAATAGAGCAGAATGGTAGGTTCTCTGGCACCTGGTAGAAGTAAAAGCAAATCTTGTCTGGAGAAAGGTAACTTCATTCCAAGAATCCAAGTCCCACATACCAAATAAATAAATAAATAAATAAATAAATAAATAAGTAAAATATTTTAAAATAAGTAGCACACAGTCAAAAATACCCAAGCACACAAAGAAGTAATGAACTAAAATGAAGAGTCACCATTTAAAAAGGGGGTTGCACAAACAAACCACAAGTACTTCAGCCTTTGGGGTTGTCAGTCACAAATAACAAAACCATTCATATTAAATTTTAAAAAATAAGAACAGGTTTGAAATATATGCAGAGAACATGAAGTAACAAAAAGTGAACTGTGAATTAACATATATGAAATGGAAATAAATGAAGATTCTATAAATAAAACATAACTGAAATGTAAAATTTAATGTGTGCTAACTTCTGGTAACGGCAACACAGTGAAGTAGTTAAATGAGCCTTCCCATGGATATTAACTATGAAATCTAGACAAAATTAAGTCAATGGGAAGCAGCCTGACATAGAAAAAAGACAAGAGGGGAACCTGGGTGACTCAGTCGGTTGAGCATCCATCCTTGATTTTGGCTCATGATCTCGGGATCCTGGGATTGAGCCCTGCATCAAGCTCCATGCTCAGCTTGGAGTCTGCTTGTCCCTCTCCCTTTGCTCCTACCCCTGCTTGTGCCTGCTCATGTGCTCTTCTCTTTCTCTAAAATAAATAAAATCTTAAAAAAAAAAAACAAAAAAAGACAAGAATTTCTTCTTGAAAAATTGAAACTTCGAATTCCCCAATCCCCACAACTCCATCAACAGAACATTGATCACAGCTGGCTTGAGATGGTAGAGAACAGAGGTCAGAACTAGAAGATGAGCTGGAAATATAAGGGTAAGACTCTGAAATAAGAGAATCAGAGAGCCAGTAAAGCCCAAAAATCTGAGTATAAATACTGCCCAAACCTCTGGTGCACCACAAAACTGTGCATGCTCAGGGTGAAACCCCAGCATGTTCATCGAACAAAAAACAACACACCAGAAGCAGTCTACCCTTGAAAGACAAAGCTGAAATAGGTGAATTTTATGACTCTGCTGCTGTATTAACTGAATGTGTTCCCCAAACAATAGGCAGTAAGGGCACCAAAGAGCTGAGGCCTCTCATATGTCCTATGAGAGCACATAGGTCAACGTATGTCAGAATGTGGAAAATTAATGAAAAGGTTCCCAGAAACAAGGAAGATACAAAAACCGTAAGCCCCCAAATCCGATTATAAGTGCTACCCAAATCCTTGGCTGACCATCAAACTATACAGGCATACCAGAGAATGCGGCTATCAAAAAAGCAGAAAGTGAAAGATTAAAAATGAAGCAGATAGCAGCTAATGTGATGTTGGAAAGCCAAGGTTTATAATTTATGTTTATACAAGTTAACTGTCTCTGAAGAAAAAATAAGGATGATAACCTATAAAACAAGGGCGCCTGGCTGGCTCAGTCAGTAGAGCATGTGACTCTTGATCTCAGGGTCATGAGTTCAAGCACCACGCTGGGTGTGGAGCCTACTTAAAATACAGATAATAAATAAATAAATATATAAATAAATAATAAAAGAATAAAACAGAATTTTTAAACATGCAAAGAAACAGTACCCAAAGCAAATAAAAACTAAAACCCCATAGATCCAGAAAGCTCAAAAAACTATAAGCCTTTAGAAATGGCACCAAAAGCATGATCCATAAATGAAAAAAATGATAACATGGATCTTACCAAAATTTACAACTTCTGCTCTGTCAAAGGACTGACAAATTTATTATAAGACAAGTTACAAACTGGGAAAAAATATGTGGAAATTACATATCTGACAAAGGACTTGTATCCAGAATATATCCAGAACCATCAAAATTCAACAATAAAATGGACTAGAATGAGTCTAATGAGAATATAGGGATGGCAAATAAGCATATGCAGATAGTTCAACATAATGACTAATTAGTGAAATACTAATTAAAACCATGATAACTGCTGACAGTGTCAGGGCGCCTGAGTGGCTCAGTCGTTAAGCGGCTGCCTTTAGCTCAGGTCATGATCCCAGGGTCCTGGAATCGAGCCCCGCATAGGGCTCTCAGCAGGAAGCCTGCTTCTCCCTTCCCGCTCCCCCTGCTTATTAGTCCCTCTCTCGCTGTGTCTGTCAAATAAATAAGTAAAAATTTTTTTTTAAAGATTTTATTTATTTATTTGACACAGAGAGAGAGATCACAAGTAGGCAGAGAGTGGGAGGGAAGCAGGCTCCCTGCTGAGCAGCGAGCCCGATGTGGGGCTTGATCCCAGGACCCTGAGATCATGACCTGAGCCGAAGGCAGAGGCTTAATCCACTGAGCCACCCGGGTGCCCCAATAAATAAAATCTTAAAAAAAAAATACTGACAGTATCAAGTGCTAATAAGGAACAACTAGAATTCTCACACAATGCTAGTGGACATGCATAACAGCAGTCACTCTGGAAAATGGCCTGGCAATTTCTTACAGAGTTAAACACTCAGCATCTTACCCAGCAATCTCACTGCTGCATATTTATCCTTAACATGAAAATTCATGTCCACACAAAAATCTCCAGCCCAAAACTCAAAACAACTGTATTAGCCTTCAACCCATGGATGGCAAACAAACTGCTATATACATACATACATACATACACTACTTACCAATAAAAAAGAACAAACTTGATTCAACAACTTGGATGAATCTTGAAGACATTAAGCTGATTTGGAAGCTGCCAGTTTCAAAAAACTGCACATGTATGATTCCATTTATATAACCTTCTTAGAATGACATGACTACAGGGAAGGACAAGAGATCAGAGCTTGCCAAGGAGAGTAAGTAGAGGGAACATACAACTAAAAAAAACAGCACCAGGGTTTTTTTTGAGGTGACAGAAAATTGCTCTGTAGGGGCGCCTGGGTGGCTCAGTGGTTTAAGCCTCTGCCTTCGGCTCAGGTCATGGTCTCAGAGTCCTGGGTTCAAGCCCCACATGGGCTCTCTGCTCAGCAGGGAGCCTGCTTCCCTTCCTCTCTCTCTCTGCCTGCCTCTCTGCCTACTTGTGATCTCTGTCTGTCAAATAAATAAATAAAATCTTTAAAAAAAAAAAAAAGAAAATTGCTCTGTATTCTGATATGGAGGTAATGACATGAATCTTTTCTTGTGTTAAAATTTATGGGACTGTACAACAAGTTCATAGCAGCATTATTCACAATAGTGACAAGATGGGAATACTTCTACTGTCCATCAAGAGATGGAGGGATAAAAAAAATGCAGGAAGAAGATACAAGGGAATATTATTCAGTTTTGAAAATGAATGAAATTTTGATAGATGCTACAATATGGATGAAACTTAAAAATATTACGCTAAGTGAAATTAAGCCAGATACAAAAGAAGAATATTGTATGATTCCACTTTGAGGCCAAATGCATAAAGGAAGTCAAATTCATAAAGAAAGTCAGAAGAGTCAAATTCGGGGCGCCCGGGTGGCTCAGTGGGTTAAGCCTCTGCCTTCGCCTCAGGTCCCGGTCTCAGGGTCCTGGGATCGAGCCCCACATCAGGTTCTCTGCTTGGTGGGGAGCCTGCTTCCCCCCCCCGCCCCGCCTACTTGTGATCTCTCTCTCTCTCTGTCAAATAAATAAAATCTTAAAAAAAAAAAAAAAAAGAATAGTCAAATTCATAAAGCAAGCAAGCAGAACAGTTACTAGCCAGGGCTGAGGGAAGGAAGAGTAAGACGTTATTGTTTAATGGGTACAAAGTTTCTGTTTGGGATAAATAAAAAACTGTAGAGATGGATCATGGTCATGGGGTACAACAATGTGAATGTAGTTCTGTTTTTTGTTTTGTTTTGTTTTGTTTTTTTAGATTTTATTCATTTATTTAACAGAGAGAGACACAGTGAGAGAGGGAACACAAGCGGAGGAGTGGGAGAGGGAGAAGCAGGCTTCCCACAGAGCAGGGAGCCCAATGCAGGACTTGATATTGGGCTTGATCCTGGGACCCTGGGATCATGACCTGAGCCAAAGGCTGACGTCTAACGACTGAGCCACCCAGGGGCCCCAATGTTAATGTAGTTAATGCCGCAAAATTGTATACTTAAAAAATGGTGAACAATAAAATGTTATGTATACTTTACCACAACATAAAATATTCATAGGGACATACACCAAATGAAAAAGAAGTCAATCTACGTAATTCAGAAGGTAAAATTAAAAAAGAAATTGTCAGGACGCCTGGGTGGCTCAGTGGGTTAAACCTCTGCCTTCGGCTCAGGTCAAGATCTCAGGGTCCTGGAATCGAGTCTCCGCTCAGCAGGGAGCCGGCTTCCTCCCCACCCCCCGCCTGCGTCTCTGCCTACTTGTGATCTCTCTCTGTCAAATAAATAAATAAAATCTTTAAAATAAATAAATAAAAAGAAATTGTCAGACTAGATTTTAAAAAATTCATCTACATGTTTACAACAGACTCATCTAAAGTGAAAAAAACAGGGGTGCCTGGGTGGCTTAATCAGTGAAGCCTCCAATTCTTGGTTTCAGCTCAGGTCTTGATTTCAGGGTCATGGGATCAAGCCTAGTGTCAGGGTCCACGTTCAGCAAAGAAGTCGGCTTAAGACTCTCTCCCACTCTCCCTCTGTCTCTCTCCCCACTCACACATATGTGTGTATGTCCGCATGTGCACTCCCTCTCTCTCTCTGTCTCTAAAATAAAATAAAATCTTTAAAAATAAAATTAGAAAGTTGAACAAAAAAGGGTATAAAAATGTATACCATGCAAATATTAAGCAAGAACCATTAAGTTATATTAACATGAGGCAAAACAAATTTTAAGGCAGAAAAAGGGTCACATTATAATGATAAGAGTTTTAATTCACAAGGAAAATACAAAAGTTTTAAATGTATACAGGCCTAATAAATAGGCTTTATATAGGTATAATAAAAACCAACAAAACCATGAGGAGAAACTGGATAACCCACAATGATGGAACAAAACAAAAAAAAAACTCAGTAAGTATACAGATGATGTATAGAATGCCATTAACAAACTTGATCAAACAAATCTGAACATAAACTAATGTTCTACCCAACATCCAGAATACACATTCTTTTTAAGCACATGCAATATTACAATATTGACCATATTCTGGGATACAAAGCAAGTAGAATCAAATTTCAAAGAATTAAAACTTGATGGAGCATCTTCTCTAACGACAATGTAAAGTTAGAAATTGATAACAAAAAGAAAATCATCATTCAGAAATTAAAATTCCCATATGTTCAGAAGTTAAAAGTTCCCATTGCTTAGAAATTAATAACTCAAGTCAATGAAAACAAAACAATCTTTTTTTTTTAATTTTTTTTAATTTTTAGAGAGGGTGGAGGAGAGGAACAAAAAATGAGCATGGAGACTGACATGGGGCTTGATCTCATGACCCAGAGATCAAGACCTGAACTGAAATCAAGAGTCAGATGCTTAACCAACCAAGCCACTCAGGTGCCCCACAAAGTTAATGAAAAAAATCTTAATGACAATTAGAAAATATTTTGAATTCGACAATAACAAATTCCACAAAGCAAAACTCGTGCAATGCAGCTAAATTACTACTTAGAGGCAAGTTTATATCCTTCTATACATATATTAGAAAAAGAAACTGAAAATTAATGAGTTAAGCACCCATCATATGAAATCAGATCTAAAGCAAAATAAGACCAAAAAGACTAGAAGAGAAAAAAATTAAGAGAAATTAATTAAATAGGCAAGTAAATAAATACATCACTGAAAGAATTAACAAAGCCAAAAGTTGGTTCTTTAGAAAGACTGAAAAACTGACAAGCTGAGAAAACTGATCAAAAAGAAAAGAGAAAATATACAAACAATATGAAGAATAGTAAGAGGATATTACTAACATCTTTATGGCAATATATTTGAAAATGGAGCTGTAACAGAAACATTCCAAGAAAAAATACAGCTTACCAAAACTGATTTGGTACACATAAAAAACTTGAATAAGCCTGTAATTTTCAAAGAAATTAACCAGGAGTAAAAAATATTCCTGGGAAGTAGCACATTCCAGAAATTATTATTACTCCAGTCTCATTTGGAATTAGTCTAATGTTACCTTAAGATCTCCAGAGAGTAAAAGATAGCAAAATCTTTAGGAAGATAGCAAACCTATGTGAGAATAGCATAAGAAGCAAATTTTATTAATGAACACACATGTAAAAATCCTAAAATATTAGCAGGCAGAAAAGTAGCAATGTATTGTGACTAAACTGTGTTATCTCATTATAGGTTTATTCAATATTTGAAAAGAAATGAATATTCAATACTTTAACATCAAAAAAATTTTAAAAATCTATAGAGATGAAGCAGCTGATAAAATTCAACATGCATTTCTTTAAAAAAATCTTTGCATTCTAAAAATACAATAATCTGATAACAAGTAAAACAAACAACAAATAAGAAAAATCCTGTAAGAACGGTAAAACACTTAAATCCGTTCCTTTGATACTGGAACAAATCAAGAATCTTGGCTATTCACACTTCTTTCACCCTAAATTTGATGTACTTGCATAAGAATTACAACAATGCAAAACCCCTAGGGAAAAATAATACAACTTCACTGAGAGATCTAAAGAAGACCTAAATAAAAGGAAATATTTACTGTGGTCCCAGACTGGAAAACTCAAAATTTTATATAAAAGTGTCAGTTCTATTCACGGTGACTGTAGGCAAGCCAGTAGGGATTCAGGAGTAGAGCTGGAGAGTACAGCAATCTGTGAGGGTCATTAAAACACCACTGGAATAAAGTAGAAGTATGATCTCAATTAACTAAGGTTTCTGTATGTTGCTCTTAACTGGAAATTTAAAAGCATTCCTCAACAATATCTACTACACATGTAGTTTCACTGAATTAAAATTCAGAAAATAATCCATGGCACTTCTCTGGCAACTTACATTATTATCTAATTTTGAAATTTATAAATGTGCTTTCCATGAAACTGTGGAGAAGTGAAAACAGAAGCTACAAAAAACTGAAAAAGATTTTTGCAAAACTTTTTCAGAACTGTTTTCTTCAACTAGTGAGAGAAATTTAATTTTTAATCAGTTTCTGCATAAGAATTTTAAAATAAAATCTGTTTCTTCCTATCTCCACCAAATAAAAGTTTGACCCATATTTACAGGTTTAAAGGGGCATTCATTTGTCTCTCTCCAGGCCTGCTTTATTGGACACTTGTCACAGTATATTTTAATTATTTACTTATCTGTCCCTTCCAATTAGGCAACCTGAATGAAAGGAGGCTTATAGTTCTCATTGTTGTGCCTCACTTATACCACTCAAGAAATGTGTGTTGAAAGAAAAAAAAAAAATGTGTGTTGAATTAATAAAATCTCATAGGTAGGGCTCTAAGAGAAATTAATTGACCAGGTTATATATTCAAAACTAATAAGCAGAAAATTACTCATTCATTTATTTATTTGGCAATTATTTATTGTTCCAGGTCCCAGATTCCAGGATTAAAACCTAGACCTTCTGATTCCTTCCTGTTCTTTTTATAAAAGTAGAAAAAAAATTCTTTTGCCTATTTTTAGTTATAAAATTTCTCTCATAGGATTATAAGAGAGGAGGAAAAAGTCTTAGTAGAGAGGAAATCACTACTGAACCCAAAATCACCAGTTTTGTATATGTGGAGGAAGACAATCTGTTGCTAGCTCAACATGAAGAGGTCAGACAAACTGGGGACCAAATTTCAAACTTTTGGCTAAAAAAACAATTCAAGAAATCATAAAATCTGGAATAACAGAAAGATAAAAATCATTACATTAACTCAAAAGTAAGACTGAAAAAGCTACAATATTTGCTAAACTGTGCATCTGGAGTCTTTGATAAACCACTGGTTTTATTTTCTTCTATCTGAATATATTCTGTATTCTAATTAATACTTTTTTTGGATAGATAATAGATAATAATCAGCTAAAACAATCATAGAAAGCTATAGCAAGATAGTCTAACATTAAGAGAGAAGTGAATTTTAAAGTCATTAAGCACTTAAGTAAAAATAACTTTCAGGACATTTGACATTTTCAAGTAAAAGTTGCTTGGAGAATTATTTCTCAGTTATAACTTTCAAAATGTGCAACTTGTACATTTGTAATCACAGCGTTAAATAACAGCAACTTTTGTACTGAACTTACAGAATTCCAAGCATTTTGGCCCCACAAACATGTGCAAAAGCTAGTTTTTTTTTCACAGCTTTTTCATTCAAATTCAAAAATCACTATCTCATTGATAATATTTTTTTTTAAGCAATTCACCTTTCTTGCAAATCATTCACCTTAAGTTTTCACAGGAGGAAAGTTTTCTACAAATATTTTCATTAGCTTACACAGATTTTATTTAAATTATATAATTATGATCACAGATACAACCGGTATATACAGGTTTGGGGACAAACACTAGTGATTCTTGGTAAGTATATAAATCAACTGAACTAGCAGGAGTAGAAGCATCTACAACAGATCAAGGTACTAACCTAAGCATTAAGCATACCATAGGCATCAGTCGGTATGTTTACACCAAAAGAAATGCAGAACTTTAGTTATGCTGGAAAATCATTAAATGTAAGCTATTTAAAGTAATTTTAACTATACTGAAAATTTTCATTATTTTTGGCCATTAGGGTACCAGCAAAGTATAAGGACAGACCAAGAGAAACTTAACAACTAGGGCGCCTGGGTGGCTCAGTGGGTTGAGCCGCTGCCTTCAGCTCAAGTCATGATCTCGGGGTCCTGGGGTCGAGTCCCGCATCGGGTTCTCTGCTCGGCAGAGATCCTGCTTCCCTCTCTCTCTACCTGCCTCTCCATCTACTTGTGATCTCTCTCTGTCAAATAAATAAATAAAATAAAAAAAAAAAAAAGAAACTTAACAACTCTATCAGAAAAATCAGGTGTATACATTCCCCAGAATGACTGGAAAACATTTTTATATGTAAGGGATAAAATTATATTTTACCTTTATTTAGGCAACAAAGACATCAATTATTTAGCTGTTTTAATATATGGGTTACTTAAGTTTAACCTTAGTATTATCTCATCAGATACACGCCCTTGCTTGCTATAGCACAATATCTAGTTTACAGCTCCATCTAGTGGAGAAATAAACAAACATTTCCAGAGCATTTCCTGCCCTAAAAAATTTCACATTAAACCAAACAAAACTGACTTATAAAAAGGCCAGCTTTTCACTCATACTGTATAATTATGACATTTTATGTAATCAATATTCTAACCAACATTTTCTATTTGAACAGTAATATTTTTGAATATTTGGGATTTCTTCAACATCTTCTAACCGTTTTTTCATATGACAAAAACAATAGCAGTTGCTTTTGCAAAAAAAAAAAAAAAAAAAACTTAGTATTCATACTGTTCATTTTAAGAGGATAAAAAACACAAAAGTCACTCCATAAGGATGAAGCGACATTCTGCAAGCAAAGGTCAATGTAAAACTCTCTTCAAAGTTCCTATGGTCATGATAAACAGCTAGGGAGATATAGACAAAACATAAGCAGGGTTTATAAATACTTCATTGACATTTCCCCAATGATAAATAACAATGAAAAATTTTTGTATTTTTAAAATTTTGATGAAATTCATTAATGTTACAGCAGACTTTGAAACTGACAATTTCCCCTTTAATATTTTTAAATACATTTAAAACAATATAAAAACATTTTAATCATTGATGTAACTAAATTTCAAATCAAACTTATTTTTAAATCATGATACAAAACATACAACTTTAACTTAATAAAAGCTCACTAAAATCAGGCACCAATATTAAGAGGGATACAATCAGTAGTAACATTGAAAGATTATTTCCTCTTATTACAATTTCCATATGTCTGCATAAACTCAATACAGAATTTAAGTGTATTTTTCTATGTGGTTAATTTACTCAAAATTAGTGTTAGTCTACAACTTTGTAACATTAATTCATATAAATAGAATTATCATACTTTAATCTTTTAACAATGTCTAAGGATTTAATACCGCAGTAATTCATATCTCTAATGCCCGTTGAGCACAGAACTGAGCAGAGGAATATATACGTCTTAAATGAATAATCCAATGTAAATAGTTTTAATGAGACTGTCAGCTTATTTTGAAAACCTTAAAAAAATGTTCAACTTTGTATCTCTTCTTTATTGGTCAAGGTGCTCATTTTATCAAATCTAATTCTTTTATATTTTTCTTCCTTTTATATGCCATGAGAGGCTAAAATTTGATGCAATGTTCTTACTTTGATGAAATGGTTTTTAAATTATTACTTGAAACCTTCAACCTGACCTGAGGAGAGTAGCTGAGGATACCATCAACATTTGGGAGGGAATCCACTTGCTAAACAAGAATCATGACTCCCAGGTATCCAAAACAAAGTTTTCTACTATCCCTTGGTCACTATCAAATACTTGAAATTACCGGTTTATCAAAATTATCACCACATCCCTGGATGGCTCAGTTGGTTAAGTGTCTGCTTTCGGCTCAGGTCATGATGCCAGTCCAGGCTCTCTGCTCAGTAGGGAGTCTGCTTTTCCCTCTGCCCCTTCCCATGACCGTGCTCACACACTCACTCTCTCTCTCTCTCCCCCTCTCCACTCTAAAAAAATTTAAAAAAGTCATCATCTTACCCTGGCCCTATGGACTATTTATTCTATTTATTGGGACAAGAAATGAAACTGCTTCCTTCACAGTTAAAAACCAGAAAAGTGAAAGGGAATATGGGACCTGGGGAACCCATCAAAAATTTCATGTAGGGGAGGGAGGTAGGGAGAGGGTGGTGGGATTATAGACATTGGGGAGGGTATGTGTTATGGTAAGTGCTGTGAAGTCTGTAAACCTGGCAATTCACAGACCTGTACCCCTGGGGCTAATAATACATTATATGTTTATGAAGAAATTTAATTATTTAAAAAAAAATTCATGTCACCCATGTTTCAGAGAAAGTTGCATGGCTCTTACTCTCCCTGTGTTGCATTAGGATAAGTCTTGTCTCTCCCACCAATACAGAAATCGGTAGCAATAACCCAAGCTGCAAGTGCCATCGGGTAATATCAAGGCAGGGCAAAAGTCCTATTAGGAAATGAAAAGGAGTAAGATTTTAGACCATTTGGGCTGCTTTAACAAAAATACCATAGACTGAATGGCTCACAAACAACAGAAATTTATTTCTCACAATTCTGGAGGCTACAAGTCTGAGATCAGGCTTGAATCAGCAAAGTTGAGTTCCAGTGAGAGTTCTTTCGTTGGTTGCAGACTACCAACTTTTTACTGTATTCTTGCATGGCAGGAACAGATATGGGAAGCAAACTCCCTCATGACTCTTATAAAGACACTTACCTCATTCAATGAGAGCAGAGCCCTCATGACATTTATTTCATTCTAATTACCTCCTAAAGCCCTCACCTCCCATACCATCATATTGATGGGTAGGGTTTCAACATTTAGGCAGTGGCGGGGGGGGGGGCACACAAACATTTACTTCATAAAAGATGTAACCATCATCTACTCTTCTACCTCTTCTCCAAAACCTAGATTTGTTGGATTATAATCATAGCAGCTCCTATTCCCAAGTGTGAAGGAAAAATGAATTTTCTAATCTTCTTAACATCTGGGTCAGGTGATGGGGTTAAAGCCACAGCCATATAAGCAGAAGTGACATAAACCGATTTCTGGACTCACCCTTAGAGAATTCTGTGAGATCCTCCAGCCCTCTCTTCCCCTCTTGTAACAACCTTGAAAACCCCAATATAAGATGGTGGTATCACAAGATAAAAGGGATGCTGACCTCTAAGCCAACCGCTGTATGAGTGAGAAATAAACTCGTGTTGTATTAAGTCATGACACAGGGGGTTATTAGTGCAACAAAGCCTCTCTTAACCTGATATACAACTTAGAGAGTTCCACTCTCCCACCTCCAATCCTGACCAGAGAAGCTCCCTGGTGCAGTAACAACAAATGTCAAGAGTGATTCTGTGGTTCCTAAAATTCTAACCCCAAACTCACCCCACCCATCCCCTTCTGAAAATATACACACGCACACACACACTCTTTCACACATACACACTCACACACATTTCATTTTTTTAGACCGTGTGTATGTCTCAGTTCAGTTCCATCACCAATGCCAAACCCTAGATATGGCAAAGAGATGGTAGACACTGACCGAGTACTGATTGAATAAAATAACTACAGCTGACCCTGAACAATACAAGTTTAAACATAAGCAGGTGTTTTTATAAATATAGTACAGTCCTATAAATGTAATTTCTCTTATAATTTTTTCTTTTTTAAAAGATTTTATTTTTAAGTAATCTCTACATCCATAGAACACATAAAATGAGTATCTGGATACAGGTGTTGGCATTTATCAACTCTGATTATAGTAATCAATCTTGAACTAGTTACAGGAAGTGACTGAGGGAAAGAGAGCTCTGTTTTAAAAATGTTTAAATCCTTCATCTAATACATGGCTTGTCTGGGTTAGGTCTCTCTCCTGGGTACTATGAGAAATAATCCCTCTAGGGAGAGTGAAGATAAACTTTAGGGCAGGTTCCTGATCATCAAGAATAATTGACTTAAAAAAACAGAAGGAACCACCTTCGATAATCATAAAACAAAGAACATTTCAGCAGAACATACCTTCAAAAAAGAAACCCTTTAAACTGAGTAAATTTAACTTTGTAAAAAAGCCAGGAAGATTCTGGGAAGACTGTGGTGGAATCAGCAGGTTTTTTTTTTTTTTTTAATTTTTTTTTTTAAAGATTTTATTTATTTATTTGACAGAGAGAGATCACAAGCAGGCAGAGAGGCAGGTAGAGAGAGAGGAGGAAGCAGGCTCCCTGCTGAGCAGAGAGCCCGATGCGGGGCTCAATCCCAGGACCCTGAGATCATGACCTGAGCTGAAGGCAGCAGCTTAACCCACTGAGCCACCCAGGCACCCCAAGGAATCAGCAGTTTTTTAATCTCTCCAAACATTTTCATAAAAACAGAGCAACCAGGAGAGCAAAATAAAGCCATAAACAAGATATCTACCAGAAAACTAGGTAAATATCAACATACAATACCAACAACTATGAGACCTGAATGATATCCAGCATCTGTGCAGGAAAGAGGAGAGGGAAAACAACAGGGAGCAACATGATATCGAAAAGTCATGAAAATCCCTATAAGTAGCAGGTATGCTCTCAGCAAGCAAATTAGGGTGTAAAAGGTTTGAAGTGAAGCAGCTGGGACAATCGAGCCTTATGAACTGTCCAAACGTTTGAACAAAGTTTCTTATATGCTGAAGAGAAACTGGAAATAGAGTCTAAATTTGTAGGGAAGACAATATGGTCAAAATAAAAATAAAGTCCAGGTAAAAGCCGGGGAAGGGAACGTGATACAGCCGAAAGATCTTAAAGTTACCGGTCATTCTTTAAAACTTCTCAAAAACAACAGGAAACATTTTTCTAACTAATTACTTACATTTAAGTAAGTACATTCCTTAAGTATGTAAGATAAGTAATAAGTACATTACATTATCTTTTGAAAACTCACTTGGAAGGTTTCAAAAGGCATAAAAATCATTATATTCTGGTACAAGCAGATTACAATTAATCCATAATCATCAGGAGAAGTCGGAGCTGATCCAATGTTAATGTTAAATGATGCTGAATTGCTGATTTGGTAAAAATTCACTGATAATAGAAAAAAAATCCCACTGAGATCATTCTAGGCACTGCCCAAATGACCTCATCTCTAGCAAAACAGTCCAACATACACTAAAACAAAAATAGAAAGAAGGAAAAAAAGATCACCCATTACATTCACCACCAAAATATAAAATACTCTTAAAGTCCTAGTATATTCCCCTTTGTCATTTTTTACATATTTATATGTGTAATCAATGTCTACATATATTTAATTTTTTCACAATAAAATATCACAGGCATTTTTCTTCAAAACACATCAATAACCACTGACTTTAATATTCCACTGGATGGCACATCATTATTTTCTGTTACAAAAAGCACTGGAGGGAACATCTTTGCGGCAGCTTTTTTTTTAAGATGTTATTTATTCACCCAACAGAGAGATCACAAGTAGACTGAGAGGTGGGGGGGGGGGGGGGGTAGCAGGCTCCCTGCTGATCAGAGAGCCCAATGAGGGACTCGATCCCAGGACCCTGGGATCATGACCTGAGCCAAAGGCAGAGGCTTTAACCCACTGAGCCACCCAGGTGCCCCTTTTTGAAATCTTATTATTAAATGTGGCAGTGTTAAATACTAGTCTAAATTTTTATCCAATAATAGGCAAATAAAACAACTTTTTGCTTTTCATAAAGTAATTCATAAAAGTAGGAACACATTCTAAAAGAAAAACTATTCCAAAAAACTTTAGTGAAGAAAACAATTTCTCTAATTCTTAAGGTATATTTGCAAGTAGAACAAACATGAGCCTTCAGAATCAACTGGTTAGTAATCATGCGACCAAATATTTTGAGATTTTAATTCTAAACGACTAACAAAAATATAGGCAATTTAAAGATGTGTACGTAGATCTTACTTTAAACTAAGATGGAAATTAGTCACCTGCATGAAATAAAGACAGTAGGAATAAGCCAATGAAATACTAAACTGAGCTTCTTACCAGTAAAAAATCACAAAGAAACTCACAGCGAGTTTTTGTATGTGAACTTCCTAAATTACTGTTCACCTACCCAAATGAATTACAATAATCTTGCCCACTGTGCCAGCTCATGCCACTGAATAAAATGTTCTACTTTGGGATATCATATGCTATATCACACAGTATCTGTAGCTCCCATGCTGGTAATAAGCTGTTTGACATAAATTAAGGAAATGGTTTCGATTTACATTAAATTTAAAAGATAATAAAAGTATTACAGTACTAATTAGTATCAAGACATGCTGCTTAAAGAAGAGGTATGTCGTAATTCAGAAAATACTTCATTAAAATGAATAAATTTAAAGGTTTAAATTTTGGGGGGTTATATGTAAATGGTTGAGACTTAATGCAAAACAGCATTTTAACATCTGAATGTAAATAGAATCTGTAAAAAATTACCTTTCAAATTCCCCCCAAGAAGTAGAGTAAGAATGCAAAAATTTTTCTGATTTTGTGATGATCACTTATATCTTTGCATCTTAACACAAAATTACATGATATTAGGTCATACTTGCTAAGAAATTACTCACTAAAATCAAAACATTATTTAAAATAAAAATAAATAACGAAATAGACACTGTAGGGGAGGGAAAGCTTTTCCTCTATCCTCTTAGGGTTCCTGGCTGGATCTGAATAGTAAACTGACAAAAACTGATTAATAGGAGAAAAGCAGACAAATTCATTTAATGTAAGTTTTATGTGATATGGGAACCTTCACAAGGAAATGAAGACCTGAAGAAAGAGTCAGCCTGAGCATTTTTATACTAGATATGATGAAGAGTAGAAAGTCATGGAAAAATGGGAAGGACAAAAAGGTATATACCAAGGATAATAAAATAAGGAAAACTCAGCAAGCCACGTTCACTTGGATTCCTCTTGGTAGCTCCCCATCTTTGGAGATAAGGATGTTCTTTTCCTCCAGGTACAGGGAGGGCACCTCTCACATGAAGGTCTTATGACCCATTTCTGGGGAGAAGGGGGAAGGACCTGCTATTTCTCAAAATCCTTCAGCTTAAAATATTCAATATGCCAAAGTGCCATATTTTGGGGTAGCTTGTTCTAAACCCCACCAACACAAAATGAAAGTATCTTACAAATTACCCTTTACTAACTGTTTATTTTTTAGGATAACAGAACGCAGTGAAAAAAAAAAATGCATATCCTAATCAAAAGAAAGTAGCAGTGGCTACATTAACTCCAAACAAAGTAAAACAAGAAATATTACTGAGACTAAGTACATTTAGGGGTTTATTTAACAAGACCTAAACAATCCTAAATATGTAAGCACTTCACAATAGTGTCAACATACCTGCGGTAAAAACTGATGAAAGGAGCAATAGACAAATCCATAATTATAGTTGGATATTTCACTACACCCTTCTCAATAATCAGAATAAGAACTCAGAGACTCAGCAATGTAGAAGGTTCAGTACTATCAACAAACTTCACCTAATTGACATTTATAGAAAACCCCACCCAACATGGCAGAATACACAATCTTTTCAAGTACAAATGGCACTTTTACCAAAAAAGATCCTATCCTGGTCCATTAAACAAACAAACAAACAAAAATCAAAAAACCCTTTAACACATAAGAATTGAAACCATACAGGGGTGCCTGAGTGGCTCAGTGGGTTAAAGCCTCTGCCTTTGGCTCAGGTCATGATCTCAGGGTCCTGGGATCCAGTCCCACATAGGGCTCTCTGCTCAGCAGGGAGCCTGCTTCCCACCCCCCCAACTCCTCCCACCTACTTGTGATCTCTGTCAAATAAATAAATAAAATCTTTAAAAACAACAACAACAAAGAACTGAAACCATACAAATCATGTTATTTTACTACAACAGAAATAAACTTGAAATCAGTTAACAGAAAGGTATCTCAAAAATTCCCAAACACTTCACAACAATCCATGGTTCAAAAAAGGAGGAATTAAGGGAGATTTTTAAATATTCTGAACTGTATAACAGAAACACAATATGTGGGATGTAGCTAGATTAGTGCTTAGAGGGATATTTATAGTACCAAATGCATATATTAAAAAAATGTTTTTAAAGGAAGGAAGACCTCTTATTAATACTTATGCTTCTACCTTTAAAAAATACAAAATTAAGAAAAAATTAAATCTGAAGTAAGCAGTATGAAAGAAACCATAAACAGCAAAAATCAATGAAACTGGAAATACAAAGTCAACAATGAAACCAGGATGCCTCAGTGGCACAGTCACTTAAATGTCCAAATCTTGATTTCAGTTCAGGTCATGATCTCAGCGTCATGAGATCAAGCCCTGTGTCAGGCTCCACGCTGAGTGTGGAGTCTGCTTGTGATTCTTCCTCTCCCTCTGGCCCCTCCTCATACTCTCTCTCTCTCTCTCTCAAATAAATAAATCTAAACAACAACAACAACAACAAAGCAATGAAACCCAAAGCTGGTTCTGTGGGGGGAAAAAAAAATCAAAGGAATTGGTAAGCCTCTTGCCAGACTGGTCAAAATAAAAATAAAGAAGACATAAGTTGTCAGTATCAGGAAGAAGAGAAGGACATTAAAGTAATCCCAAAGGCATGAAAGAGATAAAAAAGGGAATAAATATGATAAACAACTTCATACCTACAAATCTGACAAAATCCTTGAAAGACACAATCTACCAAAGCTAATGCAGTGAGAGTAGATACTCAGAAAAGTCCTGTTTCTATTAAAGAAATTGAATTCATAGTTTTTTTTTTTTTTTTTTTAAAAAGTTTTTTTTTTTTTTTTTGTCAGAGAGAGAGAGAGAGGGAGAGAGAGTGAGCACAGGCAGACAGAATGGCAGGCAGAGGCAGAGGGAGAAGCAGGCTCCCTGACGAGCAAGGAGCCCGATGTGGGACTCGATCCCAGGACGCTGGGATCATGACCTGAGCCGAAGGCAGCTGCCCAACCAACTGAGCCACCCAGGCGTCCCTGAATTCATAGTTTTAAAAAACCTCCCAACAGAGAAAACTCCAGGCTTTCACGATATGTATCTCTGAAATCGTCTTTCTCTCTTGAAAACCTCCTTCCTGAGGGGGCTTCTCCTTAAATCTGCACCATATGTTCTCCAGGCCAGCTATAGAGCTATGCCTCCTAGAGAACATCATTTCACTGTGCTCCCCCGTTAGATTTACTGTTTCCTATATTCCACACCTTTCTTTCACTTCTTCATTTTGCTTGAGCATAACTTCTGAGGCTTTCCAGGTTTGAAAATACCTTACTTTAAAAGCTTCTTTTATTTGAGAGGGAGAGAGAGAGTGCACACGCATAAGCAGGAAGGGCAGAGGGAGAAAGAAATCCAAGCAGATTCCACTCTGAGTGCCAAGCCCCATATGGGGCTCCATCTCACGACCCTGAGATCACAACCTGAGCCAAAACCAAGAGTGTGATGTTTAACTGACTGTGCCACCCAGGCACCCCTGAAAACACCTTTGTTCTATTCCCATACGTCATTGTTAAATAGCCACAATTCTGACAAGACTGATGTTCCTATGTTCAATTCTTTTTTCTATTTTTCTATTTTTGTTTTCTCTGGAAACCTTGTATTTTTTTTTCATTCTCGGTGCTATAAAACTTCACAAACATGTGCCTACAGGTAGGCTTTTTTGTTTGTTTTTCGATATTGATCACTCTTAGGAACAGAAACAGAATGCTATACACCTGATTTTTTAATGAAGGTTGCTTTGGTTGGGTGATAGAATTGGGGGTAATGTTTCACAGTCACCTTTTTATGTTGGTTGAAAGAGTTTATAATAACCATGAATTTTTATAAAAGCTATGCCATTAAAAAAGAACAAGAACATCCCACAATGTCAATGAAAGCTTTAAATGTTGCAAACTCTGATTCCACAATTCTACTTCTAGAAATCTATGTTCTAGCAAAGGGTTCAAAATTATACATACGAGAATATGTATGACAGTGCTGTTTATACCATTGAAAAATTGGAAACTGCATAAATATCTACCAGTTAGGGTCTAGTTAAACAAACTATGGTGTATACACACACACAGACACACACATGCTATCAACACTATGTGTGTGTATAATATACCCTGACATAGAAAGATGTATAAAATATTACTAAATGAAAGGGCTGTTATAAAATAATAAAGCATTACCATTGTCATATTAAAATAAAAAAGCAAACAAGCAAAACCATGTGTTTGGATATACACACACACATACACACGCACGTAAGGAAATGCAAAAAGGTCTGAAAAGATACATTCCAAGATGCAATAGCTTTTACAGAAGGATGGTAAAGCATATATAATTTCTATAACTGAAAATTAAAAATGGAATAATATAAAATATAAATGGATTTAATGATCCAGTTACCAAATGCTCCATTTGTCAGACAAAGATGTCCCACTGAATTTTTTAAAATCCAATTCTATGCACACATTAACCAAAAGAAGGCTATCACAGCTATATCAAAATTCAAAAGAGGTCATGGATGGGAGAAGACTCGGGAAACACGATAACTAAATGCAACATAGGATCTGGATTGGGTCCTAGAACAACAAAAAATTAATGGAAAAAATAGTAATACTTGGATAAAGTGTATAATTTAGTGAATAATATTGTAGCAATATTAATTTCTTGACTTTGATCATTATATTATGATAATGCATTGTGTTAACATTAGTAGTAGGGTGAAGAGTTTATAGGAAATCTCTACTATTTCTGCAACTTTTCAGTAAGTCTAAAACTGTTTCAAAATAAGGTTTTTTTAAAAAAAAACAGACTAGACTTTTTATTCTAGTGATTTGGTAATTTGTCTAGGCATTTAGTAATGCCTAGACAAAGGCATTACTAGAGATAAAAAGGAACACTTCTATGTGGGGGAAAAAAAGGTTCAATTCATAAGAAGACAGACCAGCTATAAAGTTGTATGTTTCTAATAACATGACTTCAAAATAAATAAATCAAAAATGATAGAACTACTAGGAAGAAATAAATCTATGATTACACAAAGATTTAACACACTGCAAATTCTCAGTATTTACCAATCACATGAACATGCACACACACAGATTTTAACAATGGCAATAACAAATTTCACCTAACGGACATATAAAGCATTGCACCAGACCACAGTATTCACATCTCTCTCTCTCTCTCTCACACACATGCCCATTCATATTCAGAAGCATTATGAAAAAAACAAAACCATATACAAAGCAAAGACTTAAACATTTCAATGATTATTCAATTCAAGATATTTTGATGGTAGTTACATGGGTGTTAACTTTTTAATTATTCACTTAACTGTCCAGCTTTGCACAGTGGCAGTATCATAGCCAATGAGGTTTATCCGAGTCACAATTATTGCTATTATTACATTTCACAAAAAAGTTTTTTAAAGTTCACTGATCTATATCATTTATTTATCTAAGTCATTTATTTATTATAAATAATATATTGTTTACTTATTTCTCCCTAGTAGTTTCTATCATTTTTTTTTTTCAGTTTTTCAACACTTACTCCGCAGCAGCAAAATTCCCAAGATAAAATTATGAAGAGGGGACGTTGGTATACTTCAACAGAAAACAAAACAAGATTCAGAATTAAGGATTCCAGCAAAATAATCCCTGTTGTACTCCAGCAGCTTCCAAAATTTATAAACCCAGGAATATTAAAGGCAATTCTCAAAATAGTATTTATATACAATCAAATCACCATAATGCAAAACTACAGATATATAAGAGTAGACGGCCTGAGTATATACATCCTAAACAGTAAACAATCTAAGTGAAAAATACCTTCAGTACAGACAATAACTGAATCAAAGGTGTTTGTGTCAACTGCCAAAAGCAGTTCTATGGTAAATCTGTCTCATCAATCATCCACTTTAATGAAACCTTCAACGAAAGTAACAATTCTCAACTTTCGAAGTATTATCATCTCTTTATTGTTGCCACTTTTGAGATCAAACAAATATACAGCAATTACGTTATAACTAAAACAAATATAGAACAGTTAAGTGATTAATATTTTAATTTTTAGAAAGTAAAAATAACATATTCCCAAATATGTTTAAAATGACAAAAACTGAAGTTATGTTCACAAAAACTTCAGGGTGAACTATTTCTTTCATTAAAAATGTTCTTTTTGTTAAAAATTTATTAAAAATTAAAAATTACTAAGAGCAGTTTATTACTTATTTGTTGCTGCTAAACAAATTACCCCAAAACTTAGCAGGTTAAAACACCACACATCTGTTATTTCAGATCCTGAGGAATCTGGTGTTAACTTTGCTAGGTCCTCCAGTTCAGGTTATCATCAGGCAGGGCTATAGTCATTTCAAGGTTTAACTGGGACAAGATCTTCTAACTTCACTCAGTGATTGTTGGCGGGATTCAGTTCCCAGGGGGTTACTGAACTTTCTCCGTGGACTATTGGCCAAAGGCTCCCCTCAATTCCTTGACAGGTGAGTCCTTCTATAGGTCAGCTCATGATATAGCAGATAGGTTTCATCAAAGTAAGCAAGAAAGAAAGGGCCAGCAAAAAAAAAGTTATAGTTTCTTGTAACATAATCTCTTAAGTGACATCACACTACTTTTGTCATATCCTATTAGAAGTGAGCCTCTTGGTAGTCCACCATTAAGGGAAAAGGATTACACAAGAGGATGAATACCAGGTTATCTTAGAAGGCTGACTCTTTCACGTAGCTTAGGGAAAAGGCAAGTGGAACAAATCAAGAGAACCGGATTCTAGTAACTATGTGACTAAATATAATCTCTGAAGGCCTCAGTGTTCTCACTGAGCAAAACTGAGAGAATAGCCTAGATGACCTCTAGGATCATTTAAATTCTAAATCCTGTGCTTCTTTACCATGTCTTTTGGAAAGAATTACCAAGGATTAGAGCTATTTGGTGAAAATGCCTCATTTTACAAAAGACAGCCGAATTTGAGGAAAGGTTAATACAGACAGGCAGGAAACCACACTTATTCTGTTCTTATGCCCAGTGCTCTTTCCACCATATAGCATGTTGCTTTTGCAATAAATGCCCTTAAACAGCCCCATCCCCTCTTTATAATAGTGTCAAAATCCAAGAAACAGAAAAGGAATTTGAGAGTACTCAAATACTCTCAAAGAGCAGCAAAAATTGATGTTATGCATTACCTTTTTCTTTCATAAACCCTAAAGCTATCTCTGTAGGTGGCCTATGAGATGAAAATGAGCCATCTTCTGCCCATCCCTAGTCCCAGATATTTAGACGTACTAGTAATGAATCTGCTGAAAGGGAAGTATAAAAGCAACAAATAACAGGTTGTAGCAGAGAAATACAGTCACCTTAAAGAAAACAAGATTAAATATAACCTAATTCAAGTGTCTAAAAATAGAAACTGCACCTAGAAAAGGCAAGGTTTGTCCCCACTGGAATCCTGGAAAATACAGAGTCCCAGAGGTCAACAAGAACAATATGATGCAGGCAATGTCCAGGGGAGTAGGTACTCTAGGAAGCTAATGACAACCTCTGCACTGATAGACATATCGTACCATTAAACATTTGTCCTACATGAATACCCTACTTGTTCCTATATGAGGTCTACTTTATAACCTTTACCAACATAATAACTTGTAATGACTCCAACTCTGGTTCAAGAAGCATGGTGAAAACAGTGCATATAATTGTTTTGTGTGGCAGTCATAAAGCAGTAAGATATTTGTATTTGTCAAGATATGTGTGAAGATGTGTATCTAAACAAATGTATATAAATGCATAACTAGATCGAGAATTTCTATGTAAGAAAGGCTTCAGGACAGCAGTGGTTCGTGGTGGAAGCTAGGCCTAATGGCTTATCATAAATCTGTGTTTGCATAACAATCAAGTAAGAATGACCAAAACTCAATTATCTATCTCAAAGAAAAGATCAAGTTGATGGAGATTACCCTTAAGTCTCTCATTAGTATTAGTGTATATCTAAATATATTCCTAAATTCACTTCTATAAAACACCTAAAAAAAATTGTTAGCTAAAAATGTTAACATAGGGGGCGCCTGGGTGGCTCAGTGGTTAAAGCCTCTGCCTTCGGCTCAGGTCATGATCTCAGGGTCCTAGGATCGAGCCTCACATTGGGCTCTGCTCAGCAGGGAGCCTGCCTCCTCCTCCTCTCTCTCTGCCTGCCTCTCTGCCTACTTGTGATCTGTCAAATAAATAAAAATCTTAAAAAAGAAAATGTTAACATAGGCTGAAATAGTAGTCAAAGAAAGTTCTGACACTTTCAAAAGTTTTTTTTATATTTTTTAGTACTGAGTGAAGGACAGGGGGCCCAAAGTAAGAGAAGATGAACTGGACAGCCCAATGGGGCATCTAAAAAAGAGAGGACCCCCCCCACCACAGGCAGGGATGCCACAGCTGAGTTTCATGGCCCAAGCCACTGGCTATTATTACCTTCCAAATTATGAGTACATTCAATCAGGTAGATATAAATTTTCATCAAGTCATCCCACAATAGAACAGCTCAAAAGACAGTATCTCAGGGGTGCCTGGGTGGTTCAGTGGGTTAAGAGTCTGCCTTCAGCCCAGGTAATGATCTCAGGGTCCTGGGATCAAGCCCTGCATCAGGCTCTCTGCTTCTCAGGGATCCTGCTTCCCCCTCTCTCTCTGCCTTACGATCTCTCTCTCTCTCTCCCTGTCAAATAAAGAAAATCTTAAAAAAAAAAAAAAAAAAAAGACAGGGGCACCTAGGTGGCTCAGTGGGTTAAAGCTTCTGCCTTCGGCTCAGGTCATGATCTCAGGGTCCTGGGATCAAGCCCCGCATCGGGCTCTCTGCTCAGCAGGGCGTCTGCTTCCCCCTCTCTCTCTGCCTGCCTCTCTGCCTACTTGTGATCTCTCTCTGTCAAATAAATAAATAAAATATTTTTTTAAAAAACACTATCTCAAAGTATTGCAGAAGGAATTTTTGGCTTTTTATACTTGTTTACTTGTGTCCAGAACTGTTTGGATATTCATCCCTTCCCTGCCTTTAGGGACTACCAGAATATCAAAATATCAGAAAAGAGTTGTATCTCCTTTCTTTTCTCACCTACTTAACTCTCTTTTGTTCATCAGTTTTAAAGGGATGGGAAAAAGTAGGAGTAATAAGAACAGTTTAGAGAAGCCTGAAATAGCTCTCTAATAGCCTTGAGGTAAAACTGGTAAGAAGCAAAGGAAGTATGCTTAGAGATTTCAAATTTAACTCCAAAATGGTATATACCACATGCTGCTTAATACTATTATTTAACCTCAAAACACTACAGCACACAACACTTAACACTATTATGTATTTAGATTTTTTCAATTAATAATTTCACCACCACCAATGGGCTGAAGATTGAGCTTTTTTTTTTTAAATTAATTTATTTATTTGAGAGAGAGAGAGAGAATGCACAAGAGTGCACATGCCGGGGGAGGGGCAGAGGGAAAGAAAGTATCTTGAGCAGATTGTCTGCTGAGCAGCAGCCTGACAGGGGGCTTGATCTCACCACCCTGAGATCATGACCTGAGCTGAAATCAAGAGCTAAATGCTTAACTGACTGAGCCACCCAGGTGCCCCTGAACTGTCATTTTTAAAGAGTCATTTTTCAACATAGTAGGTTTCAGCAATATATGAAACAAGAATGAAAGAAAGGAGGGTGGAAGGGAGGGACGAAGGGAGGAAGGGGGAGAAGGAGGGAAGGCAAGCAAATAACCAGGCAGGCAAAAAACAAAGAAAAAAAGGAAGAAAGCAGCAAGGAAAGGAAGGAAGGAAGAAAATACAACAGAGACTGTATATGATCTGCAAAGTGTAAAATATAAGCAGTCCTAGCTTTATACAGTACTGCATTAAATGAAACTCCACAAAAGCAAGGACTGCCTATATTTACTATCTAGCCCCTTACAGAAAAATTTAATGACCTCTGAAATAGAGGATACCTAAATAAGCAAACATGAAGAGGTGTTAAATATTAAAAATTACTAGTCATTAGGGAAATGAGGGAAAAACCCCAATGTGGTATCACTACAAATCCACCAGAATGGTTAAAATGAAAAAGACAACACTATGTGTTGCAAGTTTTTGCAGGAGCCATAATTCTTAAGCAATGCTGATAGGAGTGCTGACACAACTAATTTGAAAATATTTTTGGTTTGTATACCAAAAATACAAACCTGTATACCCTATAATATAGCCATTTCACCAATAGGTATATGTATATCCAACAGAAATGTACACATATATTCACCAAAATACAACTGACCCTTAAATAATGCAGGAGTTAGAAGCACCAATCCCACACAGCGAAAAATCCAAGTTTAACTTTTGACTCCCTAAGAATTTGATTACTAATAGCCTACTGTTGACTAGAAGCCTTATCAATAACAGAAAGTCTATTTATACACACTTTATATTATGTATTATATACATATTTTTTATAATGAAACACACCAGACTAAAGAAAATGTTCAGAAAATCACAAGGAAGAGCATATACATTTACAGTAGTGTACTGTGTTTATTGTAAAAAATCTGCATAAGTGGACTCCTACAGTACAAATGCATGTTGTTCAAGGGTCAAACAGTACTTATAAAATGTTCATAGAAGCTCTATTCATAATAACCAGAAACTAGACGGAAAAATAGACGGAAACTAGACTATACAGCATAAGAACTACTGCTACAGAACTTGTATAAATCTCACAAATACAATATTGAGCAAAAGTGAGGCTCAAGGACTATTTACTGTATGATTCCATTTATATAAAGTCAATAACAGGTAAATTCATAGATGACTTTAGAACTCGACATAATAGTTACCTGTGGAAATGCGTTACACAAAGTGGGGTTTCTAAGATGCAAGTAATGCTTTTTTTTTTTTAAGATTTTATTTATTTATTTGACAGAGATCACAAGTAGGCAGAGAGGCAGGCAGAGAGAGAGGAAGAGAAGCAGGCTCCCTGCCAAGCAGACAGCCCAATGCAGCTCCTGATGATGAGGGGCTTGATTCAGGACCCCAGGATCATGACCTGAGCTGAAGGCAGAGGCTTTAACCCACTGGGCCACCCAGGCGCCCCAGTAATGCTCCTTTTTGATCTATGTACCGGAAACATGAGTTTGTACACTGTGAAAATTCAATGAGCTGTACACTTAAGGTTTATGTGATTTTCTCTAAGTCCATTATACCCTAAAAATTAACACACTAAAAAGATTTTTATAAAATCTATGCTTTTAAAAGAAAATTGTGTACACCCCCGTTTCAGATTTCTGACTTGCCGTCATTACTTTTCATCAATGGGGTACTTAATTTGTTATCTTATGTAGAAGTCATCTCCATTTTAATTAATTTACTTGGTATACTATTGCACAGGACACACAAATGATTACGTAACTGTCACCTTCAGTTAGTACTACACTAGATCCCAAGGAGAAACTTTGAAAAGCCAATTATTTATGATAATATGTTAAAGACACCTGGAGGGTGGGCGGGGGGACCTTGAAATGTGGTTTCGTTTGGCCCTTTGTTTTGGTTTACCTTTGTCTACTTCCACAGTGATGTACTCTGCATAACATGCTCAAAGGAGCTTTTCAAAAAAGCCTGTTCTTGTGGGGGGGAAATTTTTTTTCTACCATCCTGCCTAATAATGCTGCTGTTACCTTGTGTCATCTAGTTCCTTCCATCCCTGGAACTTAAAATACTTTACAAATACTGTTGCGTGGTGTCACCTTCCAGAGAAATTTGGGCTCAGAGACACTGTGAACCCAAAAACTCTAATAGTATCTTTCTACAGCACGGCCCTCTGTGAAGCATCGCACTCTTTGCTGAAGTTTACAAGTACGAGAACTGAAACACACAATGATTATTAAGTGACTCTCAAGGACACACAGTCAATCACAGTTTGAGCCAGGACCTGAACTCTTCAACTAACCGACACTTAAGGAAAAAACAAAAACCTGCACCCTTGAATAAATGCTCAGCTGCTGAAACCTTGTCATAGGAAACGGGAGGATGCCGAAATAATCCCAGAAAGGGGACCTGAGGGTTCCACGACGCTGACCTTTGCGTGAGCCCCATCACTCCCGGCCGTGCGGGGCCAACATTCACTGGGTGCAAATTCCGCGTAGCCCCTTCTCTTGCGCCAAGGAGGCTGAGGCCGGAAATTCCAGGGCTGAATCTAAGCCCACCCCTCCTTTTCTCCCGCCACCCACACCTCCCAGCCTACCTGTTTACCTGAGATGTGCCTGGCACTGCCTGGAGAGCTGACTCTGCGCGCTCGCCCAGAGTTTCTGAGGCCGGACGCGCGGCCACCACGTCAGCCAATCGACTTTCGCTCGAAGCCTCCTGACCCTGGGGCCCACCCGCCTGAGGAGGTGCGCGCGCCCGCAAACGACCGGGAGGGGGGCCGTGAGGGAGGAAGCCAGCCGCACGCAGCGCGCGGGTGCCACGGGGAACCGAGGCGGAACGGGCGCCCGGCAGGGGTAGGCGGCGCGCACCGGGCATGCGCAAACCGCGGCGCCAAAGGCGCGGGGCGGGGCTTCTAGACAACCCGGGAGCTTGCAAAGTACTTGTAGGAGTTCTGAGGAAAAAGAACGCTGTTTTAGTGATTTTCGGTGGCTGCAGCGGCAGGACGCTATGGTTGTCGGCTCCGAGACGACGGGCGCATTTTGCCAGAGCGAAATATTGTCCGGACAAAACCTAATCGAGCTAGAGGAAGGAAACCATGTGGTTAAAAATGTGTTTTGTGGCCTCAGAGTTGGGGTTGCACTCTCCAAGAAGCTGGAGGAATTGTGGTTTTCTGGTTGGTTTGCCTGTGGTCTGGGGTAGGAGGACACTGGGGAGTGGGGGCATGTCGTGAAGTGACGGTTGGATGAAAAGAGCTGAAGTGGATTCCAGTTGGGTGAGCAAAAAGCAATACGTAACTCCTGGCCTGGGAACGTTTACAAACCAAAACTTGGAGATAGTTAACTTTTTGACTGAAGTGCTATAGAACGAGATCTGGATGCTTATATTCAACCAATGAATTTTTTAAGACACAATGTTGAATCTTCCAGAATTAAACAAAGAATTCAGTCCTCAATTCGTGTACCTCTGTGTTGAAACAAGAAAGGACTGGCATAATTAAATAGCAGCTAGTAATTCAAATGTGGCTTTCTTGTGCCACATAACGGTATTTTATAAATGTCACCTTAACTCCTTCAGACACCAAATAATTACTGAGTACATACTATATGCCTGGTACTCTTCTGGGTGTTTGTTAAGCAATGATAATGGTTTTCTGGGTTTGGGGTTTTTGTTTTTTTTACACATCCCTAGAGAATAGGAATACTATGAAGTGTTGAAAGTTTCCCAAGTTAATGAAAGGAATTTACACTTTAGTAAGTGCAAAAAAAAGGAAATGAAAAAGACAAAAAAATTGAATATAAATTGGTTAGAACAGGGGTGACTACTGGCTCAGTTGGTTCAGCGGGGTGGTGATCTTAGGTCCTGAGATCAAGTCCCCCGTGGGGCCCCCGTATTCAGAAGGGGTCTGCTTAGGATTCTCTCTCCTTCTGCCCCTCCCCCTGCTCTCTCTCTCTCTAAAATAAATAAAATCATCTTTAAAAATGGTCAGAACAAAATAGATTATAATATTCCCAAACTCTTAGCTATTATAGCGTAATGAACAGAGAGTGCTCTAAAGAAGTTTGTTACAGATTCAAAACTGGAATACATTTTTTCCTTACTTCAGTCAAGGTCTGAATCAGTATTTACAGACACAAAGTACCACTGAATATATGAGACAAAAAGAGGAGTGGTATAATTTGTTAGAGTAGGTGGGAAGGGCACTCCAATCAAGAATGTCCTCTGAAAAGGTTTAGGGCCAACTCAGCATGTGCAAAAGGAAGGAAAGTAAGTTGCTTTTCCTAGCTAAGGATAAGGAAAGGGGGAGAGTGACCACAACATTGAGAAAACTCAAACCTAATAATGGATTCATAGCTTAAATTTAAAGAAAGTGATTATACTATTTTTCTCTAGGTAAAGGTACATTAACCCTAGTTTTTTAAAGCTCATCTGGGTGCTAAAAGTCTCCCACGTAATAAGAAAACCCCACGTTTTCTTTCCCTTCGGTAACTTGTTTTTTCTTCCACCTTTGGTATCCAGTGAGTTCAAACATTAGGATTTTTCTCCCTAGCCCCTCCTCTAACTTACCTGAAGTAACTCTTTAATGTTCTTTTCCTGAATGTTTCAGACCTCAATAGCTAATTTTTCCCCAAATCTCTTCCCCACCACAGTTACTCATATACACATTTTTTTAAAGATTTTATTTATTTATTTGACATAGACAGTGAGAGAGGGAATATAAGCAGGGGAGTGGGAGAGGGAGAAGCAGGCTTCCCTCCGAGCAGGGAACCCAATGCGGGCCAATCCCAGGACTCGGGGATCACAACCAGAGCCAAAGGCAGACACATAACGAGTGAGCCACCCAGGCGCCCCCATATACACATTTCTTTATTCTTTATCCTAACAGTTGCGAGCCTATAGGAAATGAAAGAGACCAATTAGAGCCTTCTTTCCTGTCCTCAAGCTAATTATCAAAGATGCTTATGCCTTCATCCCTCTTATAAGTTGGGCTTTTGCAGAATTTGGCTAAGGATGAGAGGGAAAAGAAAATGAACTCTTTCTTTACAGAGAACAAAAGAATGTCTGATCATGAATGCTTTCAAGTCCCCAAGTATCTTAAGCCTCTTGCAGTGTGCCAGGTACTCCACAATCAGTTCTGGAAATAAAATAATGAATAAAAATTATGCTTACAAGTACCTGAGGATGTCATGTGCGTTTAGTCAGGGTTCTTTAGAGAAACAGAGCAAGATTTTACATCTATATTAATCAATTGTGTTTCTATACACTAACAATAACCAATCTGAAAAGGAAATCAAGAAAATTCATTTACGTTATCATCAATAAGGATGAAAGGAAGAAAGGCTCAGCATTAAACTGAGGAGGTAACTTTTACACTGAAAACTATAACACATTGCTAAAAGAAGATACAAATAAGTGGAAAGACATCACATTTGCGAATTGGAAGACAATATTCTTAAAATGTCTATACTACCCAAAGTGATCTACAGATTCAGTGCAATCCCTATCAAAATCCCAATCGTATTTTTTGCAGAAATAGAAAAGGAAAATCCTAAAATTCACATGGAACCACGAAACACCCTGAATAGCCAAAGCAAACTTGAGAAAGAACAAAGTGGAGGCCTTACAGCTCCTGATTTCAAAACATGCTATAGACCATAATGGTCAAGTGGCATTTTCATGTCTCTTCGTATAGTCTTCCTTCTGTGGATGCCTGTCTCTGTCTCTAAATTTCCCCTTTTTTATAAAGATATAATCATATTGGATTAGGATCACCCTAATGACTTCATTATAATTTTTCTGTAAAGACCTTATTTCTAAATAATGTCTTATTCTGATGTCTTGGGGGCTAGACTTTGCATCTTTTTTGAGGGGACACAATCCAACCCATAACAACACCTTGAGACACATGAACATGAAAACACAACATACCAAAGTAATGAAATGGAGTGAAAGCAATGCTAAGAGGGAAATTCATAGCTGTGGATGATTATACTAAAAAAGACTTCTGAAATCAACAACTTAACTTTATATCTTAAGGAAGTAGAAAAAGAGCAAACAAAACCCCAAACCAGCAGAAGGAAGGAAATAATAAAGATTACAGCCGAGAGACCTGAATATTTAAAAATTCTCGTAACTTTAAGTAGATTGATTAAAAAAAAAAAAAAGTGAAGATGTAAATAAAATTAGAAGTAAAAGTAAGGACATTACTAGTGACCTTACAGAAATTAAAAGACTTATAAGAGAATATTAACATTTGCATGCCAACAAGTAATGAGGTAGAATGGACACATTCCTGAAACACACACATTACCAAAATTTACTCTAGAAGAAATAGAAAAATCTGAATAGACTTATAACAAGTAGAGATTGAATCCGTAATTAAAATAAAAAATAAATCCAGGACCAAATGGCTTCCCTGGGAAATCCTACATTAAAAGAAGAATTAACAGTTTTACTCAAACTTTTTCAAAAAACAGAAGAGGAGGAAATGCTCCCTGATATACTCTATGAGTTCAGCATTATCCTGACACCAAAGTCAGACAAAGCTATCATTAAGAAAACTACAGACAAGTATCCCTTATGATGCAAAATTCCCCCCAAATTACTATCAAGCCAAATTCAAAAGCACATTAAAAGGATTAAATAGGAGGGCACCTGGGTAGCTCAGTCTTGCCCATCCTCTTGATTTTGGTTGTGATCTCTGGGTGGGATCAGGCCCAGTGGCAGGCTCCCAGCTCAGCATGGAGTCTATTTGAGATTCTTTCTCTCTCCCTTTGCTCCTCTCCCTGCCCCTGCTCAGACACTCTCTCTTTCTGTCCCTCTTTTTCCTTAATTAAATAAATAAATACAATATTTTTTAAAAGGATTAAATACCATGAATAAAGTGGGATTTATTCCAGAAATACAAGGGTGGTTCAACATAATCCATGTAACACATTATATTAATATAACAAAGGAGGGGCGCCTGGGTGGCTCAGTTGGTTGAGCAACTGCCTTCGGCTCAGGTCATGATCCCGGACTTCCAGGATCGAGTCCCGCATCGGGCTCCTAGCTCCTTGGGGAGTCTGCTTCTCCCTCTGACCTTCTCCTCTCTCATGCTCTCTCTCACTCATTCTTCCTCAAATAAATGAATAAAATCTTTAAAAACAAAACAAAACAAAACAAAATATAATAAAGGAAAAATACTCACATGACCATCTCAATAGATTATAGAAAAAAATAAAATTGACAAAAGTTGACAAAAATCAACTTCCTTTTATGATAAAATACTCAGCAAAACAGGAATAGAAGGGAACTGCCTTGACATGATAAAAAAAATTCATGAAAAATCCACATATAGCATTCAATGATAAAAGACTGAAAGCTTTCCCTTTAAGGTCAAGAACAAGACAAAGATGCCTAATATCATCACTGCTATTCATCATTGTACTGGAAATCGTAGACGGAGCAATTATGTAAGAAAAAGAAATAAAAGCATCCAAATTGGAAGGGAAGAAGTAAAACTATCCTTATTTGAAATGGCATGATTCTATATAGAGAAAATCCCCGAAAATCTGCCAAAAAATTAATACATGAATTCAAAGAGCTGTAAGTCACAAGATCAGTATACAAAAATCAATTGTTTCTGTATACCAGCAATAAATAATCTAAAAAGGAAATAAAACAATTACTTTACTACAACACCCAAAAGAATAAAATGAGTAATAAATTTAATCAAGGAGGTTTGTACAAGGAGATTTGTACACTAAAAGCTACAGAAACAATGCTGAAATTAAAGACCTAATTAAATGGAAAGGTATTCTAAGTTCACAGATTAAAAGACCACACAACTAAAATGCACTCCTCTCTAAAGTGATCTACAGATTGATTGCAATCCCTATAAAATTTCTAATGGCCTTTCTCTCATAAATTGTTAAACTAATCCTCAAGTTCATATGGAATTGCAAGAGGCCTCAAATAGTCAAGACAATACAGAAAAAGTTAAAGCTGGAGGATGTACATGTTCTGATTTCAAAATTTACTACAAAGTGACATTAAAGTGGGGTACAAACATAAGAGTAAACATATAGACCAATGGAAAGAATAAAAGCCCTGAAAGAAACCCAAATAGCTATGGCCAGTTGATTTTTGACAAGGATACCAAGACCATTCAATGGGGAAAAAAACAGTCTCTTTAACAGATGGTGCTGGGATAGCTGGATAACTATACGCAAATGAATGAGTTTGGATGCCTGTTTCACTCTATATGCAGGCATACTTCATTTTGTTGCACTTTGCTTTATCGCATTTCACAGATAGTGTGTTTTTTTACAAATTGAAGATTTGTGGCAACTCTACATCAAGTAAGTATATTGGTGCCATTTTCCCAACAATATTTGCTCACTTTGTGACTCTCTCATATTTTGGTAATTCTTGCAATATTTCAAACTTTTTCATTATTTGTCATTCAGATCTGTGATCGATGATCTTTGATGTTACCACTGTAATTATTGTGGAGGCACCATGAACCATGCCCATGTAAGATAACAAATTTAATCATTAAATGTTGTATATGTTCTGACTAGTCCACCAACCAGCCATTCTTCCATCTCTATCCCTCTCTCTAGGCCTCCCTATTTCCTAAGAGACAACAATATTTAAATTATACCAATTAATAGCTTTATAATCTCCTCTAAGTGTTCAAGTGGAATGAAGAGTCACATGCCTCTCACTTTAAAAGAAAGGCTAGAAATGATTAAGCTTAGTGAGGAAGACATGATGAAAAGCCAACATCAGCTGAAAGCTAGGACTCTAGAGCCAAAAGGCCAAGTTGTGAATACAAAGGAAAAGTTCTTGAAAGAAATAAAAGCTCTACTCCAGGGAACACATGAACAAAAGCAAAGCAGTCTTATCACTGAAATGAAAAAAATTGTAGTGGTCTGGATAGAAAATCAAATCAGACACAACATTCCTTTAAGCCAAAGCCTAATCCAGAACAAGACCCTAACTCTCTTCAGTTCTATGAAGCCTGAGAGACATGAGGAAGCTGCAGAAGAAAAGCCTGAGTATAAGAAAAGAAGACATTGGGGCACCTGACTACCTCAGTTGGTACCTTTGGCTCAGGTCATGATCTCCAGGTCCTGGGATCTAGCTCCATGTTGGGCTTCCAGCTCATTGGGGAGTCTGCTTCTTTCTCTCCCTCTGCCTCTCCCCCTGATTGTGTTCTCTCTGTCTCTCTCTCACTCTCTCTCAAATGAATAAATAAGATCTTTAAAAAAGAAGAAGAAGAATTAGAAGAAGAAGAAGAAGGCGGCATCTCCATAACATAAAAGCACAAGGTGAAGCAGCAACATATCCAGAAGATCTAGCTAATTAATGAAGGTAGCTGCACTAAACAAATTTTCAAGGCAAATGAAACAGCCTATTGGAAGAAGATACCACCTAGGATTTTCATAGATAGAAGTCAATGCCTAGCTTCTAAAGCTTCAAAGAACAGGCTGACTCTCTTATTAGGGTCTAATGCAGCTGGTGACATTAAATTGAAGCTAAAGCTCACTCAGCATTCTACAGTTCCTAGAGCCCTTAAGAACTAAGGTGTATCTACTCTGCCTGTGCTTTAGAAATGTAGCAACGAAACCTGGCTGATAGTGCATCTGTTTATAACATGGTTTACTGAATATTTTAAGCCCACCGTTGAGACCTGCTGCCCAGAAAAAAGAATTTCTTTTAAAATATTATAGCTCATTGACAATGCACCTGGTTGCCTTAGAGCTCTGATGGAGATATACAGTGAGATTAATGTTGTTTTTTTTTTTTCATGCCTAACACAACATCTATTTTGTAGCCCACAGATCAAGAAGTATTTTTAACTTTCAAGTCTTACTATTTAAGAAATACATTTTATAAGGCCATAGCAGCCGTAGGTAGTGACTCCTTTGATGGATCTGGGCAAAGTAAATTGAAAACTTTTTGGAAAGGAGTCACCAGTCTAGATGTCATTAAGAATATTTGTGATTCATGGGAAGAGGTCAAAATATCAACATTAACAGGAGCTCGGAAGAAGTTGATTTCAACCCTCAATGATGACTTTGAAGGATTTAAGACCTCAGTGGAAGAAGTAACTATAGATGTGGTGGACAGAGCAAGAAAACTAGAATTCAAAGTGGAGCCTGTTGATGTGACTGACTTGTTGCAATCTTGCGATCAAACTTTAACAGATAAGTTACTTCTTACAGATGAAAAAGGAAAAAAAAAAGTGGCTTCTTGAGATGGAATCTACTCCTAATAAAGATGCTGTGAAGATTGTTGAAGTGAAAACAAAGGATTTAACATAGGACACAAACTTAGTTGATAAAGCAGTAGCAGGGTTTGAGAAGATGGACTTTAATCTGCTGTGGTTAAAATGCTGTCAAAGAACTTTGCATGCTACAGAGAAATCATTTGTGAGAGGAGGAGTCACTAGATGTGGCAAATGTCATTATCTTATTTTAAGAAATTGCCACAACCACCCAACCTTCAGCAAACAAGGTCCTAATCAGTCAGCAGCCATTAACACTGAGGCAGGAGCCTCTACCAACAAAGAGATTAAGACTTGCTGAAAGCATAGATGATGGTTAGCATTTTTAGCAATAAAGTATTTTTCAATGAATGCATGTATGTTGTTTTTTAGATAAAATGCTATTGCACATTTAATAGAGTATAGTATAATGTAAACAAAACTTTTCTATGCACAGGGTAACCAAAAAATTCATTTGACTTTATTGTGACATTTGCTTTATTATATTGGTCTGGAAATGAACCCACAATATCTCAGTGGTATGACTGTACAAAAATTAACACAGAATTGACCAACAACCTAAATAAAGGCTAAAATTATATAGCTATTACAAGAAAATATCAGATTAAATCTTTATTACCTTGGATTTGGCAGCAGATTCTTTGTTTGGCACCAAAAGCATAAAGAACAAAAGAAAAATAGATAAATTGGATTTCATCAAAATTAAAAACTTTTGTGCATCAAAGGACATTATCAAGAAAGCTCACAGAATTGGTGAAACATTGGCTAAACATGTATCTGATAAGAGTTTAATATCCAGAATATATAAAGAATTCTTACAATACAGTAATAAAGACAACCCAATAAAAAAATGAGCAATTGGGTGCCTGGGTGGCTCAGTGGGTTGAGCCCCTGCCTTCGGCTCAGGTCATGATCCCAGGGGTCCTGGGATCGAGTCCTGCATTGGGCTCTCTGCTTGGCAGGGAGCCTGCTTCCCTCTCTCTCTTGCTCTGCCTGCCTCTCCGCCTACTTGTGATCTCTCTCTGTCAAATAAATAAATAAATAAATGAAATCTTTAAAAAAAAAATGAGCAATAGACTGGAATAGATATCTTACCAAAGAAGAGAGATGAACGGTCAACAAGCATGTGAAAAAGATAGCCAACTTCATTGGTCATTGAGGAAACACAAATTAAAGCCACAAATGTGATACCACCTCCTCACACAGACTAGGATGGCTATAATTAAAAAAAAAAAAAAAAAAAAGGAAAATAAGTTTGAGAGAAATGTGAAGAAGTAGGAAAGCTTTACATTTCTTTGGATATATAAAATAGTATAGCCACTGCTGGGACACCTGTGTGGCTCTGTTGGTTAAATGTCTGACTCTTGATTTCAACTCAGGTCATGATCTCAGGGTTGTAGGGTCAGGCCTTGCATAGAGCCTGCTTAAGATTCTCTCTCTTCCTCTCCTCTTCCCACCTTAGTCTCCTACACTGTCAAATAAGGCATCGATTGAAGTCTTCCAGGTTTGTCATCTTATGATTCTAAAAAGTTAAAATAGGCTTCACTTATATGAGTTCTTTTTTACTTAAACCCATGATTCTCCACTAAGGACATTTTTGCCCTGGAGGGAACATTTAGCAAGGTCTGGAGACATTTCTGGTTGTCACAACTGGGGATAGAGTTGCTACTGGCAGCTAATGGGTACAGGCTAGGGATGCTGCTAAAAATACTGCACTGCACAGGACAGTCTCCCACAACAAAGAATTATGTGGCCCAAAATGTTAATGGTGCTATTGCTGAGATACCCTGACTTAATAAACAGAAAATTCATACCAGTCTCACATATGCAATTTGTGACATTGAAGTTAGTGCTTTTCTAACTTCAGATATATAAAATTCCAGATCCAGCTAATCAATTCTTTGTTTACCAAAGTCAAGGATGCTACAAGCTACTTACTCTGAATGATTTTACATTTTGATTTTTTCGTATGGGTAGAAAAGCTAAAATTAAAATTAGAACGTAATAACAACATAACTAGTAATTCAGAAAGAGGCCCTCTAAATTATACTTAGGTTCAAATAATACCTCAAATTCTCAGTATGACTTCAGGCAAGTTACTTAACTAGCCAGTATAAGAATATTTCTGTCACAGGGATATTGTGAATGAGATAATGGGGTATAAGTAAGCATTAAATGAAGGTTTTCGTTATTCCAATTTGCTAGGCAGGCTAAATATGGCTGGAAAGTTTCAGGTTGCTCTTTACTTTTCCAGAATTTCCCTGATATCCCCCTTCCCAATTCTCTTTTGATTTCTTCTTTCTAATCTGCTGTGAACCAAGATATTAGACTTCTTCCCTACCAACCTTTTTTAGAACTGGGTCTAAGACTAGCTCTATGTGAAGTCCTGGAACGCTCCTAAGAGCAAAGTGCATGGCTTTCTGCATGTTGACTGGGTAGAGGCCTTAACTTCTAGGTTCCCAGCTATGTCCCAAATAATAGAAGTCTGTTATATATATGACCTATTATATCACAATAAAATATTGAAAAAAGTTTCCCAAGTAATTATTTTGTTCATTCTGTCCAGCAAAGTCCCTTGGAATTTAGAAATGAAAATCTAATGCACCAGAACCTAAGATCTGTCCTAAAAATACAATATCTTGGTATTTGTAAGGTATGAACCACTGAGAGCTTAGAGTGCTGATAATCAGACCTACAAATTTTAAAACCTGTCTTTCACTTGCAAATAGCATTGCTTCAATATTTGTAATACTTCTGTAAAAGAATATTATGGAATAATAGATCTTTTCACTAGTTTAAGAGTTACAATCTCGTCTATCCATCAAGATTTCTTAATCTTGTGTCCATAAACACTCTTTTCAACTTTCCACTCTATTCTATGATGGACTCCATGTGTGCCAAATTCTACATTTGTGTGTCTGTGTTTTGACACCTAAATAAAAGAATCTTTGGGTGGGGCACCTGGGTGGCTCAGTGGGTTAAGCCTCTGCCTTCGGCTGAGGTCATGATCCCAGGGTCCTGAGATGGAGCCCCGCATCGGGCTCTCTGCTCCACGGGGAGCCTGCTTCCCCCCACCCCCTCTCTCTGCCTGCCTCTCTGCCTGCTTGTGATCTCTGTCAAATAAATAAATAAAATCTTAAAAAAAAAAAAAAAGAATCTATGGGCCTATAGTGGCTATGTATCTTTCAGTGAATGGTATTTTAAAATGTGGGTCCAGTCATAGTACAAGTACCACAGGGTTATACTGTATTTTCTAGTTAGACACTGATGAAGTAAACTTTAAGTCTGAGGAAAACAAAATTTTTCAAAATGAGCAAATACTGTCATTTTATTTATTTAATTTATTTTTCTGTGACTCCACATTTATTAGGAAAAGCACTGTCATTTTAAATATAATTCTTCATTCCTTAACCTATCCCCCAAATGGCAGACACTGCTGATTTTTTCCCAATATGTTCTCCCCTTCTTCCATAATGTTTGTTTTTGTTTTTTCCCTAGACTTACTGCCACACAGCAAAATACTACTTTCCCAATTTCCCTTATATCCCTTATGGCCAAGTTCTAACCAATGAGATCTATGTAATTTCTAGCTCTTTCCTTTTTTTTTTTCTTTTTAAATAATTTATTTATTTATTTGACAGAGAGAGAACACAAGTAGGCAGACAGAGAGAGAGGGAGAAGCAGACTCCCTGCCAAGCAGGGAGTGCCTGACCCTGACGCGGGGCTCCATCCCAGGACCCTGAGATCATGACCTGAACCGAAAGCAGAAGCTTAACCCACTGAGCCACCCAGGCACCCCAATTTCCAGGGCTTTCTTTACCCTGATCTTTCTCCTCTTTCTGCTGGCTGGAACCTTATTCATGGGTTACAACTGGGCTTGCATAAGAAGAAAAATAAATTTCTATCTTATTTAAGTCACTATTATTTTGGTCTTGAATAGTAGCTGATCTAATGATCAAATACAAAAATATAATTCCAAAAAAAACACTGAACAAGTTGTCAGATATTTAAGTTCAGTGAGGATTTTAAGGCTCCTGACAGTTTGTTTTCTAGCCATTCTGCAAACTGATAGATAAATCAATACTTTAATTACGTAGTTCTCAGCAAAGATTAGATGATCAATAATGTAAAAATATAAGCTTGGGGTGCCTCAGTGGTACAGTTGGTTAAACATCCAATTCTTGGTTTGAGCTCAGGTCATGATCTCAGGGGTCGTGAATCCAGCTCTGCCTCAGGGAAGTCTGCCTAAGAATCTCTTCCTTTCCACTTACCCCACCTTTTTACCCTCCTCCCATCCACGTGCAGGGTCTCTCTTTCCAATAGATCCTTAAAAAAAAAAATAAATAAAAATATAAGCTTGATACTTCAGCAGTTTTGCTCTAATATCAGGACATTACAGCTTTATATAAAATAACAATAGAAAGAGTAATTGTGATGGATTAAGTCTAGGGTATCTGACACAGTAGCTCAAATAAATTTTACTTTTTTTTTTTTTCCCTCAGTGCTAAACTTTGCAGCATTCTGATACCGGGCCATAAGCAAATTGGGCTGCAGATAAGAGATACATCCCATAATAAAAGCTCTCAGAATAATGGGTATTTGTTGACTCTGGATGGACACTGGCTAACTCCCAAGCTTCAGAATATTTTTACACCTAGACCCTATACCCTCAACTACTGTAGAGGCATAGGACTAGATTACATGTGACATCAGGCTTTGCTATTTTTTAAAAAACTCAATAAAATCAGTTCAAAGAGGCTAAAAATTGGTAGCAATTTTCTAAAGGTATTTGGAACTCTGCCTAGGAGAGTCTTCTCACTAAATTTACAGGTGTTGATAGACAAAGGTCTTAGTGAGGCCACAAATCTGCATCCACCTCCTCAGGATAAGATATTCAGAGATTAATGTACTGACAGAATTGGTTAAAAGTCTATCTTTATATTGATACAACTGTAAAAAAAAAAAAAGATTATCTTTAAATCTTCACCTGGGAGTATTATTGTATTTCCTAAATTGTGGCCTGTGGCCAATATTTAAATCTATAATCCCACTGCAATTAGAAGAGGGAATCCTGGAATCAAATCCCAGCAATATTATTAACTCATTTATGATGCTGGGAAACTCAGTTTCCACATTGGAAAATGAGGGAAACGTTTTCTGAGGTCTGAAATTCTGATTTTAGTGCTCAGTATCTAATAGGTTCTCAAAATTTGTTGATGTGACTCTATATTGCACTCTGGACCGCAAATTTAATTAGTCAAAAGCTGAAACATTCTTCAAAAGCTTTTATTTTAGTTAAACAGCGAAAATTTCTCTAAACTATTTCTTTGTAAACATTTCAAATTTAGCTATTTAGTCAAATATTTAATCAAATATGAGTAAATTTATTTTGGTATTAACTGATCCACAAGCAGCAAGTCTACCCAACTTCTTACTTTTCTTTTTTTTTTTTTAAGATTTTATTTATTTATTTGACAGAGAGAGAGATCACAGGTAGGCAGAGAGGCAGGCAGAGGGAGAGGGAGAAGTAGGCTCCCGGCTGAGCAGAGAGTCCGATGTGGGGCTCGATCCCAGGACGCTGAGATCATGACCTGAGCCGAAGGCAGAGGCTTAATCCACTGAGTCACCCAGGCGCCCCCGGCAACTTCTTTAACAATTTGCCCGTCAGATATCTAATATTAACAGCTTTTAATAGCTCAGACTCAGAAATAAAAATAAAATACGAAACTATTGTATTTTGCATTTAATTGGAAAGCATATATATTAAGTTTTAACCATATTACATCCCCGATATTCAACTGTTTTTGGTTTTCAAAATTGGCAATATTATATGGTTCAAACTGAATATATTTAGTATTAAATACAACGCTTAAGAAAAAATATGACAACAGGAGTTCCAAATCCTCTCATTCTGCCTTTTACTAGGATCATTTCCTACCTATTAGGGGTGTGGCAGGTATTTTTCTCAAATTTCATAATGGGCCCAGTATGCTTCTGCTGCGCAACTCTGCTTCTAAAATTTCATAACATTGTGTCTCTTCTACATAGCATTTGTAGCTTGTGGTCTAAAAAATAGTATAAATTATTACTTTTTGCCAAATATTCTAAAGGGCTGGTACGAACAATTAAATGTCTTAGAGAAAGAATATACTGATAGTTGCTTAATATTCCTTGATTATTTAGCTCTGTGGTTCACAACCTTTAACGTTCCTAAGCCCTGGAGAACTTACTAAAACACAGGTTTCTGAGCCCTATAACCAGAGATTCTGATTCTGCACATTGGGGTGGGCCATGAATTTGCCTTTCTTACAAACTCTCCCGTTAGGCTTATGTTGCCGGATCTTAAGCTCATACTTCCAGAAACACTGTTGTGGAGTACTGAAGACACTTCTTTGTAACAAGGCCTCTTCTTTATTTTGGTCATTCAGTAAATAAAACTGAAGCTGATGAGGTGTGATAAATTCCCTTACGCCAGAACCCTTTCTTTGTAAAGGACTGCACTTACTTAATTGTAAGGTAATTTTGAATTGATTTGCTCTGACCCAGTCTCTACAGCCCACAGCTGCAGACAGCTAACTCCGAAGGACGCATTCACCTGTCCGGCCTTGAGAGCCTCCCAGAGCGCTGGCTTGCGGGGAGGGCAAGGGTCGCCCCAGCGCCGCTGCAACGCCAGGCTCGCTTCTTTGCAAGCTTTATCAGAGGCCGCCCGTCCAGCTAGACAAACTGTAGGAGACTCCTGATAGCGAAGCGCGTGGGCGCCAATCTAGAAGACCAAACTCGACCCACCGCGGGCGGCCCACCCAACCCCATCCGCGAGTCTTCTCTCCGCCAGCGTCCTTCTTGGAGCCCACCGAGCCTAGCAGGGGTGACAGAGAGCCCCTCGAAGGGGTGCAGCGGGCAGGTACCGACCCGCCAGAGATCACGCAGCGAGCCTGCGCCTTGAGCCGCCACCTCTGAGCAGTCGTCGGATTGCCGCTTCACCGGGAGCCACTTGGCGCTAGGACCTACCCAGAGCCTGCTCTGTCCGGATCCGAGGAGTTCCTACAGGCCCGCACAGAGGCCGGAGAACTCGCCCACTGCTCTCGGCCCACTCCCTCCTGTCCCGCTTGTGAAGATGTCCGCCAAGCCCGACGCCGGCTTCGTGAAAGAGGCTTCTCGCCAGATCCTGGCCGGTGGTTCCGCTGGTAAGGTCGCCCCGCCCCGCCGCGGGCCTGTTGCTTTTCCCTTCGCGTGTTCCGAAAACTTCACTCAGGCCAGTCTCCCTAGAGAAGTTTCTCCCCTGAATTCCGCGCTGCCACGGCAGCGCGGAGCCCGCCGTGTGCAAAAGCAAAGGAGGCCGGGAGCGGGCAGTGGACGCTGGGCCCCCCAGGTCAAGTCCCCTCCGCCCCGCGCCGCCGCTCTCCGGGGCCCCGCCTCCCGGGTGGCGAGCCGGGGAAGCGAGCGAGGTAGCCTCAAGGCCTGCAGCTTGGAGGAGGCCTTTCTGCCTGGCTGGTTACTTTACTTGAAATGATCCAGTTGCGCTCAGACTTCTTCTTGCTCTCAGTTGTAGGAGCTTTTTTGTTCTGGGTAATTCAGGTCTTACAGAACTCCTGTCTCCCTCATTCAGTACAGCCCTCAGGACTCCACAGGTCTTCTCCTTGCAGGGGTGCTTGCTGGGGGTTGGGGGGGGGTGCTCTTGGCGCCTGAAATAGGCATACTAAAATTAAATGCATATGTTAACACAGATAAACACGTTTGGTATAATGGGTTCACGTTAATTTATAGAGAGTTATGCGGTGGGGAAAAAACCTTCAGAAAACATTTGTTAGAACGAATCGTGGAAATAGTTACTAAGTGTGGCTAGAGAAAGTCACCAACCTATGAGATTATGTTGTGTGAATGTGTGTTAAAGATATTTTAAAACAAATTATGAGTTAATTGAAAATTTAATTTTTCCTAACTCTGCTTTTTATTATACATTTATAAAGTAATTACTGTAATTCACTCATCACCATAAAACATTTTTATAAATGTAGAGAGTCTGTTAATAATTTGTACTGTGGCAACTCTAGTAAATCATATTAAGAGTGACTAGATGTCCACTGTTTAACATCAACTAGTAAAATTTATTTTCAAACTTGGACTTTTTATAAAGGCCTATTATAAATTATGACTAGTTATCAGTATGTCATGGACTGCTTGCATCTCAGGAGTACCACAGGCAGCCAGATGTTTCCGTTACTGTCTGTACACTTTCCTAAAGATATTTCATTAATATGACAGTCAAGGCATTCATATCTTATATGTGATTGTGCTTTGTTTGTCCGTAATAATGACTTTAATGGCCCCACTGTCTACTTTTTTAGTTGTTTCCCCAGAGGGATGATGAATTTTCACCAATTTACTCACCATTTGGCCAATTTCACAATGTCCAAGACTCTGCCAGCTGTTCCCAACTTAGTTGATTTAGAGTCCACGACCCTGATCAAAGAAAACTTAGCTGTCCCAACAGGACAATAAGGCTAATTGGTGAACATCCTACCCTATGACTAATGATTCAGAAACATCTGTAATTGGCTTGGATGATCATACTCTATTTTGGACACAGCTGAATTCCGGGGATGAGTGTTGATCAAACTGTAATCCTGCTTACACTGTTTTGGATGATAAACATCTGGCACAAATATGTGTGATTCCATCATGTTCTTAACGGTTGTAACTAATCTGAATGAAAATTAATACATTTCTAAGAGAGTAAACATAGTATAGTTGATTTATATATTTTGTACTATGTAATTTTGATAAATGACTAATTTATACTTTCATCATAGTGTAGAAAAAGAGTCATGTTTTCTTCTATTTGGGCAATATCATTTCATAAAATTTTATATTTATTGGACTTTAATAAATGCATACTAATCATATTATATATACTAGGCCAAGGGCCAAAAAGAAATTAATATACAAGAGAGGTGGAATTTTAATAAATATAGAAAATCCATTTGAATCTCTAGGGCTGGGGTTCTGATGACTGATAATGTCATCAAACGCAACTCCTCTGTATGCATTATATGACCTTTTGAGGGTTAAGGTTAACAGTGCATTCTGGTTTTCTTAAGGGGAAAAAAAAAGCTGGGAAGGTTTATTGGAGAAGTACCATATCTCATGGAATTCAAGGTCTTGATGCATTCCTGGAAGAGACTGCCATCAGGAGCTAGAGCACTGAGGGGAACTCAGGAAGTCAACTCTTGCCATCTCTTACCCTTCCTCACTTTGTCAAGGGGTTAAGCATTTCCAAGGCAGCAGAGTGGTGGTTAATAATAGGGTCACAGGTGGGGTGCCTGGGTGGCTCAGTTGGTTAAACGACTGCCCTCAGCTCAGGTCATGATCCTGGAGTCCCTGGATCGAATCCCACATCAGGCTCCCACCTCCACGGGGAGTCTGCTTCTCCCTCTGACCTTCTCCTCGCTCATGCTCTCTCTCACTGTCTCTCTCTCTCTCAAATAAATAAATAAAATATTAAAAAAAAAATAATAGGGTCACAGGTAATACTAATACAGTTGTTGGGACGGCTTGCCATACTTCCATAAATTTGCCTATTAAGGAGTAAATATGCCCAAATGGATTCAGACAGTTAATTACTTATAAAGATGGGAAAAGCAAGTCATTATGGTGTCAGTTCCCTGGGTCCCATTTTCCACGGATGACACCAAACTGAAGGGGCCTGATGATACACAGTATGAGTGATAGGTCACTCTGGTGTTGGGAAAGCGCGTCAACCATAGCCAGACAGTCTTACCCACTTACACTGAAGGCTGCAACTTTCCCTAAGTGCAAGTGTGGTGGCAAGCTTTGTATTCAACTGACACTAGGGAGATAGACGAGAAATGGCCTTCTGACAGTCTTCCATGAGATAACGGGAGAAACTGCTTCTCAGCTCTTCCCCACCCGTCTGCTTATCTTCCCTTAGGGCAGAGGAAATCACAGGGCATTCTGCCAAGAATCAGGTTAGACTGTGGCCTACCCTTCCTGTAGGGTTATTTGGAGATGTGCAAGGTTGTCAGCATGCCAGGCTGTGGAACTCTTTCCCTGTGCTCTTCTGGTGCCTTCGTTAGTCTTTTTTTCTTACAATTGACTGCTCTTTCCCACTCTCCCATCTACAGGACAGAGTGTGGTTCCTAACAGCTCTTGAATTTACATGCTCTTGACTTCCGTTCTGTAGAGACAGTGAGGGACTGACTTGCTTTTTTTTTTTTCAGTGTTTGAGTAAAAGCATGGGAAAGACTAAAGATAACCCAATTTTGGACATGGACCCACCTTTGCCACCAATCAGTTGTGCTGCCCATGTGGATGAGTGGGGCAGCAGTGGGCATGGAGACTTCAGGGGAGATTTATCTTACAGAGAAGCCAGACACATCATGAGATGGATAATAGATGTCTTTCATCACGATATACGTCTTTCATTATAAGATGGTTGGTGATATTTGTATTTAAAAGACCAAAGAGATCAATGCACTGACAGTTGCTCGGACAGTATATATCTAAAGACTGGCCTTGAACTTGTAGCTATAAGTAATATATAAAGTTATTTTTAACCAATGGTAATTTTGTTTTATAGTTTTATACGATACGAGCTATGCTCAAGACAAGTCAATATGAATTGAAGTTTTACAGAGCAGGCTTCCAGTCTGTATTTTCAGCTTCAGGTAATCACTTAAGATTCACATGAAAGAATAGAACCCAATGATGAGAGCTTCAGGAAGATCAGCAAGGCCAAACACTGCAGAAGGGGTAAGGATGTGAGTGAGAAGAGGCCATTATATTACACCCTAGGTCTGTGGATGAGCAGCAGCAGGCACATGGTAGCACTGGAAGCTTGCCTAAAAAGTAAGATCTCAGGCTCACTCCAGACCTGCCATATCAGAATCTGCATTATAGGAAGGACTCCAAGTCACTGGTCTGCTCTTTCCAGTTTTAGAAGCACTACATTAGAAGACCTTTGAGGAAAAGAGATTTTATAGAAGGGAACCAGATTGGCAGAGGATTACAAGTTAAAGCATTCTTGGTTTTCATTGCTGACCAGAGAGAGAAGACTGAATTCTGTACACCTTATTATATGCTCCCAATTTAGCTGTCAGTCTTATTTTCCTCCTCTCCTACACATGCTATTCAGTTTCTGCTAAATAGATCTGTTCACCATACTTGAATATTACCTGTACCTTTGCACTTTAAATCACAATGCCTGGAATGTCTTCCTCTTATTTTCTCTACCTATTGAAATCCTATCTATTTTCCAAGGCCTAACTTGAATATGATTTTCTGCATGAATGTTTCCCAGATGTCCTCTACAGCCTCATCCAGCTTAACATTCTCATTAACATGTGAATGGCACAAGTAATCAAAATAACTAACATTTATTGAGTAAATACTAACTGGTAGACTCAGTTCTAAACTTTACATGTATCAGCATGTTTAATCCTCATCACAACTCCAGGATGAAGAAACTGATGCACAGAGGGCCTAATTAATTCGCCATTGGTTGCATAAGCATGCAACCATTTCTGTTGGAAATCAGGATAGGAGAGGGATGAGAAAGATATTTTTTCCATCGTCAGACGTTTTTAGAATTTGGAGAGATCAAATCAAGTCTATCCCTTACTATTTCTATATTTCTTAATAGTTTACATCCCTTAAAAGAGCTATTTTATCTACAAATACAATTCTTAAGACTTTCTGCTAAATAGTATATTTCTCTTTCTAAATAAATTCGGGTGTATAGGTGCAAAATTAGTTTTTAGCCAAGAGAAAGTTCTCAATCCATCTAGGGCCTAAATGTGCAGTTGGGCATGTTACATACTGAAAAAGGGCTCTGGCCACTGGAGCAAGTGGGAGCTGAAATCTGATTCATAATCCATGTATCTTAGAGTTATAGATGAATCCATCTGGGGGAGTAGGGACGTCTTTTTCTTTTTAAAAAAATTTACTTATTTTTAAATTTAAATTCGATTAATATATAATATACTAGTTTCAGAGGTAGAGTTCAGTGATTCATCAGTCTTATATAATACCCAGTGCTCATTAAGTCACATGCCCTCCTTAATGTCCATCACCCAGTGACCCCAACCCGCAACCCCTCACCTCCAGGAACCCTCAGTTTGTTTCCCAAGATTAAGAGTCTCTTATGGTTTGTCTCCCTCTCTGATTTCATCAGTTTTATTTTTCCCTCCCTTCCCCTATGATCCTCTGTTTTGCTTCTTATTACACATATGAGTGAGATCATATGATAATTGTCTTTCTCTGACTGACTTATTTCACTTAGCTTAATATCCTCTAGTTCCAAATGGCAAGATTTCATATTTTTTGTTGGCTGAATAGTATTCCATTGTATACACACATACCACATCTTCTTTATTCATTTATCTGACGATGGACATCTGGGCTCTTTCTATAGTTTGGCTATTGCAGACATTGCTGCTATAAACACTGGGGAGCAGGTACCCCTTCTGATCACTACATTTTTATCTTTGGGGTAAATACCCAGCAGTGCAGTTGCTGGGTTGTAGGGTGGCTCTGTTTCCAACTTTTTGAGGAACCTCCATCTGTTTTCCAGAGGGGTTGTACCAGCTTGCATTCCCACCAGCAGTGTAAGAAGGTTCCCCTTTTTTTGCTTCCTTGTCAACATCTGTTGTTTCCTGACTTGTTAATTTTAGCCATTCTGATCAGTGTGAGATGGTGTCTCATTGTGGTTTTGATTTGCATTTCTCTGATGCTGAGTAATGTTGAACATTTCTTTCATGTGTCTGTTCATCTTTTTGTGGGTCTTCTTTGGAGAAATATCTGTTCATGTCTTCTGCCCATTTCTTGATCTGATTATTTGTTCTTTGGATGTTGAGTTTGATCAGTTCTTTATAGATTTTGGATACTAGCCCTTTATCTGATAAATACCTTCTCCCATATGCAAATACCTTCTCCCATTCTGTGGATTGTCTTTGATTTTGTTGACTGTTTCATTTGCTGTGCAAAATCTTTTTATCTTGATGAAGTCCCAGTAGTTCATTTTTGTCTTTGTTTCCCTTACCTTTAGAGACATGTCTAGCAAGAAGTTGCTGCGGTTCTCCTCTAGGATTTTGATGGATTCCTGTCTCATTTAGGTCTTATATGCATTTTGAATCTATTTTTGTGTGTAGTGTAAGGAAGTGGTCCAGTTTCATTCTTCTTCACGTGACCATCCAATTTTTCCAACACCATTTGTTGAAGAGATTGTCTCTTTTCCATTGGACATTCTTTCTTCTTTTGTCAAAGATTAGTTGACCATAGTGCTGAAGGTCCATTTCTGGGTTCTCTATTCTATTCCATTGATCTATATGTCTGTTTTTGTGCAAGTACCATACTGTCTTGATGATGACAGCTTTGTAATAGAGCTTGAAGTCTGGAATTGTGATCCCTCCAGTTTTGGTTTTCTTTTTCAACATTCCCCTGGCTATTTGGGGTCTTTTCTGTTTCCAAACACATTTTAGGATTATTTGTTCCAGCTCTGTGAACAAAGTTGATGGTATTTTGACGAGGATTTTCCTTGAATGTACAGATTGCTCTAGGTAGCAAAGACATTTTAACAATATTTGTTCTTTGTGTTGTGATGAGCACTGGATATTATACACAATTAACGAATCATTGAACACTACATCAAAAACTAATGACATAGTATATGTTGGCTAATTTAAGAATATAATTGAAAAAAAACAAAAAAACCACGAATATTTGTTCTTCTAATCCACGAACATTTTTTTTTTCATTTCTTTTTGTCTTCCTCAATTTTTTTCATGAGTGTTCTGTAATTTTCTGAGTACAGCTCCTTTGCCTCTTTGGTTATGTTTACTCCTAGATATCTTATGGTTTTTGGCATAATTGTAAATGGGATCGATTCCTTCATTTCTCTTTCTTCTATGTCATTGTTAGTGTATAGAAATGCAACTGATTTCTGTGCATCAATTTTATATCCTGCCACTTTGCTGAATTCCTGTATGAGTTCTAGCAATTTTGGGGTAGAGTCTTTTGGGTTTTCCGCATAGTATCATGTCATCTGGGAAGAATGAGAATTTGACTTCTTCTTTGCCCATTCAGATGCCTTTTATTTATTTATTTGTTGTTGGTGTTGTCTGATTGCTGAGGCTAGGACTTCTAGTACTGTGTTGAACAGCGGTGGTGATAGTGGACATTCCTGCCATGTTCCTGACCTTAGGGGAAAAGCTCTCAGTTTTTCCCCATTGGGAATGATATTTGCTGTGGGCTTTTCCTATATGGCTTTTATGATATTGAGTTATGTTCCCGCTATGCCTACACTGGTGAGAGTTTTAATGAGGAAAGGATGCTCAACTTTGTCAAAGGCTTTTCCTGCATCTGTTGAGAGGATCAGATGGTGCTGAGACATCTTTTTCTGTTTCTCACAATGACCAAAGGGATTGGTAGCAACCTGACAGCAATACTAATAGACTACCCCCCCCAACTCGCTAGAGTTCCAAGGTCCCTTAGGCCACAGTATTTCATGTCATTACCTGTCTGCTCACCAGTAAGGCTCCAGGAAGTTTCCCTTCTATGAACATCTCTTCCTTGGAGCCAGGAACTTAGCTTTACCTCAGACCTTCCCATTCTTCCTAATAACCAGTTTGGATTCTTCCATGTGTTTCCAAAACTCATGGGGTTCTTATTTCCCAAGTCATGTAGAAGTCTTTAAGATTCACTCAGATGAGTATTCTCTCCAAGTTCTCAATGGGCTTTTGCCTCTGACTTCAGAGTTTTCCAGAGTCTCTGACAGGTCCTCTTGGATCCCTGAGAGACCCTCTCTCACCAGAGCCTGTCAGGGTTCCTCCTGAGGCCTTGCATAGGCCCTGTCCACACTGAATTCCCTTGCACAGTGGTGTCTCTAAGACCCTTCCTGTCCTGTCTCCCTGAATCTCATACTTATATTCACAGAAGTCTTCCATTGCCACTAGGAGAACTTCCTAGAGCATTTCCCCTCCTTACATCTTTTACATGATCACTGTTCATGCAGGACACTGATTTATTTCCCCAAATTTTCGTGCTCCTCCCCAGCCCCACCCTAGTTCCTTGTATCTTGTAGGCACACACCCCCATCACCTCTCCAATCACAGTTTTTGTTTTGTGTGTCTTCCTGGAGATATTTTAGTCAAATTGTGTAGTCAAGGTATTCTGGAAACAAGTTTTCCAATTTTGCACTAGACACAGTTGCAGTACTTTGTGCAGTTTGTCTCATTAATCACCTTCAAGGGATCAAATGAGAAAGTGGAATGAAAAACCCTTTTTAAGGGGAAAGAAACCTGGGATTCATGGATAGGTTTCTGGGAAATTAACTATTGAAAGTATATGTAAAAAGCACATTATACTTATGAAAGAGAGTCAAGACTTTCAACCTAAAAAGTTAACTAGGGACGCCTGGGTGGCTCAGTTGGTTAAGCAGCTGCCTTCGGCTCGGGTCATGATCCCAGCGTCCTGGGATCGAGTCCCGCATCGGGCTCCTTGTTCTGTGGGGAGCCTGCTTCTCCCTCTGCCTCTGCCTGCCACTCTGTCTGCCTGTGCTCGCTCTCTCTCTCTCTCTGACAAATAAATAAATAAAAAATCTTAAAAAAAAAAAAAGTTAACTAAAATGGTATTGGATAATTTCAAGTCTTTTTAAAACTCTTGATCTTATATATCATAATGTATCTTCGTTTTTATAAGATTTCTACCTTTTTTTTTTTTTTTTTTGGCTTTAACCCATCGTAGTTAAAATACAGTTAAAAGAAGTACTTTAACAGGCAGTATGTATACCAGTAGTCCTCTGGACTTTAATTTGAGCTGAGTAATAAAAGGGTCAATGCATCGGGGGGTAATCAAGGTTAAAATTTTGATCAAGGAAAAGGCTTTTTCAGAATGGGTGCAAAGGAGACACACATGTGATTTGGATAAATGGCTCCTTTGGAACTACAGGATTTGGGAAACTGCAATTGCAATTGTTTGATAATAAGTAGCAGGTTGTAGTCAAACAGGTGAGCCCTTATGACACATCAAAGGGAGGCTGGAACCCATTATCTGGGTAATTAGGGCAGAAAAATTCCGCTTATTTCAACCACATAGGAGGAAGCAACTCTACTGGTCAAAGTAATTATAAAATAGCTTTAAGGGATGCATTTTAATTAAAATATAGTCTTGTCTCTTTAAAATTTTAATTTAAACTTGATTTAATTAACATATTGTATTATTAGTTTCAGAGGTAAAATTTAGTGATTCATCAGTTGCTTATAACACCCAGTGCTCATTACATCATGTGCCCTCCTTAATGCCTATCACCCAGTTACCCCATCTCCTCACTCCCCTCCCCTCCAACAACCTTCAGTTTGTTTCCTGTAGTTCAGAGTCTCTTACAACTTGCCTCCTCTATTTTCATCTTATTTTATTTTTTTCTTCCCTTCCCCTATGTTCATCTGTTTTGTTTCTTAAATTCCACATATGAGTGAAATTGCATGGCATTTGTCTTTCTCTGGTTATTTCACTTAGCATGATATTCTCTAGTTCCATCCGTGTCATTGCAAATGGCAAGATTTCATTCTTTTTGATGGCCAAGTAATATTCCTGTGTGTGTGTGTGTGTGTGTGTGTGTGTGTGTGTGTGTGTATGTATGTGTGTGTACACAGCATATCTTCTTTATTCATTCATCCATCAGTGGACATCTAGGCTCTTTCCATAGTTTGGCCATTGTGGACATTGCTGCTATAAACAGTGGGGAGCAGGTGCTCCTTCCAATTACTATGTTTGTATCCTTTGGATAAATACCTAGTAGGGCAATTCCTGGGTTGTAGGATAGCTCAATCTTGTCTCTCTTAAAGAAAATCTAGTTCTTGGGGCTCCTGGGTGGCTGAGTCTGCTTTGGCTCTGCCTTTGGCTCAGGTCATGACCCCAGGCTTCTGGGATTGAGCCCTGCATTGGGCTCCCTGCTCAGCGGGAAGCTTGCTTCTCCTTCTCCCACTGTCCCTGCTTGTGTTCCCTCTTCCACTGTGTCTCTGTCTGTCAAATAAATAAATAAAATCTTAAAAAAACACAAAAAACAAAAAAAAGAAATTCTAGTTCTCAAAAATGTGAATTTAAGAACAAAATATGAATTGCATAATCATATTTCAAAGGATTTCTTATTTTACTGTCCTTCAGTGAAAGACATTTTAAAAACATAAGTATAATATGTGGGCACACAATTCAGTTGACATAAAAACATGATCAACTTTAACAGTACATTTTAGGAACACTTTGTTAAACCAGCACTGCCTCATCTCCTTTGTCTGTGCACTGCCTTCCCCTCTCAGTCTTGACTACAGCATCTCAGAGCACTGAGAAACAGGTGTTTTAGGTAGAGCATAGTAGATGCTCAGGAATGGATGTTGACTGTATTGATGAATAAATATCAGAAGCGTAAGCCACGGAATATAGTCTCCGAGTCCTCTGAAGAGAGAAGAGTATGCTGAGGTTCAAGTCATCAGATAATGAATATTTGCAACAGTACTTAACTTTAACAGTATTTTCTTGTACTGTAACCATTTGGTAAATGAAGTGAAAAGATTATCCTCAGGTCTAAAATGTCTGCCACCTTATGAGTGAGAGGTCTATGATGATTTTTTAAATTTGTGTATCACCTTTTGTTCCAGGACCTCAAAGTGAAAAGAGGTACACAAATCATTTTCAAACATCTTTATGATTTAACTAGGTGGTATCTTACAATGGCAATAAATGAAACCAGGTCAAGGAACGTCTAGGAGATTCTTAATTGCTCTAGATTTTAACTAATTTTTCTTACCAATTTTTTTTCCTTTTGGTTTTAAATTATTATGTTTGTGTCAATTATTTCCAAACTTTGATGTGATGATGGCTTACACACATTCTAAGTATTCTATTAAATCTGTATCTTTTGATCCCTTGTATCAGTTTGCAAGGGCTATCTGAACAGTGTACCACAAACTGGACGGCTTAAAAAAACATTAATTTATTGTCTCACAGTACTGGTGGTTCGGAGTCTGAATCAAAGTGTGGGTAGGGCTGGTTCCTTCTGGAGGCAGCAAAGGAGAATTTGGCCCATGCCTGTCTCAGCTTCTGACAGTTGCTGACCCTCATTGTGTTCTTTCCCTGTCATCACATGGCTCTTTCTTCCCATCTGTCTGTGTCTGTCCAAATTTCCCTCTTTTTATAAGGATATCATTGGGTTAGGTCCCACTCCAATCTGGTATGACCTCACCTTCACTTGATTACATCTCTAAAGATCCTATTTCTGAATAAGATCACATACCAGAGTTTAGAACTTTTGGGGGGGGGGCACAGTTTAACCCAGAACAGGCATTTGATTGTATTTTTTTCTTTATATTGTGGTTCTTAAGTTTGTGTTCCATATCTCAAGCTATTGTCCTATGTTTCCCTGCCTTTCATTGTCAACTTCTGTGAAAAATCCTTCACTCAGTTTCCAACCTACCATAATTGGCATATCTGTCTTTACCTTTCTGCTCAAACTGTTAACTACTGGTTTTCATTCTTAATTTTGCCTAATCTTTGCAAAATTTCACATTCCCTCACCAGTGTTTCTCTTTAAAGTTGTCTCTGCTGTTGATTGTTACTCTCCTCTTCATATCCAATCACTTCTTTTAACCATTTCTTTTGCTGGTTCCTCTTCTTTCCCTTTCCTCAAAAATTGGCCTTCTGGAGGGTTCTAAGTTCTCTGCTGCACATACTCTTACCTCCCGGAGCAAGCCCATCTACTCTCTGGCTTCAATATTATCAATTAGCATGTAACTCCCGAATCTCTATTACCAACTTCTCTGTGTCCTACAGATTCAGATTTCTAACTTATACAGTAGAAATAACATGGGAACAAGAGTTTGCTGATTTTTAGTGATTTTCAAAGGTAATGTTTCAGAGGAAAAATTTGAAACTAGTATCAGACCATCAAATACCACTTTTTCTTTGTTGTCTCATCTTTATTTTGAGTTGCCTTTCTCATTCATTCTTTTTGTGAACTTAGCAAGTTACAAGTGACTCTCTCTGGGTGTTTGTTTGGGTTTAGATGGATCCTCCTTAATTATCTAGTCAATAATTAAGATCAGACAAACAGGAAGCATTAAGATAAATCTTAAGTACTCACATTAATTGAATGATTACTATGTATAAAGCATCTTCCTTTGCTTACCTTATTGACAATAATTTGTAATTTCTTGAGGATGAGGGAAGTGAACCTCAGAGAAATTAAGGAACTTGCTCAAGGCCAGTAACAGAACATGAACTCAAACTCTGTCTTCTTTGCTTTCAGAATTTTTACTCCTCCCCACTATCCTACCCTGCCTCATACTGTGCAAAGAAATCAGGCTAGCAGCCCCATGCAAGGTATTGCCTTCACAAGACCTCTTTTCCTTCAGGCTGGTTTAAATATTGCAGCTGCTCTGGAAACTCGCACATTGATGAACCAGCAAGGTCTGCCTTTGGTGTAACCAGCCATTTCTTATTTTTGCCAGACCTCTAAATGCCAGCCGTAGTACAAGTATAAAATTCTCCATATCACCCATCAGGGGACTCCGTCAGCATTGGCAGAGCTACCTCTTTTCCTGTCGTTCCATACAGGCGATTGATTAGGAGTGAGTTGAGCCCCAAACCTTGGTAATTGTTAAATAAGCCTTATACATAGGTAAGATACCGGAATGACTCACTGGAGTGAGAGCAACCCCAGAGTAAACTGGGTGAGCGTGGCTGTGAAAAAAGGGAATTTGGGATACCTGGGTGGCTCAGTGGGTTAAGCATCTGTGTTCAGCTCAGGTCATGATCTCAGGGTCCTGGGATTGAGCCCCCACATCGGGCTCTCTGCTCAGTGGGGAGCCTGCTTACCCCTCCTTCTCTGCCTACTTGTGATCTCTCTCTCTCTCTCTCTCTCTCTGTCAAATAAATAAATAAAATCTTAAAAAAAAAAAGAAGGAATTTAAGTTGCATGAAATAGGTTTGTTTTGAGCTTTTTCATTTGCACAAATTTGGTAGCTTTAGGTGAGACCCAGGGTGAATTTAGTTGAATGTCTGTAAAACCTAGAATGAGCTATTATGGGGGGAAATATAACTTTGGAGAAATAATAATTTATGTTTCAGTAGAATTGAATGACACCTAAAATAGAATTAAGCTCAAAAGTTTTACATTGTGAGAAGGAGGGAGAGTTGGAGAGAGAGAGAGAGAGAGAAAATATGCCAATGAGCTAATATTTCTTGAAAATTTATCAGTATTTATGGGTCATCAAATGTGCCAAAATTAGATTAATACAGTTATAGGAAGTATTATTTTCATTCTTGTTGATATGGCTGCTGTTGTTGTTACTATCTGGAGAATGATTGTAGAGGTAAGTTAAAATACTTTGGAATAAATTATAGGTACCTCTCCAGAGATTCAATAAGGAGCAAAGTTATTTTGGAGCTTCCTTCTAGGGCAATGCGTTTGGTTGGCTACTGCATCACGGAGGACAGTCACGTTTGAATAGAAGAACACCATTCTGTCCATGTGCAGACCTATAGATGGCACTGTCTTCCTATAATTTTGATGAGTTGCTTTAAAAAAAAACACGCTTTCTGCAGACAGAATTAGGTGTAGAAGTGTGTTAACTTCGAATTAGAGCCTACCATTATAAAACATTTGGAACAGGTGCCTGGCATAGATCAGAAAGAATTATACATTTGAAAAATGCAGATGACTGGACTTTGGACTTTTTCTATTTAAGTATGATTATTAACTATGTATGGAAAAATAAGTTTATATAAGTAAGAGAGGTGGGCGCAACTATTTTTATTGCTATAATATTTATTTTCTCTGTGGTGGGTGGTCTTATTTTTGAATTTAGAGTTTTGGATCAAACAAAAATTATTGATAAGTTTAACATAAATGTCATTCATTCCTTTTAGGTCCTGGAGATTACCTTGTGGAAATAAAACTCCTTGATTCCATAACTTTTTTCTCTAAATTGTCAGGGTTAAACTGTGTATACACTAATAGTAAATTATACACTTCTGTGAGCAAGATCTAGAGTGCCAAACGCATAGTTCTTTTTATTTATCTGGGGCAGCCACTCAGAATGCCATTTCTTGTTTTAATATAATGAGTTTTAACATAAGAAAGTGAGGCAAGTGTATAAAGAATGTATTTTCTTAAGTTCCAAACAGGATTTTTTTTTTTTTTAGGTTAATACATACTGTGTATGGAATTAATGGAAATACCAGAAGTCCTTGCTATTGCAAATGAACTTCTAACCACAAGATGGCAGTGTAACTTGCCCATGCTTTTTAAAATATTTTTTAGAAAAATGATTAGTAGATTAAACACATTATTTCTTCCTCTGTTAACGAGAAATGTATGCCGCTATGAAATTTTAAGAAAATTATAAAGAAAATGAATATTGAGAATACTTAATACAGGAAGTACTATAGACCCCTTAGCTAGAGGCTTTTTTAGTTGAGTTTAGAAAACATTTATTTCATATTCTTTTAAGATGGAAGTAGGAACGTGATCATATCAAAATTGGAAAGCATGTCAGCCTCTTTCTTTTACAGAGCATTATAATCTCATGTTTGTCTGATCAAGGGTCAAGGAAGGATAAGACTTTTTCTGTTTCCTTCGTATTTCTGTAAAGATCTGCATTGGCCTGTACCTTCTATTCTTTGGAGCGCACAAATGCTGGAGGTTAGAAGGTCAACAGAGAAGCTAAAAAGGGAAAGAAAAGAATAATAGAGACACTGGCATATAAATTATATGGAAAGAAGACAGGGATGATGATGTTTATGTGACCTTTGCTAGATTTATGTAATTGTATACTTTAAAAGTGTATCATCTGTCCATTCAATAGGGGTCTTTAAATAGGCATTATCTACTATTGCTTGTACTTACAATGTTTTCGTTGATATGCTTACATATTAGGTGGTATTATGTTTTACTCTACATGGATGCTTTTCACAATTTAGTTTTCTTTTGTGTAATTAATTTAAAAGATTACACTGGATTTAATTCTTGTTTTTTAAGCCTTGCAAAGAGTGAGCCCCTTTTAGGTAGGGACCAAGTCTTATTTATTTTATGTCTTCAGGGCTTGCATAGTGCTTAGAATATATCTACTCATTAAGTCTATTTTTATTCAAATTGCATTTGCCGCAGAGTGATACAATTCTTTTGAGACATATTTTGCTTATGTGCCTCTCTCTGATCAGCCTAAATGTGGCAGAGACAGGGAAAACATTTTTTATTTTAGAAGCCAAGTGCTTTGAACTCATTTGTAGCATCTTATTTTGGTGATAGTGGAGGGAATGTTCCTTGTAGGAGTGATAGTTTCTCAGAGCTCCACTGAAAATAAAACTTTCATTTTCTGACTTAAGGTATATAGAAATGCTAAACAGTATGATTTGCTTCCTATAATAGAATATTTGATATATAATCAATATAAGATGCACAGTTTCTTCTTGTGAGCAGCTATACACAGAAATGTTTTATAAATTCAAAAAGGTGGTCGTCTTACTCTTCTTTATTCATGTAAGTTAAAAATAGATGGTAAGTTTTTTTGCGGCTAAGTTAAAATTTAAGAAAGATGACTTACCCTTACCATGTATAGGAAAAACATACAAGACAAATATAGAAGAAGTACAGTTATCATGTATGGGAAAAAATATCGTTTAATATAATGCCTAAATGTATAGGTCATGTTCCAAAAATCTGTAATTTTAGGTTAGTTGTTTGCAATCAGAGTGCATTTCCCCCAGAACAGTATTCTGTAATTTGTGGCTGAGCCACAAAAATCTGTTTTTAACCCCTAATAAGTGTGAAATACCACTAATAGCGCTGAACCTTGGGACATTTAGGACTCTTATGCCCAAATATAGGGTCCTGTGCCCTTCTGAGGTTAGCTTCCCTGCAGGTTTCAAGGGCTGTAAGTAGTAGGGGAATAAGAATGAGAAGCTCATATGTGGAGACAGCTTAGTAGCTTCTCCTTGGCAGTGAGCCAAGAGGGGGCAGTGCCAGCAGGACCAGCAGTGCCATTTGAATGGGGCCACACATTCACAGAGGACCTCCTAACTTAAACTTTTGACATTTCTTTCAAATAAAGCTAGACATAAAGTCAGTGCCTTTCTCATTGCAATTGTGTCTGTTAAAGCATGAGTAAGTGATATGTAAGCATTTAAAATAAGCTACATTTTAATAACTGTCCGTTGGCATTTCTTTACTTTTTAATATATCAAGTCTCATGTCTGTTTCAACTTCTGAGAGACTCTCATCCTGAGGGAAGAGTGTAATGGATTCTAGAGTTCTCACTCCAGTTGTTCCTGGTACATAGTTGTGTAATAACTAGATGGATGATTGGATGGATGGATGTTGAATAGTTAGACAGTGGAAGAGGAGCACAGAGGAAGTGTGTAATAAAGGAAGCATCAGGGTTGGAGTGGATGGGGGTCACAGCAGTTATTGGTATATATAGTTTTTTAGCAAATTAAAACTTTCTACAGTGGAAACTATCCGTATTTTCTGTTATGATTTGTGCAGTTTATATAAATTTAGGTATTCTTCCATTTGAACATACATGAGGGGAGTCACACTTTTAATGTATGTTTTATTGACATTGCAGAACTGAGAAAATAGCCATATACCAATACCAATACATTTTTAAAGAAAACTTAGTTTTTATATTTTATTGATCCGTAACAATGATATATCTATTTAAATGTAAGAATGCATATTAATTGTTAACTAAAGCATATGTATAATAGAGACAGATATTAAAACATGCTTTTATTTCTATCAGTTGGTGACAAGCTCCTTGAGGATAAGAATCCTAGTCTGTTTGGTACCTGGCTATATCCGTTAGTGTCTAAAACAGAAAATGGCACAGGTTAGGTACTGAATAAACATTTGTTGAATGAGTAGATGACTGAATGAATGTTAAGTTTGTTTCAGTTCCCAATTTTGAATGTTAATTAATTTTAAAAATTCTAAACCTTTCAGCAAGATACTAGAGCATATATTGCTCTCTAAATGATTTGAAGGAGTTGGTGCAGTTTCCTCCTCATACCAATACATGTCATTTGTAGTGTTCATCTGTCACCAAATTCAGACATGACCCCAGGAACCATACACTGTCTCAGATGCATTATTCAATTTTATTCCTAATAGTGGCAAAGGAAGAAAAAGGAAATCCAAAGAGTCCTATTTTTCCTGCCCTGATTGCCCTGAGAAGGAGTCAGTCTTGGAGGGACTTTAATCCTACGTAGTCTAAATCCCATTGATTTTGCAAACCTGGGTCTTGACTGTGCGTGGATGTAGACCCATTTCTCCCCAATATCTGCATTTTCAGGAATGGTTATAAGAAGCATATATAGACTATTTGATTGTTGGGTTGCTTACTGCTTGGGGATAGGTTTATTGCCAAAGCTCAAAGTCCACTGTGCTGGTTGTAGTTTTTTCCAGTCATTTATCATATTTATACACATACATATATTTCATGAAATATGTATGTATCTGAATATGATTTCATATATAAATGAAAACATTGATCTGCCTAATGTTTGTTCTCAGATCTTTGTTTTGGAATTAAATAGTTACATAGATGGCAAAGTACTTTTGAGTACACTGTGGGAGCTAAGCAATAAAATAGTTACAATTGAGATCCCTCAAGAAGAAAATGGAACTTCTCATGGAAAGGCATCCATGCTTTGATAGTGAACTTTGCCTTATCAAGCAAGTAGAGATAATATAGGGAGGTGGCTCCTGTAGGGATTCTGATGCTTTACTGACTGGCATTAGATCCCAGCTAACACTAGATGTGTTACTTTGGGCAGGCAGCTTAACATTTCTGTGGCTTATCCATAGGATACATCACAATCTACTTCGTGAGGTCGTTAGAAGGATCAGATAGGTTCATGCATGTAAAGGCTTACCATTGTGCCTAATACTTAATAAGCACTCAGTAGATGTTAGTTACTAACAGAGAGGGAAAATGTGAAAGTATTTGGGCATATTCCAGGCATTTAAAAAATTTTCGTAGGTGAATACATATAACCTAACCTTATTTTGGGGTGGATAGAGTTTTCATTTTGTTCTCAAACATGGATATCATTAACATGATCTTATTTTTTATCAGAAATTTTAATTTTTTATTCCCAAAATGAAGTCATTAGGTTTCATTTTCAATATTCAATAGGGACCTATAGGAATGATTCCCAGTTCATGTCCCAGTGGTCACCCTATCAAATAACTTGTGTCACTCCATTCCCCCAAAGCCTACTTTAAAAAAAAAAAAAAAAAAAGTAGGGCTTTTATATTTTTTGAGGTATTTTATTGAATTTATCATTCATAGTAACTTTGGCTAGCTGAAAATCATAAAGTATTACTTGGGGCAAATATATCAAATCTTATTAATCAATACAAGTAGTAAAGACCTTTTCTTAAATGTGGTTATTTCTGTCTCCCATGCCAGTGAGAAATAGACTGACCACGTGAATGACAACTACTGATTTATAAATTAACAAGGGCCTGTTAGTACTTGAAGGCAAAATTATTGCCCAAGTTTGTAATCAGCCATTCTCATCAGTTTCTGTATTTTTTCTAGTCCCTCAACCCTAAGGTTCAGTGTTCTCAGGGGCTGGTCCAGTGCTTCCCACCAAAGCACCCCATGCCTTTCTGACTCTCTTAAATAGCTTTCTAATCCGACATTTTAAAACCCATTTTGTCCTAGAAAAATTTTATTCTAATAGCTAAATTGATAAATGGAATGAATTGTATTTTATTGCATGGGATAGGCTCCAAACTGTGCCTTTTCCCCAGAAAAAGTTTAATAAGTTCTGGTAGGCCAATCAGGAAGAAGGTTTTGAGCAACCTACCAAATAAACTGGCTTTGTCTGCTTCGTTGTCCCAAATGTTGAGGAAAGCCCAACAGATACCTTTCATCAAACCCCAAGTATCTGAGCCTTGCTGCTAATGGTTATGGAATTATTAGTCAAATGCCTTCTCTTTTCATCCTGGTTTCTTCCAAGCAAGCAACACACACACACACACACACACACACACACACATAGGAAAATACTTTCTGGCTGGATTTTAAGCAGGTATCCTATTATTTACATGCTGACATTATTATTATGTTTCTGTGGATACAATCTTCTATTAAAAATATTTTAAAATTAATTCTTTCCAATGTCCGAAAATTCATGCAGAAAACATTTCTTTCGTGTCTTGTATATATCAGGCCCTGTCATAAGTGTGGCCGATCTGATTTTAACCATGAGGAATGTTCAGCACAGAAAGGGAGGTAATAGTTAACTGAGTCTGTTTGCCAGAGGCGGGTGCTTAGTTCACCAAGCTTCACTAAAATTTGATATTTTGCTCTCGCAAGCTGGTTAGAAACATTGCATTAAAATGCTGCCAAATTTTGTCCCCTTTTGTCCAAACTTTTTTAACTTGAAAAAGGAATTTCAGTGTGTAAAGATTTCCATTATAAGGCCACCTGTAAACTTAAAACAGTCAAACTGTTTTTTCAGCTGCCTGCAGCTCTGTTTCTCAACTGACTAATACTGACAGATAAAGATGGCCTCCCCCAGAAGGATTGTTTTGTTTGTGGTTATTCTGTCACTACAAGGAGGGACAGCTCCCCTGATCCGTAGGGAATGCAGAGATGCCGTTTACAGACAAAATCATATGCTGACTAGCAACTAAAAAATAATAGTCAAATAATGATTTCATTGTTCCTTCCTGTGTCCATGACAACCGAGAGGTATGCAGCTAGACCAGGACACTGCCTGGGAATGTTCTTTTCCTCAAAAACTACTATTTTGAGAAAGTTAACCATTTATTCTGACAATCAGGCTAAGGAGAAAAATGGGCATTTTCAATCTCTTGCTAATTTTAGTGTTTTTATATCCCCGAAATTCTTTTTTTTTTTTTAAGATTTTATTTATTTATTTGAGAGTGAGAGAGAGCATGAGAGGGGATAAGTCAGAGGGAGAAGCAGACTCCCTACCAAGTAGGGAGCCCAATGTGGGACTTGATCCTGAGACTCTAGGATGGGACTTGATCCTGGGACTCCAGGATCATGACCTGAGCCAAAGGCAGATGCTTAAACCAACTGAGCCACTCAGGTGCCCCGCAAAGCTAATTATTCTGTCACTTTTATTCACTAGTGCTACGACTTGCCTTTTTATGAAAATCTAGCTTAGGGGCACTTGGGTGGCTCCATCGGTTAAGTGACTGCCTTCAGCATGGGTTGTGATCCCAGGGTCCCGACATCAAGCCTGGCATCAGGCTTCTTGCTTGGTGGGGAGGGCACTTCTCCCTCTGCCTTCTCTGCCTGCCTCTCCCCCTGCTTGTACTCTTTCTCTCTCTGACAAATAAATAAATAGGAAGGAGGAAGGAAGGGAGAGAGGGAGAAAGAAAGAATGAAAGAAGGAAAGAAAATCTGGCTTATGGCATAGTTTCTATCGTGATGGTAGTCAGTGATGAAGAGTTCCTCTTCTGGAGTTGGACAGAGCTGTCTATAACTCCCTCAGCCAGTTAACAGCGGTGGGACCTTGGGAGAGTTTCTTAATCTTTCTAATCTTCATGTCTTTATTCATAAAGTAGGAATTAGTAACAGAATCTTTCTTCATAAGTTTGTTGTGAATTAAATGAGATAATGCACAGAAAGTGCTTAGCCTGCTGCTTGGCACAAGTAAGCTGTCTATAAATTGGAGGTTTGTTGCTGTTACTAACAGTCTCCTGTACAAGACTGTAACAGCAATGGTTCTCAGCCTTGACTGCACACAGAAATCAACTGGGTAATTTTAAAAGCTTCTGATACCAGGGCCACAGACCAGATCAACTAAATCAGCATCTTGGGGGTAGGTCCAGGACTTGGCATTTTTAAAGTGGTTCAGTTGATTCCAGTGGGCAGGCGAGGTTGAGAAGTCTGTCCCTGAAGTTGGGACCTATATAATATTGAAGCACTCAGACAAGGGGTGCGTGGGTGGCTCAGTTGTTAAGCAGCTGCCTTCAGCTCAGGTCATGCCTTCAGTTCAGCCCAGGTCCCAGGGTCCTGGGATCGAGTCCCACATCAGGCTCCCTGCTCAATGGGGAGCCTGTTTCTCCCTTTGCCTGCTACTTCCCTTATTTGTGTTCTCTTTCTCTGTGGCAAATAAATAAATAAAATCTTTTAAAAAATAAAGCAGTCAGATAAAAATGTATGAAAAACTTGCTAATATGGATATTTTGAAAAATAAGTCAGTATGATCTAGAAAAAAATAGCGTGACACAGAGGACTTAGCCTGTTTTATTTTAAGTATTTTGAGTAACTGAATGGGGCAAAGCTAAATTGATTTTTCAAGTGATTTTTCAAGGGGCCACTTTTTATCAACATCATAGTAGAACAAATCTAAGAAAGGAATGGAAAATTGTAAAATATGTGGGAACCCAAAGTCTGAATGTGAGAAAATTATACAAGTGGAATACTGTACTAAAGCAAAATTATTTTCATATTTTAGTGTTTTTGAAAAAAAGAGATAATTGACAATCATAAAGACAAATCTGTACTATTTCAACACAAAGATCAGTATAATTCAAATACATCCAACTTAGTTCATATCCATGTTTGAATTTGAGGGAAAACTAATGGCAACACGAGAAAATGCTTTTATATTGCTTATGGTGAATCAGCATCTTTAGCCATTCATTATAGTATTAAACCTTTTGGAATGGGAAGGCAAAGATTCAGACAAAACTCAATTGTATTAACTACATAAGAAAGCTTGAATTTCTTCCTGGTAATCCGAAAGACATTAATTACTAAGTTTTCAAGATCTTAAAAAGTTAACTAAAATGAAAGCACAAGACTTAACTTTTCTAAAGGAATTTCTTAGCCCCTCAGTTCTTTAACTATATTTCCAAAGTGAATTTCTTTGTATTTCAACAGATCACATTATTTTGATAAGCATGTTATTTTTTTTTAAGCTTCTTCAAAAGTACTTTTTCAAATAAATACTTCATCTCACACTCAATATCTGTTTCTCTGTGTATATAGTTTTAACCTATATATTGTTGATACTTATCAAAATAATCACAGTTGTGTACTGCTGCTAGTTTTCCAGATAGTTTTGTATGTATGTTTTCTTTCAGTTCTCACAGTAACTCAGTATTGTGACAATCAGGCTAAGGAGAAAAATGGGCATGGGAAAATGGGAATTCAAGATATAGGTTCAAGAATTAGCCTCATTTTATAGGTGGGAAAACTAAGGCAACTTATCAGTAGGCAGTTTCAACTCAACTAGGGCATAGATTCCTGTTTTCTAGTCAGATATTCCTTTCATTAACTCATTCATGCATTTATCAAGCACTATCAAGGGGCAGATATGTGTCAGATGGAGTTCTAGGCAATGGGCATGAGATGAGTAAGACATATTTGTTGCCTTTAAAGAGTTGTGTACACAGTGTCATGAGTGGACTTTGAAATTCTTACCCTGTGTCTACTAAGGCAGAATCCATGACCTGAAATTGCCAAGGCCAAAGCTGTCAAGTCTTCCAAGACATAGGCCGGTAGAAGAGAAGAGTTGAGGTAGTTCAGAAATCCATAATGACCAGTTTTTACAGTTATATTTTGTGACAGCCTACTAGATGCAACACCAACTTGGACGCTAATATCCCTTACAGCTGAATTTTCTGGTGATTTCTGCCGCAGTAGGGAGTGCTGTGGTGTTTTTCTAAGAATATATTATTCAGTGATGCTTTAATTTGTTTTTCTCCAGCTTTTCAACAGCTAATGTTCATTTTAGTTTTGGCAGAAACTTTTGAAGCTTAAGCATTTTGGTTTATTTTTAATGCTAATTCATCTCAAGTAATTAACTGGTAGTTAACAAGTAGTAATCCTGTTCTTGAATTTAAAGTACTCACACTTACTAGACACAAATTAAATTCTACAGTAAGATATAGAGTTTAAATGTAATTAAATTCTCCTCAGAATACATCCAATTTTTTAAAAAGTGTAATGTCTTGGAGTAAAGCAATTTCCATAACTGTCTTTTCTAATTACCCATATTCATATTACTTTAAAGAATAAAGCAGGAGTCAGTTAAATGGAGATAGACCATTTTAGTTCTTGTTGAGGATTCATAGTTGCCCTAAAGGAAGGAAAGTTCAGAACAAATATTACTAGTTCTCATTTACCAAGTGGAAATATTTTATGTCTTGAAAATTTCCTTGACTATTTTGCAAAGATAGAGAATATTATGAAGAGGTAAAAGAATAGTGTTTAAGGGGTACCTGGGTAGGCTTGGTGGGTTAAAGCCTCTGCCTTCAGCTCAGGTCATGATCTCAGGGTCTTGGGATCGAGCCCCACATGGGGCTCTCTGCTCGGCAGGGAGCCTGCTTCCCCCTCTCTCTCTGCCTGCCTCTCTGCCTACTTATGATCTCTTTCTCTCTGTCAAATAAATAAATAAAATCTTTTAAAGAAAATAGTGTTTAATGTTGAAAAGTTAAAATACAAGTATTGTTAAGCAACAAATAAATGAAATATATCTTAGTCTTGTATGAAACTTTTAAGTTAATGTCAATAAAGTTTAAATTAGTTCAGACTTTTCTTATTAGAATAAATGTTTCCTTTTAAGATGCATGATAATCATAATCAAGACAAAATTTGTCCTGTTATTTATTTTCAAAATGATTGTACATGTTTAGCAGACTTTTGATTTAAATCCCCAGTGATATATTGGAGACAGATGTTTAGATGACCTCATGTTTAAAGTAATGTTATATTTGGACACAAGATTAAATTTTCCTTAAAATCTTTCCTTATAAGTTAAACTGTGTGGTAGTATACAAAAACTAATCAATGATTTGCAGTGGATTAATGCAATTCTTGTATTTTAAATAAAATTTCCTATTTTTTATGGAGCTCCACATAGTACAAAAGAGCTGATTATGAAACAGCTGTTTACAAATGAAAATATTGTTTTTGGCTGGCCAGCTAAATGGGAAACAGATTTGAAAAGTTCCATGAATTTGAATGCAAATTTACCATATCATTTATACTGAACCAAAGAACGTTGGTAAAAGACTGCAACATAGTTTACCAAAAAAAATTCAGTTGAAGACTGTTTTGTAGGATATAAGTATTTTAAATAGTTTTTCCTTTTTCAAAAACTTATTTTTCCTTATGAGAATCAATATAACTGTAATATGTAGTTAGTATATTGACAAGGTTTTAAAGGAGCCCATAAATGATATTTGACATTTCAGTGAGGAGAAATTAGCAGATGGAGCAATTAGAAGCATATAGGTAACTGAGTAGAGTGAAATAGATAAAAATAAGAGATATTGTCCAAAGATAGTAAGTTACTGTATTGTGACAAAGATGTTTAAGTCAGAGCTACATAGCTATTAGTATATTGTCATTTTCATCAATAGCTTGAATTTTTTTTTTTAAGATTTTATTTATTTATTTGACAGAGATCACAAGTAGGCAGAGAGGCAGGCAGAGAGAGAGGAGGAAGCAGGTTCCCCACTGAGCAGAGAGCCCATGCGGGGCTGGATCCCAGGACCCTGGGATCATGACCTGAGCTGAAGGCAGAGGCTTTAACCCACTGAGCCACCCAGGCTCCCCATTAACAGTTTGAATGTTTTATAGGATATTACATTGCTGTGGAATTATAGATCAACTGAATTTTTCAATTTTATCCAGTTTTTCTGACATTAGCTAGACAGGTAAATTCACTAGTCATTGTTTTTATTTGTTTGTTTGTTTGTTTTTATTTTTTCTTTTAAGCAAGCTTTATGCCCAATAGTCCTGAACTCCGTGACCTCAAGATCAAGAGTCACATGCTCTAGTGACTGAGCCAGCCAGGTGCCCTTGTTGTGGAAATTATAATTTAAAAAACATGGTCTGTAAGGAAAACCTACACATTTTATCTCAAATTTTAAATAGTTATTAAAAATTATTTATTTTGGTAATTAGTTTACATAAAAATAAATAAGACAGAAAGGCCTTATCTTTTGAACTTCGAATGACTCCTTTGAATGCCAAAGTACATAATTTACTTGAAGTGGTAGTTCATGAGTTAAAACTTCGAGACACTTGTTTTTTTTTGCCTTATATATTCTGTTGTCTTTCTCCTTGTCTCAGTGTTCAGAAGGTGAGATTGTGTTTCTTCAGTAGCTTTTTAAAAATCACCTGGGGCATAAATACCTTTGGTGGATGGGATATTACATCTGGTTCTATTGTCGCTTTAATAGAGTAACTCTTAACTCTCTAAGAGGTAGATATTCACTCAAGAAAGAAGCAAGTGGAATATATGCAAAATACTTTAAGAAACAAGTTTTGGGGCAAAATCAAGACAAAAAGAATCTTAAGAATCCAAGCAACATAAATACAATGTTTTTAAATGGAATACCATTTTATAGAAATTGATGAGTGTGTCCTTAATGGATGATGCACCTTTAGCAAGCTTGACTTGTTTTATACATTTTCCATTGAGAGTCAATAGTTAAGGAAACCCTATAAACCTGAGGCTTTAATATAGGCCCTATATATATATAGGGCCTTATAGGAAGACCGATAAAACTAATTCATTGATAGATGTGCTAAATGGTATAGTAGACTATAACATTTAAAGAAGTGTTGATGCCTTTTGGCTACTTTAGTGACATATCATTTACCTTAGAGAGTAACAGATATAACTGCCAGATTGATTCATAGATAAAGCAGACTATATAGTAGAGGTGGACTACAGCACATCATCCAATTCTTTTTGTTTTTACTCGAAATCCTATAATGTAGCAATGTATAAAAATCAGACAGCTGGCACAAATAAAGATCCATTTGGGAGCCACTAAAGGAGGTTTCCTTATTTACTTATATGTCAGCCCAATATATTTACATACTTGACATAAACAATAAGAAGGTTTTAAAATCAGCTGATGCTTAATTCTTCCAACACGGAACTAAAACTGGGATTTTTGCATATGGGCAAAATTATATTTTGGAAAGGTGATTGACACTAATTAATAAGAAGTAATACTTATACATAAATGTAACACTTTAATAATACTGTTTTTTAAAAATCAGCATCATACTGATTTTGCCAAATGTGTAAGCCATTTATCTGCCATTACAGAATGTTACAAAATAGTTTCACTCCTTGAAAATCCCTTGTGTTCCACCTATTCCTCCCTGCCCCCAGAACCTCGGACAATCATGGCTTTTTTTACCCCCTCTATACTTCTTCCTTTTTCAGAATGTTATATAGTTGTAATCGTATAGTATATAACCTTTTCAGACTGGCTTCTTTACTAAGCAAAATGCATTTAAGGCTCCCCATGTCTATCCATGGCTAAATAGCATTCTGTTGTATGGGATATATCAGTATTGATTGATTTATATATTGAAGGACATCTTGTTTGCTTTCAAGTTTTGACAACTATGAGGAAAGCTTCTATGATCATTTCTGTGTAGATTTTTGTGTGGATGTAAGTTTTTCAACTCATTTGGGTAAATACCCAGGAGTGTGATTGCTGGATCGTTGAAATACTTTTATTTTTTAATTTATTTTTTATTTTTTTAAACAGTTTCTTTTTTTTTTTAATTTATTTATTTAAGAGAGAGAGAGAGAGAGATCACAAGTAGGCAGAGAGGCAGATAGAGAGAGAGGAGGAAGCAGGCTCCCCGCTGAGCAAAGAGCCCGATGCGGGGCTCGATCCCAGGACCCTGGGACCATGACCTGAGCTGAAGGTAGAGGCTTTAACCCACTGAGCCACCCAGAAGCCCCGTTGAAATACTTTAAAATAATTGTAATGGTGTCTCTGGTTCATAGGAATATCCACATCTTTAGCTAATCGTAAGAGAGACAAATTTTTTTCCTGGACTAATACAGTTGAACTCTGGATAAATAAATAGACACTTTTTGTTTCTTCCTTGTTAGTATACATAGGCATGAAGGGCTATTCCAATTCTTGCTTTTCTACTGTTTGTTTTTGATGAGATTTCAAGGTGAGATAAACATAATTTGATAAGACCATCACAATTAATATTGAAGGTGGGTAATCTTAAAGACAGTGGAGAACATAGTAAGATGACTAGAGTATAGTCAGGAGATTGGAGTGTCTCCTTAGGTTACTGAATTTTTTTTTTTTTCTAAGTTAGTTGTAATAGAATTCAGTTCTGTGTTAGCTGCCATTCAGAACCTTTGGTTAGATGTACATCCTTCTACTCCCCTCAACAGCCAAGGAGTTTTTAAGCTAAGACAGATAATAGCAATACAGATATTCAAGATAGACTAGTCACTGAACTATCACAACTACATAAATGATAATAATAGTTACTGTCATGGTGCCTAACATTTATCGAGCACTTATTATGTGTCAGGTATTTTCTAAGATTAGAGCAGAACCGTGTGTGTGTGTGTGTGTGTGTGTGTGTGTGTGTGTGTGTGTGTGTTTTACAAATAAGGAAATATTTTGTAAAATACAAATATTTTACAAATGAGGAAACTAAGGAAGAAAGAAGTAGCTTTTGCTCATGTTGTAAGTGGCAAATCCTGGGTTTGAATTCCAGAGATTTCACTCAAAATCATAAAATTTCACTATTTCACCTGTTAAGCTAAATATTAAATTTTGTGCAGAAAGAGTTAAGTATACCTTTCAGATCAATGAAGAGGGTGCCATAAGATTCAAACTTAGATAAGACTTGAAAGTGGGGCAGAGGAGATCCAATAAAATAATGAGTAAGTTTACCAAGGGACAGGAGGCAGGAATCGTGGAAGAGACATAGAATATTAAACTTGATTATGAATCTCTCTTACAAGAGAATCCTGTCTTAAGATATTTTTTCCTGGTTTATTAAGTTTTCAAGTGCAGAACATTAAATCTAATCTAAAAAAGTCAGTATGCTACAGTGGGAAAAGTACTGAATGTCAGCATGCCTGGTTTTTAGTAATAATTTTGCCATTAAAGATGTCGGGAAAATTGTATTACCTAAAAGTTCTTTTTTTTTCCTAGATTTAAAATTTGAAACTTTTGACACTTGAAAAAATTTTCACATATTTTTGACATAAACTAAAGTTGGGTTTGGTATAATAGGACCCATCACAGGGAAAAGAAAAATTATTTCATCTCCAAATTTTTCTACTACTACCCAGAAACATCAACCTTCAAATCTCCCACACACAAAAACATTGGGTTATTCTGATCCTTATTCTGTTTGATGTACCTCTCATCCAAACTGTCATTAATCTCTCTGGCCTACCTTCTTCTCTCTATTTTGACCAACATTGTTTTGATTTCTTAAAGTTTCTTGACTAAATGACTGCAATAATTATTCAACTTCTGGGTCAAGTTTTTTGTTTGTTTGTTTTTAAAGATTCTGTTTATTTATTTGACAGACAGATATCACAAGTGGGCAGAGAGGCAGGCAGAGAGAAAGGAAGGGAAGCAGTCTCCCCACTGAGTAGAGAGCCTGATGTGGGCCTCGATCCCAGGACCCTGGGATTGTGACCTGAGCCGAAGGCAGAGGCTTTAACCCACTGAGCCACCCAGGCGCCCCTGGGTCAAGTTCTTTAGTCCTTCCTTTAATAAGCATTGTTTGCATTGAGTGTCTAAGGGGTGCCGGGTGCCTAAGTATGGACATGAGAAGACAGCATGGAATAAAGTTGGTCGTGGGCCCAGAGGCGTCTACCAGTACTAAAAGCAAAAGAGGGGGCCAGCAACAGTGTTACTGAGGAAGTAAATAATAGTGGTGGGCATTGAAGGGTGAATTTTCTGAGTGAACTAGGACATTCTAGGCAGAAGAAGTAGCACTTGGCATGACTTGGAAGCATGCAACCTTATGGTCAGCTCATGGAAGGACGAGAAGTTTAGTGTAATTGGAGTTTAGGGTTTAGAGGAGGAGAAAGAGGCAAGAAATGGTGAGAGAAGAAGTTAGAGAGGTGGGTTGGGGCGGGTGTTGTGGTTCTTCTATGCTACATGAGGTTTCTACATTTATCCTATAGGCAACGGGGCTGTGAAAGGTGTTTACAAAGTGGGGGAGGAGGGTGTATGTGCAGTTTCTGGTGAGGGAACAATATTGGTGGTAATGCAGAGGTTGAGTTCATATAAAGTGCCTGTTTGGAAGGTGGTTGCCATTATTCAGAGGAGAGAGGATGGAAATTTAGGGCAGTGGCAGTGGAAAAGAGAAGACTGGCTCTGGGGAAGAGCCACTTGGATTTGGGAAGTTGAGTGAGAAAGATTTTCACAGTTGGAGACTGGGTGAAGATGTGTCCGATGCCATTAAACGTGGTGGTGGGGAATATCCAAGAGGGACTGAGGAATAGTGACTCATGTTTTATGTATATGAGGTTTGAATTATTCAGTAGGGGGTTGGAAAATAGGTGGGCTGTCCACGAAGGTTTGAGAGTCACCAGCATATTTGTCAGTGAGTCTTACATTGTGTGAGTGTGTTGGGATGGGGTGTGTGTATCATGGTCACCTGAGGGGATTTTAAAAAGTACGCCCATACTTGAGCTAGGTAAACATATCCCTCTCCCACTCTCCATAACCCTGTGAAGAATCATAGCTATAGAGAAGCCAGAGGAGTCATTCAGAGCCCTGAAGAACACCAGGGTAAGTGGAGGAGGAAAAAAAAGGAAGAGGAGGAGGAGGAGGCAGCAGATGCTTGAGTCTGTAAACAGGATCACCAGGGAGGTGGAAAGAGAACCAGAAAAGGGTGTTCTGAAAGTTAAAGTAAAGAGAATTTCAAGGAAATCAGTAGTGTCAGATGCCCTTCTAATCCAAAACAGATGCCTGAAACATATTTCTTTTCCATTTCAACCCATAAGCATCCATCACCCACAAGTTAAAATGTCCTGTCTTGGTGTTTAAAACTCCCACCTTTAAGTTGTAACTCCTGTCTATGCTGTCCTCTTCTGCCTTACCTGCGAGTATAGTGGGATGGAAGACGACCAAACCGCCAGGCTTTGAATCCCACCTCCTCCACTTAATGAGTGACCTTGTCAAGTTCTGTTAACCATGGTTAATTTCTTATGTTTAGGATTAATAAAAGAATCAGTCTCCTAGGGATGCTGTGAGGGTTACATGAGTTAATATGAATAATGTGTCTGACTCAATTATTTTTATGTGTTGAAACTAAAAACGTCAGTAGTACAATATTGCCCTAAGTACTCTTAGCATGTTTATCCTTAGCATGTAATATCCTTATCTTTTATCCTTATCCTTTATCTTAGCATGTAATATCCTTAGTTATCTTCCTCCTTCAAGGTGGGGAAGAGAATATAAGGGCTATTCTGCAGTAAAGAACTTACTCTGCCTTGCAAAATCACAGAAGTCAGTTCACAGAAGTCAGTCAGTCATAAATACGGATAACTACAATCAGGACGAGTAATCCTGGCCTTCCTGAACTTAAATGGAGACTCCAAAACAAACAAAAATGAATTCTTGTTTTTGTTACCCTGGAGTGGAAACCGCCTGAGACTTTGGGAACCACTGATCTAACCTAACTTCTCAGTATGACCCTTTGCCTCTGGTCAGACATTCTAGCTCTTCTTAGTCATAGGACCTTTCTACTCATCCTCGTTTTTTCTTCCTGATGTTATTCTTACCTGAAGTAGCTTTGCAATAGGCTGTCAACCTAAGTCCCAATCTGAGCAGTGGTTCTCATCCTTGGTTGCAGGTTGCACATTAGAATCATCTGGAGAACTTAAAAAAAAAAAAAAAAGACCAGGTCACACCCCACACTAATTAAATCAGAATCTCTGAACATGGAACCCAAGTATCAGTGCTTTTCAAAGCTGCCACATGATTTTACTGAGCCAGCCAAGGTTAAAATCATTGCTCTACACTAGTTACCTATGCTCAGAGAGTCTCTTTGATTAATCTGAATGGTTAGTCATTCTCTGTTTAGCACTTACAATCTTAGTATGAATTGCATTATTCTACCCTTCCTGATATGTTGTTGCTTACGGGGGAAAAAAAATCATTTTTATGTCACTGTGTGCAGAATACTTCTCTCGCCACACTGGCCAGTGCAGGCAGCCTACCCATCTACAGTGGACTCTGCATAGGTCTGCTGGCTGACAACTGCATTGGTTAGTACCAAACAGTCAGACATAAAACATTTTGTTTAGTGTGCACCAATGGGCTTGGACTAATGCCACGCCAGAATGTTCACAAAGGGACCTCATAAGATGCAGTGTCACCACAACATGTGTCTGACTCAATGCCATGCCCTAGTGTTACATTAAACAAATTCCTTTTTGTTGCTTCTTTCACAGAAACCCACAAAGATTCTGAGGTTAGTCTGTGCGACTTTCTGTGGGGAAGGCGGGAGTTCCTTTACATTAAAAAAAATAAGTGCAACATGCATATAAAAATACACAAATTTTAAGTATAGAGTTTGACAAATTATTCAAAATGTACAAACTTTGTAGCCATGGTCCCAGTCAAGCAATAGATCATTACAAGTAACCGAGAAGGCCCTCTGGTCCCTCCCCTCCATCATTATCTTCTCTCTCCCCTCCAGCGGTATGGTATTTAAGTTGAGCTTTTTTCTTTTAGTGGCCAGATCCCATGAAACTTCTTTTGCAATGAGGTGTATTTTGCTTGCCCATTAGGAGAAATCGTTTACAATCTGGCCAAAGCCAGCAGCCCTTTTCTCTGGTTATTTTCCCCATCTGTTTAGAATTCACATCGACATTGTATTGTTACCTCAACTAATCAAGCAAGGGAATGTCTCTAGAGTATGTGTTCCATAAATGACTTAATTTTCATTTCACTAACTTCCAGGGGCTTCATGAGAAACCACCAGATCTTCTTTGGTTATAAGTCTCTCTCAGGGCCATATTTCTCAAAAGAGCCATACCGTGCCCATGAACTGCTGTGAATTTTTAAAAATAATTTCTTCTAATATTTTGCTTCGATCAGAGTTTGTATCATATTTGTAGCTGTGGTAGTTTGCTTTATTATTTTCCTTTAGGTTTGTGCTCTAAACAGCATAACATGTTGCATATGCTTGTTATAGTAGAAGTTAAAAATAGTAAGAGGATAGATCCAATTTGCATGTTAATGTGGAGCAAACATGTCTTTCTACTATCTCAGGGGTCTTTGTCAAGATACCTCTCTGGACTCAAACTGGCCATTGTTTTCATTAAGTGAGGACAATCTGTTACAGAATGGATCTAGGCTGCCTTAACAGGAGGGCTCAGTTTTATTTTTACTCTTTGTCATTCTTACAGGGTGCTATGGATACGGAGTACTTGTTTTTAAAAAAGAAAAGTCTTTTAAAAGTTTTTGGTAATGCCAAAGACATTGGTCTTGAAAGAAATTATTGCAATAATTCTCAAATGTATTTAGAGACTTTAACTAAGGTAGGAAATATAGATTCCTTAATTATATTTATGAGAACTTTGGACCCTTATAATATAATTAGAAAAGACTCTAAACCAATTTTGAGAACTCTAGGCACACTTTGGAATATCGACTGTCTGCCTTGTGAGTGGATTGTTCTGAGCAGTCTTATTTAAAATGGACTTAATACAGTGTTTCTGTATCCATGATAGAATATGGGATCTGGGAAATGCACAACTTTCCTCAATCCAGGATCAATGCTTTCATTATCTTGAGGACTTATTATGATTTTTGAAAGGTGCAGGATTGCTCTTGGTGTAAAATATGCTTCATGGTCACTTAGGAACAATCCTGAAAGGAGCAGTGGGTATATTTGGGTCATTGCTGAAGGGGGAGCATCATGTTTTCCATTTCCTCACCCCCAACTGTGTTCTAATCCAAACAAATTGAACTGCACAAGATAACTCTTGTCAGCAGAAAGGTCAGGACAATAGTATCTCCAGAGCAGATGCTGATCTGCCGCTGTGTGTAACAAAGCACCAGTTCTTAGTTTCTCTAGGTTGTAAATCCAAGAAAGTGCTATTTATGGGACTGTGGAGTATAGCTGTCATTGTATGAGTGTAATGAAGTCAGTGTTGGATGAGAAGCCAGGAATTTCCTTAAAGAGAAGCAGTGGTTGTGGCAGTGGCTATTCTGTATCTTGTCTTCCCACATCAGCAGATCTTTTTCAGTAGATCTTTTGGCATTGATGGCAATAGCCTTTATCTCTTCTGTCCAATGTAGTAGCTATTGAGCACTTAAAATGTGGCCGGTGGGACTGAGGAAATTAATTTTTAATTTTATTTAACCATAATTTAAATTTAAATAGCCACATATGCCAAGTAACTACTGTATTGGATGGCACTTTTAGATTACGCATTTGTATAAACCAAGAAATAATGTTTAAAATGTAGGATAATGGGCCATATTGACTTGTGTATTTACTTTGGGGGGATTCTTTTGTATTAACACTTCAAAATAACATAATTTAATCTAATTCATGCTTCACTTTAAGAGATAAAATTCTTGCTAAGCAACATAATGGGGGGTGGGGAGCTTAAAGCAACAGGTATTTATTGTCTCACATTTCCAGAGGCTAGAAGTCCAAAATCAATGTGTCAACAGAGTTGGTTCCATCTAGAGGCATTGAGGGAGAATCTATCCTTTTTTTTTTTTTTTTTAAAGATTTTATTTATTTATTTGACAGATAGAGATCACAAGTAGGCAGAGAGGCAGGCAGAGAGAAAGAGGAGGAAGCAGGCTCCCTGCTGATCAGAGAGCCCAATGCGGGGCTCGATCCCAGAACCCTGGGATCATGACCTGAGCCAAAGGCAGTGGCTTTAACCCACTGAGCCACCCAGGTGCCCCTAGGGAGAATCTATTCTTTACCCCTCTTCCCCCTTCCCCCCTTTTGGTGGTGCTGGTAATGCTAGGCATTACCATTCCTTGGCCTAAACAATGTAGTATTTTTAAACCATTGTAGTGTGGGCATTTCTTAAAGAATGTCTGTTCACCTGAAAGTGAGGAGATGAAGACAAACATTCCTATTTTAGGCATGGGTGTATTTAGCACATAATAAACAAGAAAACTAGTTTCTGACTGTTAAATATAGATTGTAACATAACTTTTCTCTTGTTAAGTTTGTTTCTTGAAATCTGAAGTCTCTTCCTGTAGAATCCCATTCTCATGGTTCTTTGGCTGGTAACAAAATATTGGTTTCTCCTCCTCTTTAAATTTTTTTATAACCTCTTCTTTGCCAACTTGACCTGGTCTTTATCAAGTGTTAGTCTATCCCATCTTTACTAAAATAGTTTTACCACCATTCAAAACTAGAATAAGAAATTATGTTGGATTTAGTCCACTCCCAGCTTCCTGACCTTCCGGAATTAGTTTTGAGTTTTCCATATGCCAGTGGGTATTGAGACAGGATAATTGAATGTAGCTGTCAGCTAGAGAACTGGTCTCTGTGCTCTTGAAAAGTTACTTTGCATTCCATCAATGAAAGTTTTTGATTTTAGGATTTTTACTGGTAAAAAAAAGTACAATCTGAGATAAGTCTGACTGTGCCAGTAGTTGGTAATTCCTGCACACTCTTTCAAGCTTTCACCATTGAGGAGACAGAAAAGCAGTAGAAGTCAATGACAAGGATACAACTACAGAGCTGGTAGAAACAGAGAGGGTGCTGGACTACATTATGCAGCATTGAGATTCAAGTCAGAGAAATATGTTTTGGCCAAATGGTAGGTATACATGTAGGCATCCATAGGGATGTCTCTCTACAGAAGCTGATGAGTGGAAATTTCTGCTGGTTGGAGTGACATATTCCTGGATTAGAATTCTGGTCCTGCCACACATTGCTGTGTGACCTCAGGCAAATTTCCAAAGCTCACTGGACCTCAGTTTATTCATTTGAAAAACAAGGGTAAAAATGCTTACTCTGCAGGGTTAATAGGATAATTTTTTTTCTGGGACTGCTTATTGTAGTATAGTTAACATATAGTGTCATATTAGTTTCAAGTATACAGTATAATGATTTACCAATTCTATACATTACTCAGTGCTCATCGGGATAAGTGTATTCTCAATCCCCTCCACCTATTTCATTCATCCCCCACCCACCTCTCCTCTAACAACCATCAGTTTGTTCCCGGTATTTAAGAGTCTGTTTCTTTAATTTGTCTCCTTTTTCTGTTGTTCATTTGTTTTATTTCTTAAATTCCACATACGAATAAAATCAATTAGGATAATGTCTATAACATGCATAGACCTTAGTTGGCACTCAGTAAATGGTAGTTATTACTAGTCCTTCCTAACCTAGGAATATAACAAGTGCTACCTCAATCGCTTTTTTGTTTTACCTTAGTGGACCCTACTGTCTCAGAACCAGGAGGGGCAAGCAGTTTCCTTTTAGTATCAGTGTTGTAGAAACATGTGTTTCAGTAATTTCCAGTAGACCCTGGCTATTTTCTTTCAAATCAGATCAGTTCCATAGTCTTCCTCCCAAACAGAAAACTGTAACATAAATATAATTAATTCACTTTCAGCAAACCCTTTTTCTGCGAACTCTATTAAGAAAAAAAGAAAAAAAAAGGACAACAAGTTGATTTTCTAAGATTTTCTTTGTAAGGGAGACTAAAATATCCTTGTAAGTTCCTTGAGGGTAGGAAGGTGATCACATCCTGAATATCTCTTTGTGTTCTTTATCTAGCAGCCACCTCCTAAATGCTTGTTAAATTGGATTAGACTAATATGTTTGTATAAACTTTTTGCTATAATTGAACTATGCATGGTAAATTTGTGGAAATCAATGGGGTGACAAATAGCCTCTTATTTTTATGTTGCATTGCAAGTGTTGTATGATTCTGCCAAAAATGTAAAATTGTACACATGTACGGTTCTTCCTTTCTACAAGTTCTTCTTGAGGTCTCCATAACTTGGAATGTGAAATGTACAGTTACAGTGGTAATCTGGCATCATCAACAGAAAGTGAAGGAAAAATACGGTATGTATAATTAAATTAATTTCAAAAAATGAGTCTCCTCCCTTATTTTAGGGAGGAAACTCATAATGATAAGGGCATTGATATTGGTCATATTCGTTTTCAGTGGCTCCAGTTTCAGTGGCTCTAGCACCAATGCTGTCAAACCTTGACTGATGGTTACGTAATGGTATCTTATTGATCCAGTGTTACTGAATTGCCACTTTTGTGACAGCACAACTAATGATTATTATAGTCCGTATTAATGGCAAAGCTATTCAGCTCCTAATTGTAGTGTACACATAGCATGTGTGTAAGGAGGAAAGCCATCAGCCAGGGCACAGTAGAGCAATGCCTTGACTTAGAATTAAAATAAAAATGCGTGGGCAGAGAACTTGAATAGACATTTTTCTTAAGAAGACATAGAGATGGCCAAAGTTTTCATCGAGGGGTGAATGGATAGAGAAGAATGGATAAACACACACGCACGCACACACACACACACACACACACACACACAATATTATTTAGCCATAAAAAAGAATGAAATCTTGCCATTGTAATAACAAGGACAGACCTAGAAGGTATTATGGTAAATGGAGTAAGTCAGATGGAGAGAAAGACAAATACCATATGATTTCACTTTTATGTGAAATCTAAAAAGCAAAACAAAACAAAACAGAAACAGAGTCACAGAAACAGGAAATAAGATTCTAGGTTACCAGAGCAGGAAGGGGATCGGGGGGCAGGTGAAATAGTTGAAAGGGATTAAGAGGTACAACTTCCAGTTATAAAATAAATCATGGGGACATGAAAAGATGCTCAACATCACTGTCACCAGGGAAATACAAATCAAAACTGCAATGAGATATCACCTCACACCAGTCAGAATGACTAAAATCAACAACACAAGAAAAAGTGTTGGCAAGGATATGGAGAAAGGGAAGCCCTCTGCACTGTTAGTGGGAATGGAAATTGGTGCAGCCATTCTGAAAAACAGTATGGAGGTTCCTCAGAAAGCTAGAAATAGAACTACCCTATAATCCAGTAATTGCACTACTTGGTATTTACTCAAAGAATACAAAAATATTGATTCAAAAGGATATATGCGCCCTGATGTTTATGGCAACATTATCCATAATAGTCAAAAGAAACAGTCCAGGTGTCCATCAGCTGATGAAGGGATAAAGAAGATGTGGGATATGTATATATATATATATATACATACAATGGAATATTACTCAGACATAAAAAGAATAAAATCTTGTCATTTGCAGCAACATGGATGGAGCTAGAGTGTATTGTGCATAGCAAAATAGTCATAGAGAAACAAATACCATATGATTTCCCACACATGTGGAATTTAAGAAACAAAACAAATGAGCAGAGGGGAAAAAAAGAGAGGCAAACCAAGAAATAGACTCTTAACTATAGAGAACAAACTGATGGTTACCAGAGAGGAGGTGGGTGGGAGGATGGGTTAAATAGGTGATGGTTATTAAGGAGTGTACTTGTTGTGTGATAAGCACAGGGTGCTAGATGGAAGTGTTAAGTCACTATATTTTACACCTGAAACCAATATTACATTGTATGTTAACTAACTAGAATTAAAAAAAAAAACTTAAAAAATTTTAATTAAATAAAAGCACAGTCTATGAAAAAATGGTAATATACAGTTGAATAAAACAGAATTATTTCTCTTCGAAGCAGAAAAATAAGTCATGGGGTTGTAATGTATAGCATAGGGAATATAGTCAATATATTGTAATAAATTGATATGTGACAGATGATAACTAGACTTATCATGGGGATCATCTTGTAATGTGTAAAGATATTGAATACTATGATGTGTACCTGAAACTAATAGGGTATTGTGTGTCAATTATACTTAAGTAAAAAATTTTTGAAATAAATATAGAAAAGTTTTTAGTTTAAGTTGTGTGTAGGGTAAAAAGAGATGTGATGAAAGACTTTGGGGCCACATCTTTAAATATTACCCAGAGTTTTTAAAGTAATGATATCATATGTCATAGGTTGAAAAACACAATTGCTCCTAATTTATATGAGTGAAAAATATATCTCTTAAACTGTTAGGTATTTTCAGTATCTTTTGACAGTTACTCAATACAATGATGTCTTGGCACAATATTTGGACAGCCTTCAAAGCAACTGAAATACCGTATATCCCAGTTGACTCCTTCTCACGGCGCTAGACCATAAACACATAATGATGTTTAATGGGTCCGTAGACTTGGAGTCTTTTAAAACAGAAAGGAAAAGGATTTCTAAATACCAGAATCTTTCATTGAGAACTGGCTGTTCCTAGTCCATCTTCATTCAAATAGAAGAACAATAATCATAAGTCATAAAGTAAATATTAACTTACTAGTTGCCAAAAAGTTCTAGGTGGTTCCACCTTCTGGAGCTAGTTAATTCTATGTAAAGTGATAGCATTTGGGTATCTGATTTTCTGTGTCTTAACCTAATCATAATTGTTTTGTTTTGTTTTTTTAAGTAATTGCTATCCTACCATCAACTGGAATGCAGGAGTTACCATCATTTATCCCTCCACCAAGTAATACAATTAAAGAAAATCTAACCCATTATAAAAACAAGGAAGCCAGGGAATTTCATGTTTATTGCACTCCTTTTTTACTTTATCTTCATCTTCTCTAGACTTATATTTCAGTTCCAAATCATAGATTTAGAGGTAGGATGGAACTTAGGAATCATCTAATTCACCTGCCTTGTTTTACAGTGGCCTAAGGAGATCAAATGATTTTCTGAAAATCATATAGCTAGCTAGTGGCAGACCAGGGGCTTGTAGATGATAGATTCTGGACTCTTGGAGAATCTTTTTTAAGCTGTTACACTGACCTAAGTATCACCCTATTTTGTATGTGAATCTCTAATATTTATGTATTTGCAGCCCTCTTATTGGTAGAGTCTAATTTACTTGGACAAGTAAATTGTCTGATTCCACAATTTTACACATATGGAAACTGACCCTCTAAGAAGATGTGACTCGTCTAAGGGTCACACAGCCTTTTAGTAGCATAACTAGGGCTAGAGCTTTGGTGGCCTTTTACTTAGTGCAGAGCTCTTTCTTTTGGATGGCCATCCATTCAGATACCATTCACTGTCTACCCTATATTTGCATATAGGTGACATCTGTAACCAAAAGTGGCATTACTGATATATTCAGCCTTGAAAATCAAACCCTCCAGTTTAAGAAAGGAATCATTATAGCACAGCCATATGTTCAGGAACAGATTTTTTCATCTTTGCTATAGGTTGCAATAATATATTGGGAAAACCTGTTAGTGTCATATATGCCTTGTAATACCCTATTAGGCAAAGGTGATATGAAATTAAAAATTTTTATTATTCAGTGTCCTAAGTCAGTGCCCCTTGAAGGAAAAATAAAATAAGAACATCATTTTATTTATTTATTTATTTTAGATTTTATTTATTTGAGAGAGAGTGAGAGACAGAGACCATAAGCAAGGAGGACAGGTAGAGGAAGAAGCAGACTCCCTGCTGAGCAGGGAGCCTGATGCGTGCCTCGAGGGGCTCTATCTCAGGACCCTTGATCATGACCTGAGCTGAAGGCAAGATGCTTAACCGACAAGCCACCCAGGTGCCCAAAAAGATTATTTTAGAACATCATTTTCTTATGTTCAGTTAGCCACTGTATCATACATCATTAGTTTTTTTTTTTTTAAGATTTTATTCATTTATTTGAGAGAGAGAGAGAGAGCATGAAAGGGGAGGTCAGAGGGAGAAGCATACTTCCCACGGAGCTGGGAGACCGATGCAGGACTCAATCCGAAGACTCTGGGATCATGACCTGAGCCGAAGGCAGTTGCTTAACGAACTGAGCCACCCAGGTGCCCCATCATTAGTTTTTGATGTAGTGTTCAGTGATTGATTAGTTATGTATAACACCCAGTGCTTATCACAACCCATGCCCTCCTTAATACCCATCACCCCATAAGGGAACATAATTTAAAAAATCATAATTTTATTAAATAGGAAATATTGAGGGCCTAGTTAGAGGGAGTCGTGTGGTGGGGCACATGGCATTAAGGAGAATATTAGCTTGTAATATTTTTGTTCTTAGTTTTAAAAATTGCTCCGTATCAAGGAAAATCACATTTTTTTACTTTCTGTAGACCGGAACATTCTTATCTTGTCAGTTATACATGCTTGTTTTCATTGTTAATGATTGAAATAGAGGAATTGGAAGGACAATTCCTCCAAAGCAGGCTCACTCAGTCTGGCTCCATTTCAGTGTCACTCCTTTTCAGTTCCTTCCCCCAAGCACCCCAGATTAAGTTAGTCCAAGATGTTACTTAGGGGACTTTGCAACAATCTTGGTCTTTTCTTTTTCTAAATGAAGTTTTTCAGGTACTAAAATGCTTTAGAAAACAACTGATTTAAATTTTTAACATTCTTCTTTTTTTTAAAATATTTTTATTTATTTGACAGAGATCACAAGTAGGCAGACAGGCAGGCAGAGAGAGTGGGGGAAGGAGGCTCCCTGCTGAGCAGAGAACCCCGTACAGGGCTTGATCCCAGGACCCTGGGATCATGACCTGAGCTGAAGGCAGAGGCTTTAACCCACTGAACCACCCAGGCGCCCCTGTTTTTAACATTTTTCTGACTCGTGATATTATATGAGTAATTTCTCATTATCTGTAAATATAAGTCCTAAGAATTCATGGGGCCCATGTTTTACCCCACAATTATCCACTAGAGAAGAAAGTGTCTATTTGATATTGGATTTCAAATATCGAAGACAGAATAGCAAATTGTCTTCAGGTATATGGACCTATATACATAAGGATTCACACTGTTTTGTAAAAAAAAAAACAAAAACACTTTTTGAACAATTTTGAGATTAGTGACACTTTCATTTGTGGTATTTTGGAAAATAAGTTCTCTGTCACTGGGGGAGAAGAAAGTCAATGAAGCCTTTGGACCGCTGTTGGCATTCAGGGCAGAGAGAAGGAGGGTGCAGCCCTTCTTTAGTGAAATCTTCCCTGATAGATTCAAATGGAATTATATTCCCTTTTGTATGGAGTCTAAACTGTTTAGGATTCAAATATTGTACTCATCATGCCATATAGTAGCATTTCTTTGAATGTGTCCATTCGCCTCTACATGAGGCTACTCCGTGCACACAATGTGCAATGTGAGTCATACCCCTGGAAATGGGTGGTGAGTCTCCATCTACGTCCCCCACAAAACAGTCATCACCTTGACAGAAGGAATTGGGTTACTGCCATTTTCATGTGCCTTGTACTTAGCACAGAGCCTAGTTCATGGCAGCTGTTCATTACTTTCTTTTGAATGAAGAAAACAAAGAATGAGCTACTGTCAGGCCACATTCCTCTCTACTCCCCAGACTATATTTAGGTAGTTGGTTACCCAAGTTAAGAATTTAGTTATGAAAATTCACTTGCACAAGCACTAGAGAATAGATTCAGAACTGATTGAAAAATGTACTGGAAAAATTTTAAAAGAGTTGTTCTTAATCTAACACAGCATTTTCCAAAATGTGTACTGTAGAACACTAGTCCTGCAAGACACATCTTAGGAAAACAATGTTTCTAGTTAAATAAATTTGGGAAACATACTATAAAATTTGTCACACTACATCCCTCCTTTGGGGATCAACAATGTAAATTAGCATTTTAAAAGTTTTGAGAAATCAACCAGTTCAGTTCCCTGTTTCTTTATATAATTTGACTTTTATAAATTTATGTGACTACCTCTACTTTTTCATTTTCCATCCATCCATCTGCCTTTCTGTCTACCTACCTTCCTATCTATTTATTTTAAGAGTAAGCTGTGTAGTGTGACATTTAAAAGCGTGGGCTTTGGAGAGGGCACGGATTGCCTGGAGCACTGGGCATGGTGCAAAAACAATACTGTTAGGTTGAAAAGGAAAAAAAAAAGCGTGGGCTTTGGAAACAGGTACACCCAGGTGGGGTCCTGGTTCTGCCATTTACTTGTTGTTACCAACAGCAAATAATTGTTTAAAGCTTCAGTTTCTTCACCTGTAAACTGATATAATGACAGTGTCTACCTTCAAGGATTATTGTGAGGATTGAATAACCTGATATGTGAAAAGTACATGCAGGATGCCTGGTATGTGCTCTATGTTCAATTAATGTTAGCTGTTACTAGTTTTGTTTACTATTTGCTATATACCCTGGTCCAGAGACAGGCATTTGAAGTGGAGTTCTGGGATCCTCTGACCTTGATTTAGTCTTATTAAATTATTTCACTGATTGTTATTGGATGACTTTTCAAGCCAGGTGATTGTTCCTTCCACTGTACTTCTGTATTCCTTTTCACTTCACATATTAGTTATTGTACTCCTCTTAGTTGTCTGTTATATCTTTCCTGTTTCTGATGGGAAGATTTGAGGGTATTGATGAAATGGAAGATACATTTAAATGGATGACAAAGATGATAAAAGGTCTAGAAGCCATTTCTTATGGGGGTGTTTAGTCTGGAAAATAAAACAGAATGAAAGATTGTACAATGGAAGTTAGGTTAGATTGACGTGTAACTCTAGAATGCATAATTTAGATTGTAGGTAAGAGTTACAAAGTGGTTTAATATAAGAGTTATAAACAGAGGAATTCAACAAGAAAAAAAGAATTATTTCTTGTCACAAGAGACCTTCTCAGAAATGTCAGGAAGAAGTTGGGGGGCCTTTTAGGGGAAGGCATCATCCTAGTTTTTCTGGAGATAATCAAGATGGTTAAGTTCCTCAGGAAAGAAAAACATTCTCATAACAAGAAAAAAACCATTCTCATCAAAAGAAAAAAATGTAACTATGTGAAATAATGGATGTTAATTAACTAAACTTACTGTGTAATCACTTCACAATGTATACAAATATTGAATCAGTATGTTGTACTATGTCGTACACCTTGAACTAATACAGTGTTATTTGTTAATTGTGGTAAAACTAGGGGGAAAAGAAGAAGAAAAAAGGTAAAATGGAACATGAGAAGATAGAGAGAGTCTACTGTCAGTATAGATTAGAAGAATTTATTTTCACCTTTGGACACTGAGGGACACCTGATGAAGGATATGACTTTTGAGCTGATTCCTGAAAGAGAGAAAGATTGGAGTATTAGATGAGATGTCATCCAAGGAAGGGAGTCAGTTTCCTCAGCATGAATTCCCCACTCATGGTATTTATTGAAGTCAGCACTGTTTAGTTAAAATAGGTTACATGCTAGGGTCCATACATTGCTAAATTGTTACTTGCTTCTCTCTATTTACATTTCCCTGCTCTCACTTGCATTTACATGCCATTTTATTCCCACCCAACAGGTCATTGAGATTAGGAAATTAAATTAATTGCACTCATGTTCACACAACTTACCTCTGGGTAACAATCACGCCCTTGGAGGAGTCAAGATGGCAGAGAAGTAGCAGGCTGAGACTACTTCAGGTAGCGGAAGATCAGCTAGATAGCTTATCTAAAGATTGCAAACACCTACAAATCCAACGGGAGATCGAAGAGAAGAAGAACAGCAACTCTAGAAACAGAAAATCAACCACTTCCTGAAAGGTAGGACTGGCGGAGGAGTGAATCCAAAGCGACGGGAAGATAGACCGCGGGGGGAGGGGCCAGCTCCCGGCAAGCGGCGGAGCAATGGAGCACAAAATCGGGACTTTTAAAAGTCTGTTCCGCTGAGGGACATCGCTCCAGAGGCTTAACCGGGGTGAAGCCCACGCAGGGTCAGCGTGGCCTCAGGTCCCGCAGGGTCACAGAAGGATCGGGGGTGTCTGAGTGTCGCAGAGCTTGCAGGTATTGGAATGGGGAGGCCGGCTACAGAGAGAAGCCGAGGAGTAAGCTCTAAGCTCGGGGTTGCCTTGAACCAGTCGCAGGCTCAGTCAGCTCGGAGCGCGGCGGCCGGAGGCAGGGTGACGGGAGTAAATCGGCGCTGTTTTCTGAGGGCGCACTGAGAAGTGGGGCCCCGGGCTCTCGGCTCCTCCGGGACGGTGACGGGGAGGCCGCCATCTTCATTCCTGCCCTCCGGAACTCTACGGAAAGCGCTCAGGGAACAAAAGCTCCTGAAAGCAAACCCGAGCGGATTACTCAGCCCGGCCCCTGGTAAGGGCGGTGCAACTCCGCCTGGGGCAAAGACACTTGAGAATCACTACAACAGGCCCCTCCCCCAGAAGATCAACAAGAAGCCCAGCCAGGACCAAGTTCACCTACCAAGGAGTGCAGTTTCAATACCAAGGAGAGCAGCGGAATTCCAAAGGAGGAGAAAGCAAAGCACGGAACTCATGGCTTTCTCCCCATGATTCTTTAGCCTTGCAGTTAATTTAATTTTTTTTCCTTTTCAATTTATTTTTCTTCTTCTGCTAAATTTTTTTAACGTTTACCCTTTTCTTTTTTAACGTTTTTTAATTAGTTTATCTAATATATATATATATATATATATATATTCCTTTTTATATTTTTCTTTATTGTTTTTTTTTTTTTAATTGTTTCTTTCTTTTTTTTTTTTTTTTCTTTCTGAACCTTTTTTTATCCACTTTCTCCCCCCTCACGATTTGGGATCTCTTCTGATTTGGCTAAAGCATATTTTCCTGGGGTTGCTGTCACCCTTTTCGTATTTTACTTGCTCCTTCATCTACTCTTATCTGGACAAAATGACAAGGCAGAAAAATTCACCACAAAAAAAAGAACAAGAGGCAGTACCAAAGGCTAGGGACCTAATCAATACAGACATTGGTAATACGTCAGATCTAGAGTTCAGAATGATGATTCTCAAGGTTCTAGCCGGGCTCGAAAAAGGCATGGAAGATATTAGAGAAACCCTCTCCGGAGAGATAAAAGCCCTTTCTGGAGAAATAAAAGAACTAAAATCTAACCAAGTTGAAATCAAAAAAGCTATTAATGAGGTGCAATCAAAAATGGAGGCTCTCACTGCTAGGATAAATGAGGCAGAAGAAAGAATTAGCGATATAGAAGACCAAATGACAGAGAATAAAGAAGCTGAGCAAAAGAGGGACAAACAGCTACTGGACCACGAGGGGAGAATTCGAGAGATAAGTGACACCATAAGATGAAACAACATTAGAATAATTGGGATTCCAGAAGAAGAGGAAACAGAGAGGGGAGCAGAAGGTATATTGGAGAGAATTATTGGAGAGAATTTCCCCAATATGGCAAAGGGAACAAGCATCAAAATCCAGGAGGTTCAGAGCACCCCCCTCAAAATCAATAAGAATAGGACCACACCCCATCACCTAATAGTAAAATTTACAAGTCTTAGTGACAAAGAGAAGATCCTGAAAGCAGCCCGGGAAAAGAAGTCTGTAACGTACAATGGTAAAAATATTAGATTGGCAGCAGACTTATCCACAGAGACCTGGCAGGCCAGAAAGAGCTGGCATGATATATTCAGAGTACTAAATGAGAAAAACATGCAGCCAAGAATACTATATCCAGCTAGGCTATCATTGAAAATAGAAGGAGAGATTAAAAGCTTCCAGGACAAACAAAAACTGAAAGAATTTGCAAATACCAAACCAGCTCTAGAGGAAATATTGAAAGGGGTCCTCTAAGCAAAGAGAGACCCTAAAAGTAGTAGATCAGAAAGAAACAGAGACAATATACAATAACAGTCACCTTACAGGCAATACAATGGCACTAAATTCATATCTCTCAATACTTACCCTGAATGTGAATGGGCTAAATGCCCCAATCAAAAGACACAGGGTATCAAAATGGATAAAAAAACAAAACCCATCTATATGTTGCCTACAAGAAACTCATCTTAAACCTGAAGACACCTCCAGATTTAAAGTGGAGGGGTGGGAAAGAATTTACCATGCTAATGGACATCAGAAAAAAGCAGGAGTGGCAATCCTTATATCAGATCAATTAGATTTTAAGCCAAAGACTATAATAAGAGATGAGGAAGGACACTATATCATACTCAAAGGAACTGTCCAACAAGAAGATCTAACAATTTTAAATATCTATGCCCCTAACGTGGGAGCAGCCAACTGTATAAACCAATTAATAACAAAATCAAAGAAACACATCGACAATAATAAAATAATCGTAGGGGACTTTAACACTCCCCTCACTGAAATGGACAGATCATCCAAGCAAAAGATCAACAAGGAAATCAAGGCCTTAAATGACACACTGGACCAGATGGACATCACAGATATATTCAGAACATTTCATCCCAAAGCAACAGAATACACATTCTTCTCTAGTGCACATGGAACATTCTCCAGAATAGATCATATTCTCGGTCCTAAATCAGGTCTCAACCGTTATCAAAAGATTGGAATCATTCCCTGCATATTTTCAGACCACAATGCTCTGAAGCTAGAACTCAATCACAAGAGGAAATTTGGAAAGAACCCAAATACATGGAGACTGAACAGCATCCTTCTAAAGAATGAATGGGTCAACCAGGAAATTAAAGAAGAGTTGAAAAAATTCATGGAAACAAATGATAATGAAAACACAACGGTTCAAAACTGTGGGACACAACAAAGGCAGTCCTGAGAGGAAAATATATAGCGGTACAAGCCTTTCTCAAGAAACAAGAAAGGTCTCAGGTACACAACCTAACCCTACACCTAAAAGAGCTAGAGAAAGAATAAGAAAGAAACCCTAAACCCAGCAGGAGAAGAGAAATCATAAAGATCAGAGCAGAAATCAATGAAATAGAAACCAAAAAACAATAGAACAAATCAACGAAACTAGGAGCTGGTTCTTTGAAAGAATTAATAAGATCGATAAACCCCTGGCCAGACTTATCAAAAAGAAAAGAGAAAGGACCCAAATAAATAAAATCATGAATGAAAGAGGAGAGATCACAACTAACACCAAAGAAATACAGACAATTATAAGAACATACTATGAACAACTCTACGCCAACAAATTTGACAATCTGGAAGAAATGGATGCATTCCTAGAGACATATAAACTACCACAACTGAACCAGGAAGAAATAGAAAGCCTGAACAGACCCATGACCAGTAAGGAGATTGAAACAGTCATCAACAATCTCCAAACAAACAAAAGCCCAGGGCCAGATGGCTTCCCGGGGGAATTCTACCAAACATTTAAAGAAGAACTAATTCCTATTCTCCTGAAACTGTTCCAAAAAATAGAAATGGAAGGAAAACTTCCAAACTCATTTTATGAGGCCAGCATCACCTTGATCCCAAAACCAGACAAGGATCCCATCAAAAAAGAGAACTACAGACCAATATCCTTGATGAACACAGATGCAAAAATTCTCGCCAAAATACTAGCCAATAGGATTCAACAGTACATTAAAAGGATTATTCACCACGACCAAGTGGGATTTATTCCAGGGCTGCAAGCTTGGTTCAACATCCGCAAATCGATCAATGTGATACAACACATTAATAAAAGAAAGAACAAGAACCATATGATACTCTCCATAGATGCTGAAAAAGCATTTGACAAAGTACAGCATCCCTTCCTGATCAAAACTCTTCCAAGTGTAGGGATAGAGGGCACATACCTCAATATTATCAAAGCCATCTATGAAAAACCCACCGCAAATATCATTCTCAATGGAGAAAAACTGAAAGCTTTTCCGCTAAGGTCAGGAACACGGCAGGGATGTCCGTTATCACCACTGCTATTCAACATAGTACTAGAAGTCCTAGCCTCAGCAATCAGACAACAAAAGGAAATTAAAGGCATCCAAATTGGCAAAGAAGAAGTCAAACTATCACTCTTTGCAGATGATATGATACTATATGTGGAAAACCCAAAAGACTCCACTCCAAAACTGCTAGAACTTGTCCAGGAATTCAGTAAAGTGTCAGGATATAAAATCAATGCACAGAAATCAGTTGCATTTCTCTACACCAACAACAAGACAGAAGAAAGAGAAATTAAGGAGTCAATCCCATTTACAATTACACCCAAAGCTATAAGATACCTAGGAATAAATCTAACCAAAGAGACTAAGAATCTATACACAGAAAACTATAAAGTACTCATGAAAGAAATTGAGGAAGACACAAAGAAATGGAAAAATGTTCCATGCTCCTGGATTGGAAGAATAAATATTGTGAAAATGTCTATGCTACCTAAAGCAATCTACACATTTAATGCAATTCCTATCAAAGTACCATCCATTTTTTTCAAAGAAATGGAACAAATAATCCTAAAATTTATATGGAACCAGAAAAGACCTCGAATACCCAGAGGGATATTGAAAAAGAAAGCCAAAGTTGGTGGCATCACAATTCTGGACTTCAAGCTCTATTACAAAGCTGTCATCATCAAGACAGCATGGTACTGGCACAAAAACAGACACATAGATCAATGGAACAGAATAGAGAGCCCAGAAATCGACCCTCAACTCTATGGTCAACTCATCTTCGACAAAGCAGGAAAGAATATCCAATGGAAAAAAGACAGCCTCTTCAACAAATGGTGTTGGGAAAATTGGACAGCCACATGCAGAAAAATGAAATTGGATCATTTCCTTACACCACACACGAAAATAGACTCAAAATGGATGAAGGATCTCAATGTGAGAAAGGAATCCATCAAAATCCTTGAGGAGAACACAGGCAGCAACCTCTTCGACCTCAGCTGCAGCAACATCTTCCTAGGAACATTGCCAAAGGCAAGGGAAGCAAGGGCAAAAATGAACTATTGGGATTTTATCAAGATCAAAAGCTTTTGTACAGCAAAGGAAACAGTTAACAAAACCAAAAGACAACTGACAGAATGGGAGAAGATATTTGCAAATGACATATCGGATAAAGGGCTAGTGTCCAAAATCTATAAAGAACTTAGCAAACTCAACACCCAAAGAACAAATAATCCAATCAAGAAATGGGCAGAGGACATGAACAGACATTTCTGCAAAGAAGACATCCAGATGGCCAACAGACACATGAAAAAGTGCTCCACATCACTCGGCATCAGGGAAATATAATTCAAAAGCACAATGAGATGCCACCTCACACCAGTCAGAATGGCTAAAATTAACAAGTCAGGAAATGACAGATGCTGGCGAGGATGCGGAGAAAGGGGAACCCTCCTACACTGTTGGTGGGAATGCAAGCTGGTGCAACCACTCTGGAAGACAGCATGGAGGTTCCTCAAAATGTTGAAAATAGAACTACCCTATGACCCAGCAATTGCACTGCTGGGTATTTACCCTAAAGATACAAACGTAGTGATCCGAAGGGGCACGTGCACCCGAATGTTTATAGCAGCAATGTCTACAATAGCCAAACTATGCAAAGAACCTAGATGTCCATCAACAGACGAATGGATAAAGAAGATGTGGTATATATACACAATGGAATACTATGCAGCCATCAAAAGAAATGAAATCTTGCCATTTGCGACGACATGGATGGAACTAGAGGGTATCATGCTTAGCGAAATAAGTCAATCGGAGAAAGACAACTATCATATGATCTCCCTGATATGAGGGAGAGGAGATGCAACATGGGGGGTTAAGGGGGTAGGAGAAGAGTAAATGAAACAAGATGGGATTGGGAGGGAGACAAACCATAAGTGACTCTTAATCTCACAAAACAAACTGAGGGTTAATGGGGGGAGGGGGGTTGGGGGGGTGGGATTATGGACATTGGGGAGGGTATGTGCTATGGTGAGTGCTGTGAAGTGTGTAAACCTGGCGATTCACAGACCTGTACCCCTGGGGATAAAAATATATGTTTATAAAAAATAAAATTAAAAAAAAATTTAAAAATCACGCCCTTTCATATAATCAAAAGACCAAATAATTGAAGACATGATCATTCCAATAGGATATCCTGAAAACCAGCTCTACTTTTTTTCAGGAATTTTAATAAGCTGTATCTAGAAACAAGTGGGGTTGTCAAACTGTTTGCCCTGCACAAGTGTTCTGGAGTTCTGAAAAAGTTTCAAAGTCATTTTTAAAGAGTGTGTGGTTAGCCTCAGTATGCTTTTTGGACATTTCTTGAAGTCATGAAAGGTAAAAGGCCTTAGCCATGATATTCTTTGCAAAGAGAAGTGTATTTGGAACTTTTATTAGCTTTAGACTGTCCTGTCCTCATTTAACAAGGGACCTCAATTCTATAATATCTACAACAGCGCTTTCAATTTTTCCTTTATAGGAGAAACTAATAGAAGATTATAACTGGCAATGCTTATACTGGTTAGAATATGTTCACTCTTCAAGGTGCAGAGTATGTTTTTTTCTACTGACTTATATATGGAAAAACTACTCTGTGGTGTTCTGTTATTGCTGGGCCTGCCCATGGGAATGCTGACACTTACTAACACCAAGAAGCAACCACTAAGTAAATCAGCCCAGCTCTGGATGTTTTCCCTTGACATTTTTTGTTCCCCTCCAGTAGAGCCAACATGCCTGGTAATGAACCTTGAGGAATGGTAGACACATGGTAGAGTGCAACATCTTTATTCAAGGGACCAAGGAGAAGTCACCGGATGTGCTGCTTGTGCGACATCAGTAGCCTCACCTACGTCCTGCAGTTTGGCAGGTGTGCTTGGTGTACTTCATTTCTAATTCTGATTAAAAGACATAGAGGACTTCTGGGCACCTGGGTGGCCCAGTTGGTTAAATGACTGCCTCTGGGATCGAGTCCCATGTCAGGCTTCTCCTGCTCTGCAGGGAGCCAGCTTCTCCCTCTCCCTCTGCCTGCCACTCCCCCTGCTTGTGCTCTCTCTCGCTGTCAAATAAATAAATAAAATCTTTTAAAAATATATTTTAAAAAAAGACAGAGAGGACTGCAAATCAGCACTCCTTTCTCAGAGAATTCACGGCAAAATTGAGCATAAAGTAAGTTCTCTTTGGTCATTTAAACACATTTGTCATTTTTTTATTTTTTGTAATGCATTTTAAAATAAAATGTTGAGATGTCCTTTCAGATGACATTAAATGCAAAGTAAAATATATACTTCTCAAGAAAAGGTCTAAAGACCAAATATTTAATACACAGATTGGTTAAACTTGGAGGTGGTAAGTGAAGAGATAATTTGCTCCAGTAACTTTTATGTAAAACTTCTCAGTGATTAGAGGAAGGGGAAACTTTTCTTGAGTCTGATTCATTTCATAGTTTACTTAAAAACTTTCTTGAAGTTTTGAATTACTGAATTTAGAAGGTGTGAAAACATCATATCGTTATATTTTTGTGGTTAAGTTTTTTGTAGCTTATGTGAAGTGTATTCCTCATTTGATAGATTCACTTCCTATTTCTAGAGTCTGAATCTCCTTCTGCCATTCATGTTGTTTGAGAATTGTTCTGTTATGATGGCTTCAGTAAGAGTGAGCACATCCTCTTTTCTCCACTTGGGTCAATGGCCCTTCTTGAATTTGAACCCTGCCTTGAAAGTAAGGAGCATTTTGTTTATCAGCCAGGGTAGTAGAATTGTTCTGGTCAATGAGTAACCTGTCCAATGGCTAACATGGTGGTAGCTTCCCTTGTTTCTTCTAAGTTTCTCTCATAGATCTTAAGGTATTAGAGGGAGAAAAGGTGCTTTGCTAAACAGGGTGAGAATGGTTATGGTGGAGTAGTGCGACCCTCGAACCTCTGATTCTCTCAGGCTGATTCTGAGTATGTTCTTCATTGCTTTGGATCTGAAAAAGAACTGCAGTAGCAGTGACCTATTCACTTTAGGAATGAGAAATTCCAAGTCAACATTTTTGTTCTTTTGGAAAAGACAAATTGCTCAAGAAATTAGTGCTAAAACAAATCTGGTGCTTTAATATTTATTTTAGCTAAGTGCATTTTTTACTACTTTCAATTAAGAGTGTGTTGCATTTAATGCTATGTGGGTTTTTGTTTTTTTTTTTTTTTTTACCTGAAGTCCTATAAATATAATACCTAAATAATTCCCCCAGCCTTCCTATTCTGCTTCTAACCTTCCACCCACTTACTTTGGTAGGGACCCCCTACTTGTCACAGTGGTTCCTCTCTTTTGCTAAATTCTTCCCTCCAGAAGGACTTAAGACTAGGAAAATCATAGAATTTATCAGACTGATAAAATGTAGTTTTTAGTAATTATTCTGGGACAAGAGGCATCAACTGGCACTGTCCAGGAACTTACTGTCCCCCTCCTGGTGAACAATCCACCATAAGTTCCTTGTAGTTGATAACACATTCTAAATTTACCCCTCAGTGAGCTATTTGAATTTTAATAGAGCTCAAAGCTTTACAGAAAGAAACATTTAAAGAAAACATTCTAATGGTGGATTTTCAGTATCAGTTACTTGGTAAGGAAACTATTAGAGTCAGAGTCAGAGAATGAGAGCCCTAAAATTATACTTCAGTGAATTCTCTGCCTAAATTTAAGGCTGGCTTTATCAACTACCTTATCTCAATGCTGAAATATCATCAAAATAAGAAAATAAGTTGCACTAGTATCAGTAATACGATGAATAAACTATAAGTTATCCCTATATATTTTGCCTTTTTCGGGAGGGGAGAATCTATAAAAAAAAAAAAGTAGTCATTTTATTGGTAAATTGGTAAAATTGGTAAAAATATTTGTTAATTTAATATAGTGTATATACTATCTTTAGTGGTTGGAACTTCTTTCCAAAATGACAAACGTAAAAGTTCTGTGTTTGGTGTGTTTTATGTGTCCAGTAGCTACTTTTTGTTTTGTTATCCTATATTTTTTGTCTTGAGATTGCTTCTTGTATTTCAGCATTTAAGAAGGAGATGGCAGTGTTGAGCCTCAGCTCGGACTTGACACTAAAGTAGTTTAAGATTTTTCATAAAGAAGTATTACCCTAAGTCAATGCAGTTTCATCTCTTGGGATTTTATTTTCTGCCCTCACTCCCTTTGTAATCCCATATGGAGATTGAAAGAGTGTGCTAATATATGTTATATTAGATCTGTCATACAAAGATACTATTAAATTACTCATTTCTGCACATCTAAGAATGCCACTTTATGGACCCATAGAAACACCCTTCTAAAATAAAATGAGGATCAGCTCTAAAATGCTAAAGTGTGTTTACGATATGCCTGTTTGCCTAAGGCTTTGGCAGGAAGAATTAACTTGATGTTTCCAGAACACAAAACACCACATCTTATGGTAAATAAGCTGCTCTCTGGGAATAAGTTTTTTACTATTTCTTTTTTTCAGGCAGTAGGCTACTGCTAAGAAAATGACTTTTTCTTAAAAAAAAGTTTAGGGGATGGGAGAAATTGTTTACTTAGTCTCCATTCACATCCTCTGTTTTGCCTGCATTCCTAGTTTCAAAAGGATGATTCATATACCTTTTAGGTCTATGTTGAAAAACAAAATAAGTAACAGTGCCCTTCGTCAATATCAAAAGCAATTTAACGGTACATTTTTTAGATTATAAACCATGAGAAAGATAGAATGCTACCACGTAAAATTGTAGTAAGTTGTTTTTAAAAATATAAGCCAAGATTAGCAAACTAAGCCGCCATGTCAAAGAATCTGAAACAGCCATTGGAATGGCCCCCAATACTACAAGTTATATTTTGAAAAGCCATCCTGCCATGCTTAAAATATGTAAAAGCAATATTTTAACACACGAGAGTATGTGGTTTTCTTTGAAATCTGGGCAATTAAATCACATGCAAAAAGATATGTAATTGTTTAGCTTGATTATCATTGATAGTGGGATTTTCTTTTGTACCTTGATTTTTATATGTTTAAAATTATTGTTGAAATGTTATGTGAAGAATAATTTATGGCTTTAACAAAGCCAACAAGCCTATTTGGTTTCCATTATAAGAGAAGGACCCAACAACAACATCTTCATTTCATATTGTTCCGATAAATTTAATGACATTATTTTTTTTTTTTTGAACTAAAAGGAAATTTCTTCTCAGCTGGATTCTTTCACTGTAGGTTTTAATCGCAAACTTTGAAAATGAGAACATAGCTATTATTTTTTATTAAAAGGATATGTTCTGGTTAGTTTGGAAAGGTTTGACTAGCAAGGGCTTCCAATAGCATGTCTAAGGACATAAAATGCAATGCTGAAGTTAGAGAATGTAACATATGCCTTTAGTACCATCGCATCTTATGTGTTGTCAGACACATGCATGGCGAATGTACAGGCATGGTGAGGCAGTTCTTACTTCTCTCAAAACTCCAATTAAGAGTAGGCTACTTAAAAGTTGACTATGCTGGGCTGCCTGGGTGGCTCAGTGGGTTAAGCCTCTGCCTTCAGCTCAGGTCATGATCCCAGGATCGTGGGATCAAGCCCCACATCGGGCTCTCTGCTCAGTGGGGAGCCTGCTTCCCCCTCTCTCTCTGCCTTCCTCTCTACCTACTTGTGATCTCTCTGTCAAATAATAAATAAAATCTTAAAAAAAAAGTTGGCTATGCTGGGTAGGACATAGGCGTATACGAGAGGTTGTATGTTGTCTGTCATGATACTTGAAACACAGTGTCTTATTCATAACATGTGCTCACTTAATGTTTGCTGGCTGATTGAAGTTCTATGACTATCCCTTTTAATAATTTCAACTTTTTTTTTTTTAAATAGCTCATCCTTTAAAAGTCTTTTTGAACTTTCTTTTTTTTTTTTTTAAAGATTTATTTATTTGAAAGACAGAGATCACAAGTAGGCAGAGGCAGACAGAGAGAGAGCAGGAAGCAGGCTCCCCGCTGAGCAGAGAGCCCGATGTGGGACTCGATCCCAGGACCCTGAAATCATGACCTGAGCTGAAGGCAGAGGCTTTAACCCACTGAGCCACCCAGGTGCCCCCTTTTTGAACTTTCTTATACTTTTGTTAGAGTAGGATTAGTTCTTCTGGACAAGTTCTAGTTTACACAAATCCATAATGTAAATTTCTTTAAAAGATATATATAGATAGATAGATAGATATAGATATATTTAATATATATAGATCTTTTTAAAAGATTATTTATTTATTTATTTGACAGAGAGAGAGAGAGAGAGACAGCGAGAGAGGAACACAAGCAGGGGGGAGTGGGAGAGGGAGAAGCAGGCTTCCCGCAGAGCAAGGAGCCCGATGTGGGGCTCGAACCCAGAACCGTGGGATCATGACCTGAGCTGAAGGCAGATGCTTAACGACTGAGCCACCCAGTCACCCCTAAAATATATTTTTATTACACGTATTTTTGTATTTTAATTCTTAATGTACTTTTTAAGTAGAAGAAACATTTGAAATCTTTAAATATTTTAGCTAAAGTGCTGAATAATTACAATTCAGTATCTGAAGCATTCATTGGCTAATTTTATTAGCATTCATTGTACTAATTTTAGTTCAGTTAGAATGTGCTTTAGACTTGCTAGATATGAGATATTACACTGGTGTAAAATGAAGCAATTCATTAGACTTGACTCTGTCATGCTTTTGTTGTCTTACCAGTATTCTAACGTGCTAATTATCTTTGAGGCTTAATGCTCTGATAGGCAGAATCTCCTTAACTCTTTTTTCAGCAGCTTGAAAAGGCACAATATCAAAGTTATACACTCTCCTAACCCTAATGGGTTTCTAAGGAGGCACAACTTACCTTAGGAAAATGCTGTGCACTTGAATTACTAGTGTTTCTATGTAAAGTAAATAAGCCCCAAGCAGAGCCTTTGAGTATTTTGAAGTTCTGAAGTAATGAGATTGAAAAATTAGCGAATTTTTTCTTCCCTTTCCCACCAGTCCTTCTTGTGTTTTCCATGCAAGGGGCAAGCTTTATATACTTTTGTTCAGTGATATGTGATCCTTGATGCTTATGGAAAAAAATTCCTCTTGGTGTGTATTCACTCAAATGAGTGTTGGACTTCTACAAGCTAGTGATGCAGAGGAGAACCAAAAAAGAACTCTGTCCTGTTTTCAATACTCCGTAGTATCAGTTTTTGGCAAACTTCAATAGGGCCTTGGCAGTCCTGCCCTCGCAGACCTGTGCTTCATTATAGTGTGCTAAGAGCCACCTTTTTTCGCCAGGCTTGACAGGATATAGCCCAAGGGAAAAGACGCCAGAGAGTCTAGGACACTTGGTCTTCCAGAAACTCTGCTTGATCGAGTGGTCAGGGCACGTATATTAGCCAAAGACTTGATGATATGCTGGTGTCTGGCCATCCCGCATTTGGAGCAGGATATTCTTCTGGATAGAAACGTCATTATTTCAATCTCTGTGGAACCAGAACAATTGTTCTCTTCAGCTGAAGTGCCTAGTGTGTCTAGATATATACCCGAAAGAACTCACATAATTTTAGCAGAATACCATAGAAACTTGATTTGAATACAAAAGGGAAACGAGAGTCATCTTTTCTGAAAAAAATGAGATGAACAATATCCCCCCCCCAAAAAATGACATTCAGTTGTTGTACAGTTCCTCTCAGCTCTGTTCTTTCACAGGCTGCTAATTAGAATGAAACACTATGATAAACAGATAATGTGAAATTAAACAGATTGTTTATTCACTCTTAAAAATAGCATGTTTTATTAGAAAAACCTCAGAGGAGTATTAAAGAAAATGATTCAAGTATTGCATAGCAACAAATAATAGTGTCTAGTGAAATTTTTTTTTTCATTCAAAGTTTCTGATATACTTGGTCTGTTTAGAAAACAAACGCATTTAATTGTTTCCGTCTCTTAAATATGCCTAGTGAGTTCAGTTTTTAGTTGTTGTACAAATAAATTGGTCCTAGTTGCGTTGCTTTCTTTCAAACATCATTTCAAATTAGGGCTTAATGTGGTTTGAACATTTTGCCAGAATAGTCATCCTACTTTTGTCTGAGGGTGGTTGATTACATCTATCTTTTCCAGCTTACAGATGCCAATATAATTAGAAGAATGCAAACCCAACCCTGAGACCATTTGTTATCACACATTGATTGTAGCTCTATGTTCTATTATGGTACGTAGGAGGAAAAGCAAACAATTTAAAGTCTGAAGAAAAGGAAGACATGCTAAACATTTTTATTACATCATCGTGCTTAACCAGTTTTTCCCACCACTTTTAATGCTTAATTACCTAGATTATTAAAATACATATAAATACTTTTACATGTGGGACTCAAAAATAGCTTTCAAATATCTTAGTTGCAAGTATACGAACGGGTATAAAATACACAGAATGGAAGAGGGTTTAGCATAATTATTTCAAAGTATAAATTTTAATAATTTACAGCATACAGTATTCTCCAAGTAACCAGAGAAAAGGCTCTGAGGAAATAAGGCAATCTCAGTGATAAAATAACATATAATTGGTTTGTGCCTATATATATATATTATGTACTGTGTCTGTGTTTGCCCCATTTATGTACACTATTACTTGTTATTTTATTGTCATGAGGGATGGAATTAAAGAGCGAAGAGACTAGAAATATTTGTCAGTTCTACCCCAGATCCATCCCTTTAAATGAAATTGCAAGGTAGAGATGTTTGTGTGATGGGAAATAAAGGTGTACTTTTAAGCTCCATACAATAGGAAACTCATAGATAGCCATAGCTAATGTGAGTGTGGAGAATGATTGCAGCTTTTGATGAGATTCCTTTTGGTCTATTGAAATCTGACCTACCTGAAGTGTCTGTGGAAGCCCTCAGAATCACTCTACAAAGCTTTCTTAGTGGACTTGACACTTTAAGAACTAAGCTTTTAGTTAAGCTTTAAGCTTTAATATTCTGCTAAACTCAGATTTTAGTCTTTGTAACATCAAGGCAGAGGCACTTTTTGGGTTTTGTCTATTTGCATCTACCCCTGTATTTTTTTTAAAGATTTATTTATTTATTTATTTATTTGACAGAGAGAGAGAGAGAGAGAGAGAGAGAGAACACAAGCAGAGGGAGTGGGAGAAGAAGCAGGTTTCCTGCCAAGCAGGAAGCCTGATGTGGGACTCCATCCCAGGACCCTGGGATCATGACCTGAGCCAAAGGCAGACACTTAATGCCTGAGCCACCCAGGCACCCCTATCCCTGTATTTTTGTTTCTATTTTTTAATTATTGATAAGGCAGAAAGGAGCTTATGTTAGAGTATAATCTAAGCTGCTATAACAAAAAAGACCCTAACATACAATAACTCAAAAAAGAAAGAAGGCAAACTAGAGTTTCTGTTCCATAAGCTCAAGGAATATAGGTTACTTCTATTTTCCTCTGATTTCCCTAGAAAGTCCTCCCCATCTGCATAGTGAAAGCTGGATTACCACCACTATGTCCTCATCCCAGCCTGAATTGGTGATGGAGTGGTCTTAAATAGGGAGGGGAAGCAATTTTCTTAATAAAGAAATGACCTGAAATTGCTTACCTCACTTCCTTTCATATCCCTTTGGCTGAGACTTAGTCATCTGGCCACATCTAGTTGCAAAGGATTCTAGGAAGTCTCGTTAGGGATGAGCAGTTATGTGTCTGGCTAAAAGTAAGTGGTAATGATGGGGTGTTCTATTACTAAAGGGAAGGAAGAGGAGAATGAACACTGGGAGGACAATTAATGGTCTCCAGCAACATGGTCTCTGGTAATTGTGATCTTCTCTAATTCAAATTTCTGGCTTTCCTTATTTCATCTCTCCTTTTCTCTTCTTCATCCTTCTTTAGTCTTACTTTTCTTTGCTTATTGCCTCCTCTCCCTTATTTTATACTATAATAATGACAATGCTCTCATTCAACCTAAATAGCTAGTGTTCGCTAGTGGCCTGAGCCCGACAGGGAGCCTGTGGACTTTCTTTGGCTCTGCAAACGGTAGGTTAACTTTTTTATTTTTTTGAATATATTGACCTCATCACCTTTAATCCTTTCTGGAATAAGGTAAAATATAGGGAAGGGAGGTAGAGAAGAAGGAAAGCAAGGAGGGAGACAGAGGGGAAAAAAAAAGGAAGGAGGGAGATAGAAAAAGAACAAAAGGAAAAAGGAAAAAAGAAAGAGAAGGAGGACAGTGGGAGGGAGGAAAGGAAGGAAAGAAGATAGGAAGGAAGGAAGACAGGAGGAAGGAAGGGGACAGAGAAAGAAAAAAAGTAGGAAATGGAATGAGAATATAAGTTTTGTGAAGACAGGGATTTTTTTTTTTTTAAAGACTTTATTTATTTATTTGACAGACAGAGATCACAAGTAGGCAGAGAGGCAGGCAGAGAGAGAAGGAGGAAGCAGTCTCCCTACTGAGCAGAGAGCCCAACACGGGGCTCCATCCCAGGACCCCGAGATCCTGACCTGAGCTGAAGGCAGAGGCTTTAACCCACTGAACCATCCAGGTGCCCCAAGACAGGGATTTTTGTCTCTTTTGTTTCTAGCTATGTCTCCAACATCTAGAATATTTCTAAGCTCATTTTGCTGCTCAAATTTTATTTGTTAAATGAGTAAATAAATGAATTTTTCCATCTCAATATTTGTCCTCGAATTGGTTTCAAACTTCCAGCTCATCCAAAATTCTGATTTTCCATTAGAAAATTCTTTCCTGAATGCAAAATAGTGGGAATTTGCTCTGTACAAATTCAAGTTACTGGGGCGCCTGGGTGGCTCAGTGGGTTAAGCCTCTGCCTTCGGCTCAGGTCATGATCCCAGGGTGCTGGGATCGAGCCCCGCATCGGGCTCTCTGCTCAGTGGGGAGCCTGCTTCCTCCTCTCTCTCTGCCTGCCTCTCTGCCTACTTGTGATCTCTCTCTCTATCCAATAAATAAATAAAATATTAAAAAAAAAACCAAAAAAAAAACCAAATTCAAGTTACTATTTTCTCAAAGTGGCTCATAATTACAGACTTAAATTTGTTTTATTTTGGATTTCATCTTTGAATAGATGGTAATAGTTTCTTTAAGGTATGTTTGACATAGAATTATTATGTACAAGAGAAAATGCTCAGGAGGCAACCTATACCTTAAACATAATTTGGCTCTCTTTGAGGAAAGTGAACTGGTACAGATAAGAAATATGACATTCGCTGCAATAAAATTCTTTGTAATTGACTCCATTATTTGACTGCTTTGGCTTTTCCAACCAGAAATGAATGATAGAGAGAGAAAAGGGGTTCTCTTAAAAAAAAGGGGGGGGCCCACTAGCCAGAATCTAGAATCACTGAAAGATGGCCATCAATTTCTTCCTTCTCCATCTTTCTCTCTCTTTTTTTAAAGATTTTATTTATTTATTTGACAGAGCTCACAAGTAGGTGAGGGGCAGGCAGAGAGAGGGGAGGAAGCAGGCTTCCCGCTGAACAGAGAGCCCAATGTGGGGCTTGATCCCAGGACTCTGGGATCATGACCTGAGCCGAAGACAGAGGCTCTAACCCACTGAGCCACCCAGGCTGCCCCTCCATCTTTCTCTTAAACTCTTTTCTAGAACCTCAGACAGCTCACTATCAGTCTTTAAAAATTAATATCTGATTTATTTATTCTCTTTGTTCCACATGGAGTCACTGAAGGGACCTTAGAAATTCTAGTGGTTTGGAGTCTGAATGGGAATGGGGATGTTTAGACAGGAGGGTGATTGGTGAAGCTTGGGTTTTCTACCCTCTTTTCCATCAGAGCAGGTTCATTCGTATAATAGCAGGTGGGGCTCATTAGTGAAATTTGTTTTATAAAGCCGGTTTTATTCTAACAAAAGTTTGGAAGCCTCCTGTTGAACACAGCTTCCTTAATTTGTATATGAAAATGCTAAGACTTAGAGAGAAGCAATTTTTCAAAAATACCATGGCAAGACCAGATCCAGAATTCATATCTCCTTACTTCTGGGATGGATAACTTAGCACTACCCTATGCTGTGCACTGGCTCCAAAGCATTCTTATATCAGTAATTTGTCATTGTTATTTAAAAAATGAGTAGTTTTCTTTTTGGGGATTATATAGTGAGGTTTGGCATAAAATAGACACCAAGGGAACACCTGGGTGGCTCAGTCGGTGAAGTGTCTTCGTTCAGCTCAGGTCATGATCCTAGGGTCCTGGGATTGAACCCTGCATCAGGCTCTCTGCTCAGCATGGAGTCTGCTTGTCCCTCTCTCTCTGCCACTCTCTCCTGCTTATACACTCTCTTTCTCTCTCAAATAAATAAAATCTTAAAAAAAAAAAAAAAGGAAACCAAGTTCTTCCAGCAATTTACAGTCTCTTAAAAAACCGAGTAACATGTACAGATGTTGGTTCAAACAAGCTGTTGCTCCATTGTGAATATTATATTATCAATTATCGATAAACAGTTGTTTGGTACTGAAATATTTTCATTGCCATGGATTTGGCTGGCAGTGAGTGAGCACCATATGGTAGGGTCCCTTTCATACCTGAATTATAGTGCCCAGAGCTTGTGTTGGTGGAGTTGACCCTGGCTCATCATAGGAGTGGCCTAGAGAGAAACAGGTTAGGAGTGACACTCTCATCCTTTCTACTGTGCTCTTCACCCCAAGCACGTGATACTTTCTTTGTACCTCTATCATGTGTTGCTCCTGTTCATGTTCTGCTTTAGGCTCTGAAATACAAAAAGAGGATGATTCTGACATGCTTAGGAGAGCCTGTGTGTGCCGTATCTCAAATAGATTTGTTTAATATTCCGGAATCACATCATACTCACCTGTTCTCTGTAAGCCTGTTAGGTAATTTTGGTAAATGTGAAAGATAGCTTCATCCTGCTATTTAGTATCTTATTTTACATTTAATAATGAAGCAAATCTATGGGGACTAGTTTTCTGGCTAACTAATGCCTTTGCAAACCAATATAACCTCTTAACATAAAACATAGATAATAGAAGTTTAGAGGAAATGAGCTCCTGGATTCCCTAAAGCATGGTTAGAAAGTCTGAAGTAGTGTTCACAAGCTATTGTTTTACAGCAGTTATACAATTTTTTTTTTTCACAAAATATGAAAATATTCTTCATGGAAAGCCACAGGTCAACTTCAAGTCAGAAGCTCTGGTTCTTGAAATACTATGACGTTATAAAGAATACTTATAAAATATTTTCATAATATTGTAATAGTTTACTTTCATTATATACATTTAAGCTATTTTGGTTTTAGACATGCAGTATAAATAATTTTCACATCTCTATGAGAAATCTAGTGGGCAAAATATTATTTACAAAGTTTCTGTTTTTATTTTCTTTCCTAAAGACCTCAAATTATCTATAAACAAGAATTAGTCAACCATATGGCATTTTCGCAATGTGAAAAAGTTGTGAAGGACTGAAGGTATAATCCCTACCATTACTTCCCATTCTGAAAGATGCCTCAGGAACTGTGACAAAACCCAGGCCTCTGAAAAACCAAGTGACTTGCTTTGCTCTTGGGCAATTAATTAAAGGTAGAGCTAAGCTAGCACATAAGTTCCTGACTGTACGACATCATTCACTTTCACAACTGCTCTTTATGACAGATGAAGATAAAGAGATTTTTCAGAAAGCCAAATTGCATTTATATGTCTTGGTTTCCTATATCACATTCTAATGACTAACAGATCAAGACATTAAGGGAATGCCACAAATCTGACACTTATGTTTTTATATACCAAGAGGTTTTATTCCTCTCTCCCTCCATCCTTTCTCTCCTCTCTCCCTCCTTCTCTTCCCTCCTTTTTCCCTTCTTTTCCTTCCCTGGTCTTTTGTTTTTACATTTGAGCAGAGATTTCTTGCTTAATTGAAGCAGAGTTCATTGTTATGGTGATGTTTCTCCCCAAGGCAAGATAGAATCATTCCCACCATCATAATCTCTCTGTCTCATTCAGCAGTTTTTTCATCTCTTCCATCACACGATATATTGTGATCTACAAAGCTGTGAATTTTGTGGGGATCTACAGATTGAAATTGCTTGATTTATAGGCAAGGAAACCATGACCCAAACTCCCCTTTTGCACAGCGGGAAAAAATTTAAGAAAAAAATTAATAGGATAAACATATTTAAATTTGTTTCCTTATTTTCAATCAAAGAGATGGGTACATTTAGTGAGATGACAAATTAAATGAATAAAGGATGTGTTAAACTGCTGTGATATAATGGCCAGTATGTCAGAAATTAGTGTGAAGGGTGCCTGGGTGACTTCGTCAGGTAAGCAGTCGACTCTTGATTTTGGCTCAGGTCATGATCGCACAGTTGTTATTGAGCCCTGTGTCAGGCTCCACACTCAGCTCAGAGTCTACTTGAGATTCTCTCTTTCTCTCTTTCCCTCTGCCTTCCCCCAACTTGCACTCTTTCCTTCTCAAAATAAATAAATAAAATCTTAAAAAAAATTTGTGCGGGAGAGTGAATGGATGGAAAGCAGGAACAAAAGTTGAGAACTGAGGAAAGATACAAAAAGATATGGAGGATATAATCCTTTTACACATTTTAAATGTTCTTCCTTCTCCTGTTTTTATGAATATTCATACCAAAAAGCCAGAATACAAAGAGATTCTCTCTCTCTCTCTCTCACACACACACCTAGGTACACCCCAGTGATAGAGCTTACACCTTTTAAATCTCAATAAATAGGTTATTTTCTTGAATTTCAACTAATTGCTATAGCAGCAATGTCTCTCTACTTTTTCTTTTATAAAATGAATCCGTAGTTTTTCTTTCTGATGAGTTACTTAGTAGTCCTGGCATTATAAACTGTCTTTTTAGTTAACAAAACAGTTTATTCTTTTTTGTTCTCATTTTTCTTGCTTATGTGGGAAATAAATAATGAGTCAACCATAAAGTGGATATTATATAATGAAATTAGCAAACTTCCTTTTCAAGTTTCTTGACATAGTTTCTGGTTCAATAATGATGGTTAAGAGTGGCTCAGTGATTTGTTTGTACTCTATCCTGAAACTAAGGTTTCTATCACAAATACTTATTCTGTAAGAATAAAAAACACATTATGTACTCACGGGGAATGAGTCCATTAACAAATGTAAAGCATCCACCTTCAGGCACTGCACATGATGGGAACCCAGCATTATGGAAGTTCCCTATACAGCTACCTGACATTTCTAATATGTCCAGATGTCTTACATCTAGATTCTTCTGCATAATGCCACAATAATATCGTCTTGGAAGGCAGAAAGAGAGCAAACATTAACACTCTCATTTTATAGGTAGAGAAATTTATGGATAACAAGGCCTAAGAGCCTCACCATGGCAGTAGAATAGGGCATTTCTAACAAGTCACCCCTATTATTTATTGCCCAAATTTGGACACTATTGGGAGTGACAAGTGATGCTATTAGTAATTACACTGGGACGATGGGTATGAATTTGGACTGTATCCAGGAAACTTGGACTTGTTGTCACTTTTACTAGGATCTACAACTAACTCTCATGTATTTCCATTTCTCTGTGGTTCTCAGACTTCCCCTGTGTTCTTGCTAAGTACATATGAATACATATAATAATCATAGGAGAGGGAATGGCTAGGTTTGAATCCTGGAAACTTCACTTATTAGCTATGTGCTCTTAGGTACGCCTCAAGCACTTTAACCTCTCTCTGCTTCAGTTTCTTTCTTAGTGAAATAGGGATGATAATACTAATATATTATAGAGATGCTACATGGATGGAATGAGTACTATTCTTGGAATAGTCTCTAGCACTTTGTAGGAACCATATGTACTTGGTAAATGAAAATATGAATATTGACCCTGATAACTAAAGGAAAAGTTAGAAGCTATTTAGCTAAGAACATTCTTTTTGTTTCCAGAGCACCTTTTCTGAATCAATTCTCAGACTATTGTGTACTTTTTTTTTTAAGATTTTATTTATTTATTTGACAGAGTGAGATCACAAGTAGGCAGAGCAGCAGGCAGAGAGAGAGGGGAAGCAGGCTCCATGCTGAGCAGAGAACCTGATTTGGGGCTCGATCCCAGGACCCTGGGATCATGACCTGAGCCGAAGGCAGAGGCTTAATCCACTGAGCCACCCAGGCCACCCCTATTGTGTACTTTTTGCAATACTTTGAATATCTATACCTGAAGTTACTAATGATGTGTGAGTGCTATAGAATGGCATGATCTCATTATTGTTGTTGTGTTTAGCACTATTAACATCTACATGGCAACACAGCATTAATAAGTTAATTCCATCTTGGAGGATTTTGGCTTTGTGGTGAAATGAGCCTTCATAATAGTCTACTGCTTTTTTTGACTTATGCTGATAGAATCCGATTAATTCTATTCTATTCTCCTAGTAGACCTTTATGTCTTTCATTATGATAAGTAACCTGTGTTCTGCTTGAGATCACATGGTTTCTTCATTTTAATAATTGAAGATATCTGGTTTGTTTGTTTGTTTTCCCCTTTTGGAATGGATAGCTTGATTTATTCCCACACTGACTCTCTTCATTCTTTCTTAAAATTAAACATAAAACTAAAAACACAGTCTAAGGTGGAAAACATGCAGAAAAACATTTCCCGTGCAGTTTGGTTTGCATTGTGGTGATTTGACTCTGAGAAAAAAGACCCACCCCTCTAGCCCCACAAGGGCACGTTGGGCTTCTGTTTTGTATTCAGGATCAGACATCTCATTTCCTTTTAGTCCTTTAGGCACTTTTTCAGTCAGACCGCCTCTGACTAAAGTCATTGCTGATCTGAATTTCAGAAAACTGAGATATTCATTATCTGTTTTGTTTGGTGCATGAATGATTCCAAATCTGACTCTTTCCTATGCTTCAGCATTTGGCCTCACTCTCCATTATTTGGCTAAAATGGTGGCATCCTGTTCTGAACTTTTTATTTGATCCTTCTTCTATCTCCTGCCTTAAACTACCATCCTTTTAAATATTCCCCAGCATTCCCATTGACAACAATGCACAGCTAGGGGAGGTAAAGAAGGAGGAAATCCTAAGGAACTTGGCAAAAATCCAAAAAGAAAGAGCCACACATATAATACAATTTTTTATACTTTTTAGAAAAGTAAATTTTCTACTTCTAACTACTGTAATTCATACATATAATAAAGTTATATTGTTTTCCAATAAGTTAATATTTAAATATACTTTTAAAATTTTCAATTATTTTTCTATCTGTTATCTCAACTGATACATTATAATACTTGTATTATATTGTATTCTCATTGTTCTTATTTTACAGAGGAGCAAACTAAAATGTGAGGGAATTCACAGAAGGCATTTAACACAGTCAATAAAGTCAAAACTGGTGATAAAAAAGAAAATAAAAATCACCCATAGGTCATTTCATTACTCAGATATAAGCATTGTTAACATTTTAGTGCATTGTCTTCTTTTGCTTTTTCTGTACATATGTGGATGTTTGTATAAACATGTTTAAATGCATAATTTAATATCATTAAATGAATTTCTATATTGTGCTTTTTAAAATTATCATTATATTGTAATGTTACTTAGAAATCTTTTCAAACCATCACTTAAAATCCATTATACAGGGCGCCTGGGTGGCTCAGTTGTTAAGCGTCTGCCTTTAGCTCAGGTCGTGATCCCGGAGTTTTGGAATCGAATCCCGCATCGGGCTCCTTGCTCCATGGGGAGTCTGCTTCTCCCTCTGACCTTCTCCCCTCTAATGTTGTCTCTCACTGTCTCTCTCTCAAATAAGTAAGTAAAATCTTTAAAAAAAAATCCATTATACAACTACACAGTTTATTGGACTATTCTTCTACTATTGAATATTTATTTTTTTTCAAATTTTTATCAATTAAAAATAATGGCTTTGTATGCAAAATGCTTCCATTTACCTACCTATTATATTTTAATTGATACCCAATGGTTTTAAAGGATAAGGTGACATCCTTACTCACTGGCCATCTCTTGTGATACATTATTTTTATTAGTAACATTGGCCAAGAATTGGGGTATATCATGCAGCCATTAAACAGGGAACAATTTGATTTACAAAGTGAATGAGTTTATGACCTTGGCTCATCAACATTTGTGTGTTCACACAGGGTCAGAAAAGAAAACTAAGAAGAAATAAGAAAGGAAAAAAATAAAAACAAAAACATACAGTGTACATTGTAGAAGTTTTAGAAGTGAAAGAAGGAGGTATATCTGTGGTCAATTAATAATTGTGCTTGTATAAGAATTCACACACTTGTTTAGTCTGTGACTTTTTATGTAGAATCAACACATTACTTTGTATTAAGCAATAAAAGCCTTTCACCACAAAGGTATATTTATGAAATCATCACATTAGATTGTTTTATTTAATTTCTTAGTTTATAATGGCTGACTAGATTGGGTAGCAGTGAAAGCAGAACAAATGGGCTGGGTGATACAGAGAATGATAACAAATAGCTAATATTTACTGAATGCTGTTTTTTAGGCACCATTCTAAGTTTACATGTAATGTCTATAATATAAATTGTGTTTTGCAACCACCCAATAACACATTCCATTCATGTAGAAACTGAGGTTAACTAAATTGCTTAAAGTTAGATGGGCTGACTGCAGAGTCCATTCACTTGATAGCTGTATTATACTGTCTCCAGTATACAGCTATACTCTACTGATCTGGGCTCCGGAGGGAATATACAGATACAGTCAATAGGGAGTGGAGAAGTAGGCTTCCAACCTGAGTAGTGTTGAGTGGAAGAGATCATCCACCTGTTTTAACTTGCCCTATCTCCAGTACCTAAAATGAATAATGAATCAATGAATGGCACTTCCACCTCAATCTTAAGTGAGAGCTATCCAATTTGACAGACATCTATTAAGCATCTACTCTGGGTTGAGCTCTGGGAAGACAAAAATGAATGAGACATAACCCTGAACTCAAGAAATGTGTAGTCTAAAAGGAAAATGGACATGAAAAAATGATAATACTACAGTGTGATATGACAAAGAAGGATGTGTAAGACAGCAAGAAGAGGCTACAACATTTGAACTGGGATGAATAAATGTTGCCAGGGAAGCCAGAGTATAGGGGCTCTGTACTCTTTTGGGTATAACAAAGCCTCTAGCTATGGAAGCTGGACCATCACCACTGTTTATTTTTAATCTAACTTAGAAAGAATGCAGTGCCATGTTTGTAGTAAGTCACACCTCAGTTCTCATCAGTTATGTGATTGTAGGCCAATTACTTAATCTCTCAGAGCTTTGGGTTCTAAATCTGAAAAAGTAGGGAAAATTATGCTTATCTCAATGGGAAGACCAAAGAAGATACGTATAAGTTCCTAGAACCCAGCATGTTTTTGATGGCTGCAAATAGTAATTATTAACATCCTGATTATGTAACTAAAAGAATGTAAGAAGCATCTTGGAACAAAGACTTTCTTACCTAAGGTGGAGGAAAAGAAAGCCTGGCAAGGTCTACCAAATGAGTGAGGAATAATAAGGAGAAAGAACTATCCTTCTGGAGTTCAAATTCCATTTATAACTGCTAAACTGAGACTGCTAAGAATAAAAGGCCTTAACAAGACTCAAGAGGATTCTTGGGACAACAAATGACTGTTACAACGGAATATTTTGATGTGTTAAGTGTAAATTACTCAGAAGCATATGGATTAAATTTCCTTTCAGCAATGCATGGGTTTAAACGTTAAGGGGAAAGAGACGTGAGAACAGGGCCCTACTGGGTTAGGAACTCTCTGATGTTTGCCCCAGGAGGGTTTTAGGTAGACTCACAGAGGAAGGCTGAGAAATGCTCTCTGGGGAAGGCAGGGAGGAGAAGGAACAGTGAAAGGATATCATACCCTCTGCCCCAGCTTTGGTGAAGTCCAAGTTATTACAAATCAGTGTGGCTTCAACACCAAAGGTTTAAAAAACATTTTAAGTCTTCTTAGAAGTTTAGGTTATAGTCATCTGCCCAAAGAATGGTTGATCATGTTTTCTTCACGTGAATGAAAAAATTAGAACTCTTTCTATTTAGGAGATAATATCCTGGGAAACCAAACTTCTTTTGCTGGACAAATGGACTTGAAGAGAAATCATGGCTGTGTTTTCTCATTCTATAGGCAAAAGACTTGGGTCCAGGTCTATGAAGCAACCTGTCTAATATTCCCCAATGGGTTTGTGGCAGAGCTAGGACTGGAAACCAGGTCATCTAGGAAATTTCACACTCGAGGAAATTACTTGACTTGGTCAAGGCCACACCCTGAGTAAAGTGGGCACTGATGGGATTTCAGCCGAGGTCTGTCTGACTCCAAAGGCCACACACTTCCTATGACTGCAAGCTGCTGCTTTAAAATTACTTAGGCATTCTTCTTATGAAGGTAGCATATGTTTGTGTTAAATTATGAGAGTATAAAAGGATATAAAATAAAAGCTGAATCCTTCTCCCTCCAAACAATCTTATCTCCCTTTGCCCCCAAGAATCCCTCTATTTCCACTCCCTAGAAGTAAATAATATGAACATTTTTGTTGGTATTTACTTGTAAGAAAGTATAGAAGTTCTTATTTAGAAAAAAATCAAACTTACAAAAAAATTGCAAGAATTTTAGAAAGAACTTCTACCTAAATTTACTGCTGACATTTTGCCCAATTTGCTTTATTGTTTGTTCTCTATAGTTGCCTATCTGTATATCAGTCCATCCATGCATTCATCCATCCATCCACCCACCCATCCACTGTTACTATTTTTGTCTGAACCAATTGAGAGTAAACTGTAGACATCGTGGCCCTGTATTTTCTGTCTTAGTCCATTTGGGTTGCTCTAAAAGAATGCCATGGACAGGTGGCTTTTAAACAACAGAAATTTATTTCTCACAATTCTAGAATCTGGGAAGTTCTAGAGCAAGACACCAGTAGATTCACTGTCTGGTGAGTGCCTGCTTCAAGGTTCAAAGACGGCTGTCTGTCTCCTTGCTCTGTCATCGTATGGGAAGGTTTGAGAGAGCTCTCTGATTTATTTACTTATTAAAGATTTATTCATTTATTAGAGAGTGCACATGTGAGTTGGGGAAAGGGTAAAGGGAGAGTGAGAGAGAGAATCTCAAGAAGACTCCCCACTGAGTGTGGAGCTTGATCTTAATACAGTATTGATCTTAAACAATATTTATTGTGTACATATGTGGCAAAAACTATTCTAAAACCTAGGGATGTAGCACTGATCAAAACAGACAAAATTCCTGCTCTGATAGAGTCTATATTCCATGTTGGACATATATTTTGTGTTTCCATATGTAGAGATATTTCATTTCTTTTAAAACTAGACACTAGTACTCTGCTTTGTTGTACTTATGTACCATAGTTTATTCAAGCAGTCACCACTGATGAGACTGAGCTTGTTTCCATTTTTTATTTTTTTGCTACTACCAACCATGCTGCAATAAGCACACTGAAATATAGGATATTCATCTGTATGTGTGTGTGTGAATGTGTATCTGTGTATAGGTGTGGATGTGACTATATGTGATTGTATTTTGTGTATGTGTGAATGTTTGTGTAAGTGCCTGTGTGTGTTTACAAACTCATTTACTATAGGATAATTCCTTAAAAGTTAATTTATGGGTCAAAAATTTGGTTTATATATTCTGAAAAATGCTATCATTTTGCTCTGATTTTTGTTCTCAGTACAGTGTTTCTGTCTCCCCATTCTCATCAAAATGGACTCTATCAGAGTTTTCATCTTCTCCATACTAACAGGCATTATATTACCTGAATGGTAATGAGTCTAGTTTTTGCAATATCTGGTGTGTATAGTGCCTGTTTGTGTTTGATTGCTTCAGCACTACTAGTCTTGTCCTCAAGGAGATCCACCGTGAGTGAACAGAGAGACCGATCTGAGTTGCTTTTATGTCTTTAGAAAAACTGCCTAATTCTTTTTCTTCCTTCCAGCTTGATTGAGATATAATTGACAAATAAAAATTGTATGTACTTAAACTATACAACGTAATGGGATGCCTGGGTGGCTCAATCCGTTAAGCATCTGCCTTCAGCTCGGGTCATGATCTCCAGGTCCTGGAATCGAGTCCGGTGCTAGGCTCCTTGCTCAGCAGGGAACCTGCTTCTCCCTCTGCCTGCCACTCCCCCTGCTTGTGATCTTTCTCTTTCTCTCTCTTGGGCAAATGAATAAATAAAATCTTCAAAAAATTTTAAAAAAATACAACATAATGTTTTCCTATATGAATACATTATGAAATGGTTACCACAGTCAAGCTAATTAGTATATCCACACCTCACATAATTACCCTTTTTTGGTGTGAGAACACTTAAGATCTACACTCTTAGCAAATTCTAAGTATACAGTATAATAGTATTAACTATAATCACCATGCAGTACATTGGATCTCCAGAACTTGTTTATCCTGTGTATCTGAACCTTTGTACCCTTTGACCAACATTTCCCCATTCTCCCTACCCCCCAATAAGGGTTTAGCTTTTTTAGATACCACATATTAGTGAGAACATATAGTATTTGTCTTTATAGTATCTGGTTTATTTTACATAACATAATGTCCTCCAGGTTCAACTATGTAACCAAAAAAGACAAGAAGATATCCTCTTTTTCAAAGCTGAATAGTATTCCTGTGTGTGTGTGTGTGTGTGTGTGTGTGTGTGTGTATATGTGTGTGCGGGTACCACATTTTCTTTATCCATTCATCCATTATCCACATAGGTTGTTTCCATATCTTAGCTATTGTGAATAATGCTGCAGTGAACATGGAAATACAGATATCTCTTTAAGGTACTGATTTCATTTCCTTTGGATATTTACCCAGTACTGGGATTGCTGGATCATATAGTAGTTCTCTTTTTAATTATTTGAGGAATGATCATACTCTTTTCTATAGTAGTTGCAGTTTTATATTCCCATCAACAGTTCACAAGTATTCCTATTTCACCACAACCTTGCCAACACTTATCTTTTGTGTTTTTTTTTTAAATAATAGCCAACCTAATAGATGTGAAGTGATATCGTACATTGTAGTTTTGATTTGTATTTCCTTGATGATTAGTGATGTTGATCCCCTTTGTATCTTCCTTTGAAAAATATCTATTCATGTCCTTTGCCAATTTTAAATTGGGTTACTTTTTTTTTTTTCCTGCTATTGAGTTATTTGAATTCCTTAAATATTGTGGATATTAACCCCTTATGAGATGGTTTGCAGATATTTTCTCCATTCTGCAGGTTATCTCTTCACCCTGTTGATTGTTTTCTTTGCTGTGCAGAAGCTTTTTAGTTTGATGTGGTACCATTTGTCTATTTTTACTTTTGTTTCTGTGCTTCAGGGTTCATAGTTAAAAAAAAAAAAAAAAAATCATTACCCAGACCAATGTTGAGAAGCTTTTCTCCTGCATTTTCTTCTAATAGTTTTATAGTTTCAGGTCTTATATTTAAGTCTTTAATCCATTTTGAATTGATTCTTATATGTGGTATGAGATATGGGTCTGGCTTTATTCTTCTGTATGTTACTGTCCAATTTTATGAACACCATTTATTGAAGAGACTCCTTTCTCCTTCATGTATCCTTGGCACCTTTGTCAAAAATCAGGTGACTCTCATTGCAATTATTTCTGTGCTCTCTATTCTGTTCTGTTGGTGTACATATCTGTTTTTATGCCAGTGCCATACTGTTTTAATTACTGTTGCTTTGTAGTATATTTTAAAATCAAGCTGTGTAATGACTCCAGCTTTGTACATTTTGCTTAAGATGCTTTGACCACTTAGGGTCTTTTTGGCCTCATATGAATTTTAGGATTGATTTTTCTATTTCTGTAAAAAAAATGCCATTGGAATTTTGATAGGAATTACATTGAATATTTAGATTGTTTTGGGTAGTATGGACATTTTAATGCCTAATTCTTGATTAAAGTCTGTTATGGAAAAAAATTTTTAAATTCTAAATTCTACACTTGACTGTATTGCTGTAATGTAGGAACATTACCTAGGACTGGAAACATTTTAGCAGGAAGCTAATGAAATAGTGTAATTATAGATAAGTAACTGAAAAACATACATTTAGACACAACGCTATTAGGCTGTTGTGCATTAAAGAATGGCCTATAATAGTCTCCAAAATTGCTAGAGTATCACTCAAAGATTTCTGAAATATATAATAAACTAAAGAGAAAATATTTATTCATGGCAGATGACCTTAGAATTATTTGAAATGTTTAGCTAGATGGCCTGAACTCTCTTGAAGAGAGAAGGTTATTACTGAGGTATTTTTGGTAGGACGTGGTTGGGTAGAATTCCACCACCTTGGAAGAAAAATTCAGATTAAATGGTTTGTTTATTGAAGAAACCATTAAATTTTCCATCTACCCATTATCCCTTCATCCCCTCCCCACTTTTTTCCCCTGTAAGTCCTCTCCTCTCCATTCATCCTCCAAAAAGGAGGAGTGGATATTTTGAAAAGGAAGCCTCTTTCTTACACGCAATGAATTTTGCCCACAATGGGCTAATTGCCTAAGCAGTTGGCCACCTGTGGGAGTAATTAGTCACTTGTCACTCGTTCTGAGGTTAGTCAATTGCAGTTGCAATTTATTATACACACAGTTTTGCATCCACAAATACCCCTGGCTGTTAAAACCACCCATAGAGAAAGAAAAGGCTAGACAGAAACTTTAAAAAGTGGCATATTATTTTACATTTATGAATGCTTGGGTAACATTCAGCTCTATTCATTTCATACCAATTTAGAGATACTGGAGTTAGGAATCCTGAAGAAAAAGTATTCCTAAGTTATCTTACTTTGGGGAGTAGGCTGGAGATAAGATCGTGCTATTTTGTAATTTCACTTGATAAAGTGAAAAATGATTCTTGATCAGTTATATTAAGGTTTTGGTCTTCTACAATACAGATGTGTATAATGTAAATGTATATCTAAGGTAATCATAGGAAGAACTTTGTTCTCCTGGGCGAGCAGCCATATGATAGCAGACGTTTGGTTAACCATTCTAACATGGTATGCTGTTTATGGTTATATCCACCATAAGGCATTCTCCCTTCTACTAATTAAGTTCAATATATTTGCCAGTGGCTACTGTTATTACTTGTGAATGCCAAAAGGTAAAGAGTATATAAAAAGATGAGGAAAAGGTAATTCAGGTAGTTGCTGTGTGTGTGTGTGTGTGTGTGTGTGTGTTAGGAACAGGGGGTAAAAGCTACCCCATAAATATATCAGAATTCTCTTGTGTACAAGAAAAACAGAATCTTACCCAAGTTGCCTTAAACAATGAAGGGTATTATGAGTTACTGAACTGAAAACTTTTAAAAATAGAGTGGAGATAGATAGGAGACTTTCCCCAGTAGTTCAATAGTGTCACCAAGGACTCCTATTTACAATTGTCTACTCTACTTTCCATAGTTCCTGAGTTATCCTGAGGCTGTTTCTTATCATGGCTGTTGCAGGGATGAATCATTTTTGCTACACATGCTAAGCAGATATCTTCTTGTGTGTCACTAGCCCAAGCTGAATCATGTACTCTTCCCTGAAGGAGTCACTGTGGCTAAGGGGACAGCATGCACTAATCGGCTTAAAGGCCAAGAGATTACTCCTGGAGATGACCCTACATAAACAGCATGCTGAGGAATCTGAGACCTACTTAGGTAGGGGGGGACGGGGGAGATGGCTGTTAGCAAGAACAGCTATTCAGTACAGCAAATAACAGTAATTCAAGTGCTGTAATAAGGTAAAGACACAGGGCACAATATTGTGTAGGATGGGCTGGGTATGGGTCGATAGTGTTATTGCAGTAGTTATAGGTGCCATCAATGTTCATGTTCCTGGGATGCTAAAAACCAGAAACGTATTTGCAGTGCTTTGTGGCTTATCGTGCCACTAGGAAGTTTGTGGCCACCCACTTTATCAGTTAACTCTTGAAGGCTTGGCTTTATCTTTAGTCTATGACTTTTGCTTATAGAGAGAAGAAACCCAAAGTCTTTGTTGGGAAATCTGACGGCAGAACATGTGTATAAATGCAGGTATGGTAGGTCCTCATTATTTGCAGATTTAGTATTTGTGAATTTGCCTACTTGATAAAATTTACTTGTAATCTCAAAATCAGTGCTCATGGTGCTTTCATGGAATTCATGGACATGTGCAGAGTGGTGAAAAAGTTGAGTCATCTGAAGCACTGAGGTTTCCTGGGTTGAACAAGATGATGCTCTGCTTTCCTGTGTCAGCTCTCATACCAAGAACAAGTGAACCTTTCACGGTTTATTTAGTGCCACATTTTTCACATTTTTGTGCTTTTTGGTTAGTGATTTCACTGTTAAAATGGCCCCAAGCATAGTGCTGAAGTGTGTCTGGTGTTTTCTTTTCTTTTCTTTTTTTTATGTTATGTTAGTCCCCATACAGTACATCATTAGTTTTTAATGTGGCGTTTTGTGACTCATTGTTTGCATATAACACCCAGTGCTCCATGCCATCCATGCCCTCCTTAATACCCATCACCAGGCCCACCCATCCTCCCATCCCCCTCCCCACTGAAACCCTCAGTTTGTTTCCTGTAGCCCATAGTCTCTCATGGTTCATCTCCCCCTCTGATTCCCCCCCCTTCATTTTTCCCTTATCTTAATGTCCTCCATGCTATTCCCTATGTTCCACAAATAAGTGAAACCATATGATAATTGACTTTCTTTGCTTGACTTATTTCACTCAGCATACTCTCCTCCAGTTTCATCCATGTTGACGCAAAGTTGGGTATTCATCCTTTCTGGTGGCTGAGTAGTACTCCATTATGTATATGGACCACATCTCATCCATTTTTCTGTTGAAGGGCATCTTGGCTCTTTCCACATTTTGGCTATTTTGGATATTGCTCCTATGGACATTGGGGTACATATGGCCCTTCTTTTCACTACTTCTGTATATTTGGGGTAAATACCCTATAGTGTAATTGCTGGGTTATAGGATAGCTCTATTTTTAATTTTTTGAGGAAACTCCACACTGTTTTCCAAGTGGCTACACCAGTTTGCATTCCCACCAATAGTGTAAGAGGGTTCCCCTTTCTCCATAACTTCTCCAACATTTGTTGTTTTTTGCCTTGCTGATTTTTGCCATTCTAACTGGTGTAAGGTATCCAGTGTCTCTAAATGCAAGAAGATTGTCATGTGCCGTTTGAGAAAATACACATTAGACAAGCTTCCTTTGGCATGAGTTACAACGTTGTTGGTTGTGAGTTCGGTATCAACAAATTAACAATGTATATTAAATATGGTGTCTTTAAATGGAAACATACAAAATAGGTTACATATTGGGATGCTTGGGTGGCTCAGTCAGTTAAGCATCTGCTTCGACTCAGGTCATGATTCCAGGGTCCTGGGGTTGAGTCCTACATCAGGCTCCCTGCTCAGAGGGGAGCCTGCATCCCCCTCTCCCTCTGCTGCTCCCCCTGCTTATGCTCTCTCTCTTTCTCTGACAAATAAATAAATAAAATCTTTTAAAAAATAAAATAAAAATCTTAAAAAAATAGGTTGCATATTGATTGGCTAATGAAAAGGTTATGACTAGGGGCTTGTAGGAAGTTAATCTTGTATTTCCTCTAGGAACAGTAGGTTCAGTATTTGTTCATTCTACGAGCACAGTGACTGTATAGAACATAACTACTGCAAATAATAAGAATAAACTGTATGTGTATGTGATCACATTTAAGCAAATTAAAGACAAAATTAGCTTGGTCCAAATCCAGGCAGGTATTTAACCACAGAGTTCTAATATTTAAAGGGTAAATGCTTTTTATATTCCTGTTAGTTAAAAGGAAGGAGTTCAGAGTTTTTAAGTCCATTTGAGGAGACATAGGCAATCCATTGCAAGCTAGATTTCTTTCCATCTGGACCCTTATAACTACATCCTCTCTATCTTCTCCGAAATTACAGCTGTCTACTGAATATAGAAATGAAAAATAACACATGATGAAATCCACTTCCTTGTCAAAGACCATATTTGGTACCTTCCCCTCTCCCAGTTGCCCTCAAAGCAAATGTAGCAAAACTTTGAGCTGCCACAGGACATCGTAAGACTTGAGACCCGCTAACTAAATAGTGATGGGTAGTACGACAAGGTGTTCTGCATCTAGGGTTCTGCTTGCATCATTCTATTTGACTTTTGTTTCACTGGAGCTTGGGGCTGTGCTGCCAGCAGCAAGTATGCTGACTGAAAACTGTCACAACAGCGATCATTACAATCCGGGAGTTGAGTTTGACTGGAACATATGTCTTCAATTTTGATAGCTCAGCTTCCCAGATGCCCTAAAGGAGAATATTGCCTGAGAAGGAGCTTTTCATGTAAGAATAATTTGTGTTAAGTAGCTCAGTGATCTGTTTGTTAGGTTAGAGCTGACAGTTTGTTTATATTTCTAAAAGGGTATGATGAATGGGGGAGAAGTTGATGCTAATTAGCCTAAATTGTTCCTAAGAATGTAGAGGGCTTTGCCAGTTTCATTGTTTCTGTTTCTTTGCACATTTTAAATAATTGAATGGAGCTCAGACCATTCATCATAATTTCAGGCAAGATAGAAATAAATGAATTTAGCACGGGTCTGCATGTGTGATGGAAGATGTCACTTTAAAAGGCAATTAGATAAGACATCAACTTGGGGCTAATGCAGACTATTCTAATCTATTTACATAAAAATATCAAACACGAACGTTTTCATTTACTCCATTAATTATCTCTGTCATTGTAGGAGGATACAGCCCTTCTTTTTGAAATTCCATCTATCTCTGTTACAGAAATAATACTGTGGTATAAAATCTGGACCTGTGCTTCTGGACAAAAGATCTGTATCCATACACTTTAAGAAAGTTCTTTCCCCACCCCTTGATGTCATCAGATGCCTCGAAGAAAGCTGTTTGAGGATGGGCTGAAGCTCTTGGCCAGCTAGATAATGAAAAAGGCATCAGAGAAACATTTTGAAAGTTAGGAATCATAAAATGGTGTGAATTCTACAATAAGAGCTAATGTACCAGTGAAGGCAGATTTTAGTTATTTCTCAAGAGTTCTTACATATTTATTTCTCATTGATGCTGAGTTACATAGAGATATGATACTAAGCCTACAATATAGCTTCCTAAGTTGAGCCAGCATTTCCTCTAGGTAATAAAGTTAACATAAATGGATTATTTTATGAGTATAGGAAAATATATATGTTTTGTTAACACACATATTTTGACAGTTAAAATAAGAAAAATGAAACTAAATTTAGAAAGTCCATGATTTTTTTTTCAACCTTTTAATCCTCATTGCAGGCCATTCTTTTTTAATTTATGCACATAAAATACCACAGGAAGAGATGGTATAAATTTGTGGACTGTGGAGAATGAGTGAACATTTTTGAATCAGGATCTTTAAAAGGGGTGAAATTTGAGTATGATTAAGTTAGGAAAAAGCCTCGCTTACGGCGGAAGTCGGAGACTCTGTATACATTATGGGCATGTCATGGCTTTTAAAAAGTTATGTTAGACTTCTATACAAATTGTGAAGGAATTTGTATAACCCCAAACAAAATTCTGTGTGGTTCTGAACTTTTCCAAAGAGAGAGAAGTAATGCTGGTTAGTATTCCAATCAGGAGCAAACCTTACTGTTGGGTGGGCTGGTTGCTTACACTGCCTGGGTGTTTTCTTGGTCACTAGTTTTCTCGGAAGGAAATGATCCCATGGCTTATGCTTGCCACATTTGTGCATATATGCGCTATAATTGGCATTTATTAAGGAGACCTTCAGTTTGATGGATGACTGTCAGAGCCGAGCCTGCTGGCTTTGAAGAGGGTTGACTGCTCAAGTTTTGTTACATTAACTCGTTAGAACTCTGCAAAACTTCAACCGGCTCTTTGTTTACTTTCTTATAATTAAGATTTTTGAACAATCGATTTGCAGAGACTTGACAGGGCCCATTCCCAACTTGGAGACTTTGCCTGACAGAAAAGTATGCAACAGAACAAATATTCACAATAGAACCTGTGAGTATTAAAAATAAGGGTTTTGTACTCTCTTTAGGTAGCTGCCCAGTTAATTAATTGCTTTTAAACATTAAATGGTTTAATTATCTTTACCTTTTATATCATTAGCTGCATTATTCCTCAACTTTTTAAAAAAGTGAATTCTATAAAAACAACAGCTGTAGAAATATTTTCAAATCAGGGTATTTAAAATTAGACCTTGTATGTATTATACTTTAGCAACAATGTAAGCAAATAATTAGAAAAATGAAACACCATCTGAATCTATAGTTACCTAGTCAAAAGGAAAAAAAATGCATTAATCTGTGCATTTAAACATTCAACTATGAATAATCGGTAAATCCCAACTGAGTTGTTAATTTTGTAATATGAAAATCTCCAAAGCTGTGGTGACACATTTAAAGTTAAAACTGATATTTCACTTTCTCTTTTGTAACCTCACAGAAAGTGCACATAAAAATGCTGAAAATGAGTCTATTTTCCCGTATGCTTTGGTGGGACAAACTGTATTTCCTGTTTTGCTCAACGTACCTCTCGCACTACCTAGAGAGGCACAAAATGTTGATGTTGTGTTTGGTGTGTGTATTTTTGAAATATTCTTAGTTGATAGCTACAAAAACTAAGTGTTTGAAGGGAAGGGATGTGCTTTTATAAAGACCAACTATGGCTGGAGACTGCACTAAGATTACAGACTTGCTCATGGTTTTCTCTTTTCTTACTTGTTGTGACTAGTTGATGAGTTGATTATCTGTGAGGTATATTTACCAACTATGGGAGCTCGGTGAGTAGATGCATTCATCACGTTGTCCCACAATCTAAATGAGTGGGGAAAGGAAATAAAGAATGAATGGTGAAGGAAAAATATACATTGTCTATTTATGAAAATGAATACTGTACAGGGTCTTCATTTATAAGCAGTGCTCTAAGTAATGAGTTCTTACAGTAATTTTATGGGGACGGCTACTGTAGGACAGTACTAGATCACTTGCCTTCACAGAGAGGGGGAAAGGAAAAATGAAACTCAGTTGTTTTCAGGTCACAGATATTTCAACTTTCCTTATTCTCCGAAAGGAACTTGAGTTGGCAGAACAACATTTAGACTTCTTTGCCCATGAAGACAGCCTTTTAAGTTTAGTGATGAAGCTGATGCATTCGTATTTCATTCAGATGATGGAAAATACAACTAATTGGCTCCTTATTTGGTCCACGATGCTCAGTTAATGTATTCAAAGTTATTACTAGATTAAAAAAAATGAATTCACAGGTCAAAACTTCTTTTATTGTGGAGGAAACTGGCAGTCATCAAAAGGGCCATTAAAAAACAGTTTAATGAAGAAATATGTGACTGTTTAAGAAAAGCGTCTAGTCTAAACTTAGCAGGAGGGCCATGGATCCTTTTTTCTGCTAGGCTGCAACAGTATAAGAAAATATTCTTGCATTTTTTAGGCTTCTGCATAAATTTTTGTTTTAAGAAAGCCATTACTTTAGCTGCACAAATGAAATATAATCACACATGGGAAGCCTGAACCTAAGATCAAGTCTTCCTATTAATTTTATATTAAAATGTGTGAAATGTTGTCTCTTTATTTTTAATGATGTATTAATGTTAACTAAGACTTTAATTTAAATGTCTTTTTCCTTTCAACCTAAAAACAATGGCCAATACTTTTGGATAGTGTCCTGTGTAACAAGCACTGTTCAAAATAGTCTACGTGGATTAATTTATGTATTCGCCACAATCCCATCATGGGTACTATTATTATCTTCACTTTAAAGTTACCTAAAACTGAGGTATAGAGAAGACAAGTAATTTGGCCAATGTCATGCAGCTAGTAAATGGTAGGTTAAAGATTTAAGCATAGGCATTCTGACTCCAGATTTAAGGCAGTTAATCATTTTGCAGTGCAGGATTTGGTTTGGTTAAGTAGCTGAGGATCTACTCACAAACATCTAAATCCACCAAATTTATTATTCAAAAGATTTTTGGAACAGTATTCCAAAGATTATTTCATTATGTTTAGAAGCTTTTTCTAGAAGGAATAGTATATTAACATACCTATACACTTAGAAATATCTTCTTTTTTTCTAAACATTTATATCCCAGCACATGACTAACAAAAGGTTTATAGGCTAACAGTGTGGTCAGATTTGATCTGTGGCCTACTTAGACAGTTGTAATATTGAACCATATTGTAACAGAGTTCTGTTTTGTTTTAAAAATACAATGATTATTTTGAAAAGGGGATAAAGCAGCTATAGGAAAGAAGTAGTTTCTATAAAAATTTGTCACATTTTCAGAAGTAAATGTTTTAACATTTGTCTAACAAAATACAGCATTATCTAGGGTCAATGAAAGAGACTGGTTTTTATCACTAGACTGGAGTAATGAATTCTGGGATAATCTAAGCTGATTAATCTTTAAAAATTATGTGGTTTTTTTTGTAACATTAAGAAAGAGACATTGCAAAGTTGAGTGAATTATAGCTTATAAACCTCATTGAAGATAATGCAAAAGCATAAAATGTCATACATATTTTAGTGGTGTTTCAAACTCCTAGACAAAGAAATTTTGAATGTCCAGACATCTTTGAAGTATCTGGCAGAATATAAAGTGCATACAGGAAATGCTCTGATGAGAAGAGTGCACAAAGATAAAACTACATTTTTAATCTTCTATGTGAAGAAATTTAAGTGGTAGATATATTTTTTGCACAATTTTTTATTCACCAAAAATTGATTGAATATGTACGATGCATTGAGGGCACAGGAATGAGTAAGATAGATAACCCTTTAATGAACTAACATTCTAGTGGCAGAGATGGGAATAAACAAACAAGTAATATGATATCAGATAATCATTAGAGTTTCAAAGAGAGTAGTAAGGGGATAGAAAGTGATGTTACTGAGGGACATGGAGCTGTGTCTATTTTAAATAGAATATTTAGGGATGGCTTCTATAAAATGCTGACATCTGAGCAAAAATCTAGTTAATAGTATTGAGTACCAATGACATTTCTAGTATATTTGCCACCTAGGATAAAAAAAAATTTAACATTCCCCTCCTCTTGGAAAAAATTGGTTTTAATAATAATCTTTCAATGAAAAGGATGGCAATGATGGCCAGAAAAAACACAATGAAAAACAGTTATTCAACTTCATGTGTTATCATGCCACTAACAAAATTAATCTAAAAAATAAAATAAACATTACTCTACCCCCCAAAAGGGAAAAAGTAATGGATTAGTATTATTAATTGCATCAGTTTTTAATTAAAAAAAGGAAAAATAACATACCTACATAGCATGCAGTTTGCGCCATGTTTCACTATTTTAAATCTTTTGGGGGGAGCAGCTTTATTAAGATACACATACCATATAATTCACCTATTTAAATTGTATGATCCAGTGGGTTTTAGTATACACATAGAGTTGTGTAATTATCATCATAATCAATTTTAGAACATTTCATCCTGGGGCTCCTGGGTGGCCCACTCTGTTGTGTGTCTTACTCTTGATCTCAGCTCAGGTCTTGATCTCAGGGTCATGAGTTCAAGCCCCATGTTTAAAAAAAAAAAAAAGAATATTTCATCACCCCAAAAAAGAAACCCCATGTTCTTTATCACTCACTCCTGTTTCCTCATACTACCACCTCTGCCCCTGGCCTTAGGAAACCATTTTCTGGGTCTAAGGATTTGCTTATTTTGTACAGCTAAGAAAAATGGAATCATGAATATGTTCTCATTTGTGACTAGCTTCTTTCACTTATCTTATTCTTAATGTTCATCCATGTTGTCGCATATATCATTAATTCTTTTCATTGTTGACTGATATTCCATTATATGGATATACCATATTTTATTTATCCATTCATCACTTGAGGGAAATTGGATTGTTTCCAAAGTTTTGCTATTATGAATAATGCTGTTATGAACATTCCTGTACAAGTTTTTATGTGAAGATTTGTTTATATTTTGGCAAGTATATACCTAGGAGTGGAATTGTCTGGTCATATGGCAACTCTATGTTAAAATCTTTCAAGGAACTGCCAAACTGTTTTCCAAAGTGGCTGCAGCATTTACATACTAACCAGCAAAGGATGAGGGTTGTAACTTCTTCATGTCCCTGCCAGTATTTGTTATTATCTGACAGTTTGATTCTATCCATGCTAGTGGGTACAGAGTGGTAACTTATTGTGATTTTGGTTTGTATTTCCCTGGTGGCTGATGATGTTGAGCATCTTTTCATTTTCTTACTGGCCATTTGTATGTCAATTTTTAATTGCCTTTTTGTTTTTTTATTATTGAGTTATAAGAATTTCTTATATATTCCAGATACAAATCCTTTGTCAGATATATGATTTGCAAATATTTTCTCACCCTATGTGTGTTATCTTTCATTTTCTTTTTTTTTTTTTTAATTTATTTATTTGTCAAAGAGAGAGAGTGCACAAGCAGGGAGAGCAGCAGGCAGAGCAGGCAGAGGGAGAAGCAGGCTCCTCACTGAGCAAAGAGCCTGATGCGGGGCTCCATCCCAGGACCCTGGGATCGTGACCTGAGCTGAAAGCAGACACTTAACCAACTGAGCCACTCAGGTGTCCCATGTCTTTCATTTTCTTGATGGTGTCCTTTGAAGCACAAAAATGTTTTTAATTTTGATGAAGCCAGATATCTATTTTTCTTTTGTCTTTTATGCTGTTGTCACATTTAAGACACTGTAGCCTAATCCAAAGTCACAAAGATTCACACCCATGTCTTTTTTTTTGTTTAAAACTTTTATAGTTTTAGCTATTGCTTTAGGTCTTTGGTCCATTTTGAGCTGATGTGAGATGAGGGTCCAACTGTATGCTTTTGCATGTAGATATCCAGGTGTCCTGTTACCATGTGTTGAAACGACTTTTTCCCCATTGAATTGTTTTGGCACTTCTGTCAAAAATTAATTGCTTATAAATATGAATGTTAATTTCTGGACTCTTAAGTATATTCCGCTGACATATGTCACTGTCCTTATGCCAGTAGCACACTGTCTTGATTACTGTAGCTTTGCAGTATGCTTAGAAATTAAGAAATGTGAGGGGCACCTGGGTGGCTCAGTCATTAAGCATCTGCCTTCAGCTCAGGTCATGATCCCAGGGTCCTGGAATTGAGCCCCACATGCTTCTCCCTCTCCCACTCCCTCTGTATGTGTTCCCTCTCTCACTGTGTCTTTCTCTGTCAAATAAATAAATAAAATCTTTAAAAAAAAAGAAATTAAGAAATGTGAATCCTCAAGAAGTGGGCAGAAGACATGAACAGATATTTCTCCAAAGAAGACATACGAATAGCTAACAAACAAATGAAAAAATGCTCAATATCACTTGGCACTAAGGAGATACAAATCACAATCCCAATGAAGTACTACCTCATACCAGTCAGAATGGCTAAAATTAACAAGTCAGGAAATAACAGATGTTGGCAAGAATGCATAGAAAGGGGAACCCTCTTACATTGTTGACTGGAATGCAAGCTGGTGCAACCACTCTGGAAAACATTCCTCCAAAAGTTGAAAATAGAACTACCCTGAGACCCAGTAATTGCACTACTAGGTATTTTTCCAAAGGATACAAAAAACGGTGATTTGAAGGGGCACCTACACCCCAGTGTTTATAGCAGCAGTGTCCACAATAGCCAAACTATGGAAAGAGCCCAGATGACCATCGACATATATCTGGTTAAAGAAGAGTTATGTGTATATGGATACACACATACATATATATAATGGAATTTTATATATATTTTATATATATTTTTACATATTACACATATAATGAAATATTACCCAGTCATCAGAAAGAATGGAATCTTGCCATTTGCAATCACATGGATGGAACTAGAGTGTATTATGCTAAATGAAATAGGTCAGAGAAAGACAAATACTGTATGATTTCACTCATGTGGCAATTAAGAAATGGAACATATGAACATGGGTGAAGGGTTAGAAAAGTAAAATAAGATAGAAACGGAAAGGAAGACAAACCATAAGAGACTCTTAACTATAGGAAACAAACTTAGGGTTGCTGGAGGGGAGGTGAGTGGGGGAATGGAGTAATTGGGTGCTGGGCATTAAGGAGAGCACTTGATGTAATGAGTGCTGGGTGTTATATGCAACTGAATCAACTTGAATGCACGATAAATCACTGAATCACTAAATCTCTGTCCCCACCAAAACTATAATACACTATATGTTAACTAAATTAAATTTAAATAAAAAATATTTTTAAAAATGTGACTCCTCCATCTTAGTTTTTTTTGTTTTTTTTTTTTTTTTTTTTTTTTGGAGACTGTTTTGGCTATTCTGGCTCCCTTGAATTTCCCTATGTTTTAAATAATTTTTTAAAGTTTATTTATTTATTTATTCATTTATTTATTTAAGTAATCTCTACCCAACATGTAGTTCAAACTCACAACTTCAAGATCGGCAGTCACATGCTCTTCCCACTGAGCCAGCCAGGTGCCCCTTGTGTTTTAAATATTAAATACAAATCACATTTCAAGAAGCCAAATAAAATGACAGAACTGAAGCTAGTCAAGTTCAATTTCTTCATCTTTACAATTACCAAATTGATTTTAAGTCTGTTGTTTAAACTCAGGAATATGTGGTGACACAGAGGTTGGAGAGAGGAAGTACCCAAAATAAGCTCTAACTGTTCTGTAGCTGTAACTGTTCTGTTGCTATTGGGAATTTTCTCTTGAGCTGAATTCAAGTATCACTGTGTGTCTGTTGGGGGCCACCTATGTATTTGGAAGATCTCCATATTAACTTTCCTCTGGAATACAATGTTTATTAAGGGACAATTAACAAAACATTTGTCAAGGAGGAGCAGTATTGTATCACTAACATTGTTTAACCATGCTGGTGCATGGTGATAAATAAAAAGTAAGACATAGTTTTCATTTCTTTCACTGTTACTTTAAGATATTCAAAATTGGACGCCTGGGTGGCTCAGTTGGTTGGGCGGCTGCCTTCGGCTCAGGTCGTGATCCCAGTATCCTGGGATCGAGTCCGCATCAGGCTCCTTGCTCGGCGGGGAGCCTGCTTCTCCCTCTGCCTCTGCCTGCCACTCTGTCTGCCTGTGCTCATGCTCATGCTCTCTCTCTCTCTAACAAATAAATAAATAAAATCTTAAAAAAATATTGCCTGTATACAGTGCAGATTGCTCCTACCAGCCAAACCTTGAAATGCCAGTGAGGAGGAGCAATTCATTCTGTGATTAAGAGAAAGAGCTTTCCAGGAAGAGGGAACAGAAGTAGTAAACCCTTACGTGAATTTGAGATTTTTAATGAACTGAAAGGCGGCCATTATTATAGCGAGGACATGGGGGGGGGGTGAGTGGTAGGACATGATATTGGAGAGACTGACAGCCAGACCCTCCAGCTAGTGCCACCATATGATTTTTGGTCTAAATTATAGCACTTCTGAGAGTGAAAGAGGCCATAAGAGATGATTATATGATGGACTTAATGGGACTGTCCCTGGAGAATTAAAATGAGTAGTCACTCTATTTAAAGGATATGGTGCAGAATTGTATTTTAAGTACCCATAGAATCCAACCTAAGGACAACTCTTATGAAGGCTAACAGTTCTTTAAGGCAGGTGAGCAGTAATCTGACCTGACACCATTAATATATTACAAATTAGGAGGACTAAACAGTGTATATACTGAGTGGTTTAGAGTTATGCTTTTCAAAGTTTAGCACACATAAGAATCATGTGTAAGCCTCATTAAAACATATGGCTGGCCCCACTCCCCAGAATTATGATTGAGTCCGTTTTGTATTTCTAGCAGGTTTCCAGGTATTGTTGATACTGCCAGTCCATGAAGGACCAGACTTTGAGTAGCACTGGTTTAGAATTTAGAGAGTGGACTGTAGAGTCAGACAGACATGATTTGAATTTCAGCTTTCTTGGTTACTAGCTAGGTGGCCTTGGCAAGTTAAGTACTCTTTCCACAGCTCTTTTCTTCATCAGGTAAAATGTGATTATAATAATCCCTGCCTTATATAAATGTTGTGAAGAGTGAATGGGATAAAGCACTTGGCATTGTTTCAGGCATTATTGTAAGCACCTAGCATGTGTTAATTTTTTTATTATCATACTTAGGAAGAAGAAGAATCATGGTGGATTATACTCCGTAGATAAAACTATGATCACATTTAGATTCTGCATTGTGAAGCAATAGCTACAAGTACAGGCCCCAGGATGGTGTTTGGTGCCTGGTACATAGCAGGCTCTTAATATTTGTTAACTGAATAAACAAATTTGTGAGTTCATTAAATAGGGCTATGTGGACTGAAAAAGTTGATTCTGATTTCAATATACCTCTTTTATTCTCAAAGCATACCTTACCTTCTGACATTCAACATAGACCAGAGCATAAGAAAATCTTGCCCATCACCTGCAAACAATTTGATGTTAAGCCAGTTAGGATACATTTAAACTTGAAATTGATGAGACAGTTACATTGTGAGTTTCTTGGTGTTTGGGTATACAATGAACTTTAAACTTAATATATTGTCACCAAATAAAGGTAGAGTAGTTGTAGAATTATACACTTTAAAATTTCATTTAGATTGCTGTGCTGAATTATGACTGTGTTAAACACAAAGCTACAAAATGCCCTTTATTCATTATCATGGAAGAAATACTACAAAAACAACTCTAATTTCTTTTTTTTTTTAAGATTTTATTTATTTATTTGGCAGAGATCACAAGTAGGCAGAGAGACAGGCAGAGAGAGAGAGGAGAAACAGGCTCCCTGCTGAGCAGAGAGCCTGATGTGGGACTTGATCCCAGGACCCTGAGATCATGACCTGAGCCGAAGGCAGAGGCTTAACCCACTGAGCCACCCAAGCACCCCAACTCTAATTTCTATAGGAAAAATAATAGACCAAACTACTGTAAAGAGAGGCCAACAGAATGGGACCAGCTAATATGAGATCTGAATGGTTTCTCTTTTGTCCAGTGGTTGTGTGATTGCCACAGCATGAAGTAGTACTTGAGAGTAGGTGGGGAAGGGAAGAAGGAAGAGGACTAACTTTGAAAAATATTGTACTGAGTGGAGCACTGTGTGTTATATTCAAACAATGAATCATGGAACAATACATCAAAAATAATGGTGTACTGTATGGCGACTAACATAATAAAAAAAATAAGAAAATAAATATCCATCATGGGTTAGGTACTTCATCATGTGCTAGGAAATTTACATGCCTTAATTCCTTGCTCAGAACCATCCTATGAGATAGTTATCTCACTCTCTTTTCACTTCTGAGGATTAAAGCTTTAGGAGACAAAGGATGAACAGATGGAGCCAAGTTTCTTCTCTAGGTATCCCTACAAAGGTCACTCTCCTTTTTACTATCTTTGGAAAGTGCATTAAATAGAAAGCCACTATTTAGTTTTCCAGCACTCTGGCAGAGTTGCTATATTATCAGTTTCCTAGTTCATTAGTAATGACAACTTAGGTACTGAAGAGATTCTAATGTAGTAATGAAACTGTTCTTGCTGAGTTTATCCAGGGTTGATCTAATTTACTCTGTAACTTTCTCTTATATGCAGCATCTTAATTTATAGTTTCTAGTGCTAGGATTTGAAGCATCAGTAGTTGAGGGGTAGAATTAAAGAGAACACTGACAATGTTTTAATTCCTACTTGTTACTATGTTTTATCACTCTAAGCAATACAGAACAAAAAAACTATTACGTTAGTAATGACTTTGGTTTAATAATGTAGTCCTGTATTAGGAAGCCCTTAAGCATAACTAAGACATGGAAAATTCTTTGATATAACACTGTTGGGACCATTTGGAGGTGGTCATATTCTGATGGGCAGTAGCAAGGAGCAGAACATTAAGTTGCCTGAGTGCTGGTTGTGAAGGGAGAACACTGCAGGTGGCATGCCTTTTGTTTGGATCATGTCTTGTGATTCAGCTTTGGCACAACTGAGTCATTCTCCATACTGTAGCACTAACATTACATCTTCTGTCAGTTACAACTATCTCAAGGGTCGCATCTAATGTTATATCTAACATCAGGAAAACATAACCAAGGGTTAGAGAGAGTTAAAATAAGTTGTTTTGTTTGTTTGTTTGTTTTTTTAACTCTTCCAACTAACTTAGGTGCCCTTGTAATGCTTGTATAAACCCATGACTTTTCTCATGTTCTTAAAGTTGGAAAAGTTCACCAAAGCACTTTACTGCCAAAATGATCAGGGTCTAAGTAGGTCACTGATGGTAGCTATCCTTACAATTTGATTCAGAGATCAAGAAGAGTAGATAGAGGTCAAAAGTATTTAATAGCTTAATTTCTTATTCTACCCATGACTTTTAGATTGCCAAACGCAAGTCTGTCTTAGACCCTGGCCAAGCTTAGTTGACCCTGATACCATCCTGTCAACTAGGCAGAATTTGGGACAAGTGATGCTTATAAATTCTATGAGCTGTCTTGATTATGGAGCATCCAGAATCTTAATTTCTATCTGGGATGGCTCATATTTCCTCTGAGGTAAATGAACCAATCATTGATAACTATATAGGATATCATGTGACCTCTTGTGCTGGAGAAGGAAGAAATAAACAAATACACTCATTTGTTCAATGGGTATTTATTTATTTTAAAGATAGATAGATTTATTTATTTATTTATTTATTTATTTATTTATTTATTTTAAAAGTGGGGGCAGGGCAGAGAGAGAGGGAAAGGGAGAGAAGCAGATTCCCCACTGAGTGCAGAGCCTGGTGGTGTGGGACTTGAAGCAGGGCTCAATCACATGACCCTGAGATCACGACCTGAAGATCACAGCATGAGCTGAAATCAAGATTTGAACACTTAACTGACTGAGCCACCCAGGTGCCCCCAGTGCAGATGGAGATAAACGGTTATTAAAGTGCTTCTGAGGACACAGACTGACAGGACTTGGTCATTAATTAGATGAGACAGAAAAGTCAAAGAGATCCTTTGATTAATGATTTCGGCTACATTGCGTAGACTCCGAAGACAAGCAACATAGGGGAAATGCCTAGATAGGGAGAGAGCAAAGAAGGACAGGAGCTCCCTTCTGAACATGATGCCTTAGAGGGCTTATGAGATATCAAGTAGGCTACTGTTCATTAGGTAATTGGACAAGCAAGTTGAAATAGCAGCAGAACTGGACTGGAGATAAAAGATAGGAGGGTGACCAGTGCATGGATACTCACTGAGGTTCTGCAAGTCACTGCAGTAACATGGAATGCATAGAATGAGGAAAAACAGAGGACTTATGGCTGACCCTCCAAAGAAGTATTGACATTTAAAGGATCATTTTCAAAGTGAGGCTTTAAAGGTAATATTAGGTGAAAACATCTTAAAAATGTTTTGAAGGAGAAGAGGAAGGCATGCAAGTCCAAGCGTTTCCTTTCTTTTTCAGCACTGATTTGCCATTTCCTCCACCTCAAGTGAAGTCATACAAATTCTGAATCAGAGTCTCTTTTGTTGTGGTTAAATTGATTCTTGAACACAAACCATTTTAAAACATGCAATGAAAAAAATGGAGAATAAAGGAAAACCAAAGCATCATATTATCCATGGCTAAGACTTTTTGAATTTAGTGCATAATCAAAGCAACCATAAATGGCATGGCTGCCAACATTCAAGATGGACAAAGAAGGACTTTGCTTCTTTTCCCTCTTACCTCTTACTTCCAATATCATAACATTTTTTAAATCCTTTAGAGATTCAGATCTCTTTGTATTCTCTCTCCCATCTTGATCTCACAGGTGTGTGGCAGAAACCAAGAATAATGGCTCCCAACTTGTTCTTTAACTGCTTGTAAGGGACCTTTCACTAAATGCAAAGCCACTCTTCTTTTTATGTTAACAAATCCATGTCCACAAAACCTTGATTTTTGGTATGATTACAGTGGAACTCTTCCTCCTCCTTAAACACATGGTGGACCTATTCCTTATCCTGATATATCATCCAGCTTTGTTTCTGTTTTCCCCTCTGGGGAAGATAATGTGGTTTACATTCTTTTAGAAGTCTTGGACACCAAGAATGTTGAGGTCAGCCCAACTGGGGAAGTGAAGGAAAGAATGTCAGTTAACCCAATGGTGAAACCTCAGGAGTGTGCTTTGTAAGGGCCATTTTCTCCCTGTTTTTCTTTTTACCCCTTTGTATATTAACCACAAATAACCATCAGCCTTTAAATCAGCTTCACAAGAAGCCACCAACAAATGTTTAAAGCATCTCAACAGCGTTTCCAAGAAAGTCCTGAATAAAATTGTTTTTGTACGATGACCAATATATTAGCTTTTTTTTTTTTTTACCCACTGTTCCCTGCCAATGCAAAATTTACTGAAATGTCAAATTTTAAGAAATCAGGAAATGTAGCAGAAGGAATGGTGGTGTTTTTCTAAGGTAACTTATTTTAAATGGAATAAATGGATGCTTGGTCAGACAGAGAAAGGTCAAGGAATGAGAGACTTTATGCCCTCCAAAGTAATTGGATATTAGTGTGTTTTAGGAGCAATTCTCACTGAGTGTAGAGAAATATCTTTCTTTTAAAAAATTTAGAAAATGTTTTTAAAATTTCTTTGGATTTAAAGCCTTATGAGATTTGGGGAAAAGAGAAGCAAAAGCCCAACAGAGAAGATTAACTAACATTGAGGATGTTGTTCCCAGCAGATTTTTTTTTTTTTTCCTCAGCAGATTTTTTTTTTTTTTTTTTTGGTGGATTTTTGTTTGTTTGTTTGGTTGGTTGGTTGTTTTTTGGTTTTCTGATTTGTTTTTTTTTTTTTTTAAAGATTTTATTTATTATTTATTTGACAGAGAGAGATCACAAGCAGGCAGAGGCAGGCAGAGAGAGAGGAGGAAGCAGGCTCCCTGCTGAGCAGAGAGCCCGATGCGGGGCTCGATCCCAGGACCCTGAGATCATGACCTGAGCTGAAGGCAGCGGCTTAACCCACTGAGCCACCCAGGCGCCCCTCTGATTTGTTTTTTTGTGGGGTTTTGGGGTCAGAACCTGGGGATTTACTCAACATAACATTAAAACTCTCATTCGGATTTGGGCAAAACAGACAAATGTACTCACATATACGCATGTGTGTAAAAGTCCTTTTCCTTTGGGAGATAGTTTTAATGCTATCCAGCAAAGATTGTGAATAACATGTAAATAACCAGCATAAGATGGCATGAGAAAAAAAAATGACAGAGGATTTTGAGTTTTTTTAGAGGAATCTTCTTCTTATACACCTGGCCTTTCTTTTGAGGCATATTTCCATGTATTGTGTCACATGTTCTAAAATTCCTTTGTTATTCATGCCATAGAGATTTTCATGGGTTCACAGATTGTGCCTGGGTGTATAAGTTAGTGTGAAGATAGTTAAGTAAAGGAATAGACAAAGGGAAAGCAAAGTAATTCACTTGAAATCCAGAGACCTTTACAATGCTGAAAAGTAAGTAAAAGCAGATGTTGCAAAGTTTAGAAAATCAAGACATTATTTTCCTGTTTCCATTGAATTTTTTCTAAACACATTATAAATAAGCTTTGAAGTAATACAAAGTCCTCTGTTTGTTTTGCTGATAGCATCTTTTGTGAAAAACTTTATCAATGCTTGTTTAAGTTATAGACTAAATGATATCTCAGTTGGTGAAAGAACTGACTGTATCTGCTGGCAAAGACAATGCTACAATGCTGAAATTATTTACAATGTCTGAGTCACTTAGATACCTATTTGATTAGATCTTTGGGGTTTAATGTTAAACAGCTCAAATATTTTATGCTATGCAAATTCAAACATGGAAAACCCCAATATTTCATTATCCACACACTTTACATTTAATTTTATATTTTATGAAGACTTTGTTGCTTTGCAATAGAGAGACTTTGGTTTATTAATCTTTAGAATTAATCTGAAAAGAATAGCCTGTGAATTTGAAAATAAGGCTATTACTGCTTCATTCTTCCCTCTCCCCCATCCTCTAATATATACTCATATTAAACTTCTAAAAGTCTTACATTGTGGCCTCTAGATATGAAGTCTATTTCAAATGAACTGTCATTCTTCAGATTTGCTTCTAAAACTTAATACCTAAGAGAGCCCAGTGGGGAGTTCATTGCCAGAGCAAGGTGTTTGCTCGCTCAGGGAAGCTCTAGGACAGGTGCCCATCCTCACATGCTCCCACTGGCCCTCATCATTTGGAGTCACTGAATGTCTTCCAGCTGTTAGAGAATGTCCCAGGCTCAAAACTGCATCCCTGCTGAGGATATGTTCAGGGTCTAAGCCAATTCTGGAAATGATTGGCTGCTAAAATATGGAATGAGGGAAATCAGTTCCTATCAACGACATAAACCATCATCTGTCTGTTATTACATTCACTCAGCTGGGTCACATATGACTCAATAATCAAATTACCACCCTATATATCTTAAATCTGCATGTTCACTTGACCACCATGTGGATGTGGGAAAACAAAGATAGTCTAGGCTGTCTTCTCTTTATTTTGTTTATTTTAAATATGTCTTTTTTCCCCTGCATCTACAAGTAAAAAGCTTATAAAATTTTGAAAATTATATATCATAGAAAGCTAAAGTCCCCCGTGGTGGCCTTCTGCCCTCTCCACTGCTTGATACGTTGTGAACAATTTGGTATGTATCAATTACGTCTTAATCATTAATGGGATTTTCTGTTATTAATACTGTACTAATACAACTGTGGCCTTTTAAACTTAATTTAAGTGAAAAATTAGCTGGATCAAAAAAATCTCTAAAGGTAGATAAAATTTAAGTGGGGAGGGGCGCCTGGGTGGCTCAGTGGGTTGAGCCGCTGCCTTTGGCTCGGGTCATGATCTCAGGGTCCTGGGATCGAGTCCCGCGTCGGGCTCTCTGCTCAGCAGGGAGCCTGCTTCCCTCTCTCTCTCTCTGCCTGCCTCTCTGTCTACTTGTGATCTCTCTCTGTCAAATAAATAAATAAAATCTTTAAAAAAAAAATTTAAGTGGGGAAAAATAAAGCAGTCTTTTTCTCTTGTAATTTATGTTTCAACTTCTTTCAAGAAGCATTGAAACAGCTTACAATAAAAACTAGGGCAAAGGAAAAATACAACTAAGAACCATTTATAAAGTGTAAATGAGAGAAAGAAAGGGGAACTATTCAGAGAACAGTAGAAATGTTAAAATCAATACATGCTAGTGGCAGAAAGTTATACCATTTGATTTAAAACATTGCACAAAGTTTCAAATAGTCCTATTGAGATGCAAACACAACAAAACAAAAATGGGGAAAAAAGTTAGTTTAAAAAGAATTTGCAGTCCAAAATTGGACTCTGTGCTCAAAATGTGTCCTGTGTCCATATAATTAACAATGCTGCTTTCAGGCAGGGACGATGGTCACACAACTTTGTGTTTCTGGGACCTAGTGTCATGCCGCCCGGTAGCAGGCCCTAAACACATTTTATAGAATGGCAAGTGAATGAAACTGTGAATGAAGGAATGAGTGACACAGTTTTTGTTAGCTGTTTATTTATAACGCATATGTAAGTGCTTCCTTGCCTACCAGCTTCAAGGGCATGATGTTCAGTTCATTCACTTTTTAAAAACAAATACTGAGTGCCTTGTGGCAGTTTTAAGTGTTATAAATACTGATGTATGTAAGACAGTTTGTGCCCTCATAGAGCTTAGGCTCTAGTGTGGCAGAAAGAGAAGTAGAGAAAGCAGCTATACTATGGGAAAATCAGATAGACAAGTTCATGGTGCCGAGAGAGCTCAGAGGCAGAGAAGCTAATGCAGGGTAAGGGGAGAGCTGCAGCCCTTTACGGGGAAGCAACTGTGCAGGGTGCAGACAGAGAGACACGGTTGTGGTATGTAGCTTCCTGGTGATCGATCTGGCCTAAAATAGGAATAACGCTTGGGCTCTTAAAGAGTGGCATATACGATCCTCTTGACTATCTGATGTTTCAGACAGGATTTGAACCGTTAGCAGAATAGTTAAAGTTCTTTTAATTCTGTAACACTGAACTTACTAGTAAGTATCTGAGGAAGAAGTGTTCTGACCTTTAGACTGAAAGAAAGTTCCATGCTAAGCATTAGGTAATACAGTACATCTGACGTTCAGTCTGGTCCCAGCTGGACAAGGCACATTTGAAACGGCAAAACTGAAGAGAGACTGAGGGAAGAACTATTGGCAAAATTGGACATATTTTTTCATGAGCATGAAAAGAGTGCTCATCCAGGACCAGGCAACAATAGGAAGCCATTATCATCGTGGGAGTAGTTGAAGCAGGAAGAGAAGGCTGCCTTTCAGGAGCCATGGCCGTAACTAGCAGAAAACAATTAGAAGCCATGCCTGGAGAGGAGAGAGCTGGGCAAATGAATACTCAACCCTCTCTCTCCTCTTCCCTTTGAATTCTTTTGGACACTTTCCATTGGTTGAACCCAACTGGCAGTCAGAAGGCGATAGGTAGTGCAGTTGATTCAGTCCTTAGAAATCAGCCTCCTGGGAAGAAAGCCAGGGAAAACATGAAGAAGAGTGGATCTAGAGGGGCAAATGGAGAATAGCTATCATAATTGAGGATCTGATTTCTGATTCCATTAGTGGAGAGCTGTCCAATTTCATTCAATAAAGGTTGTAAGTTACAGACTATGAAATACAGAATACGTTGCTTTTGACTCTAGAAAACAGTACTGAATCATAAGAAACAACCTTCTGGTGTGTCTGTTGGAGGAGGAGACCGGGTGGCTCAGTCAGTTAAGTGTCCGATTCTTGATTTCAGCTCAGGTCATGCTCTCAGGTTCATGAGATCAAACCTCGTGTCAGTTCCGCATTGGGCATGCAGCCTGCTTAAGATTCCTTCTCTTCTTCCCACACCCTCCCCAAAAAGAAAAAAAACAAACCAGAAATAACCCTCTTTTCTTTTTTCCCCTCCTACTCTCTTTCGCTCCTCCATCTTTCCCTCCCTCCCTCCCTCCCTTTCTTTCTTTTTAGAGAGAGGGACAGGGAAGGGGGGTGGAGGGGGCAGAGGGAATGGAAGAGAGAGAATCTCATGCAGGCTTCACGCTCCAGCACAGAGTCCAGTGCAGGGTTCGATCGCATGACCCTGAGATCATGTCCTGAACCAAAATCAAGAGTCAGACACTTAACTGACTGAGCCCAGGAGCCCTATACTGATTTCTTGTTTTAGTAATATCTCCAGAATAGATTACTCTTACGACTCTCTTTGGTTTATAGACAACCAGAAGACTTACTTCAGATAAATCCCCATTCACCCCCTATTTCTGACCAAGCATGGGGAGTATTGACAGTGATGCAATTTTCCAAAATTCTTCACTTATTTGAAGTGGCCTTTGGACAGCCTGAGAATATGTGGAAATCAGATCATGGACCCTAGATGAAGAGTGATCTGTAAATTTGAGAATGAAAATACTGTATTTCGTAGATTTTGAGATACATTTTCACCCATACTTTAACATCTCTGAAATCAGGATGTATTTTACAATTGCTGTAGTCTTAAAATAACTAGTGACACATGAAAAGAGTGGTACATTTAGTGGTCCATGGCCTCTTTGAATAGTTAAAAAACTGAATGTCGAAAAGACATGTGTAAATATAATTCAGGTATTTCTCTATCTTGAGCAACCAGAATGTATCTCTGGCACTAGCTTATAACCCAAGGAAGCTGAAAACTAGTTAATTACAAGTTAATGTAATGATAATTTTGTAATGAGTACCAAAAATACTGAATTAAAAAAAATTCTGAAGCTGCATTCTGCCTTAGGAGTTTTGTTTTTTTTTTCCATTTATGAAGTCTTTAACGGATAGAGAAATAGAATAATGGCTGCATGTGAGCCAGCCATTTACCCTCTTTCCTATAAAGTAATTGAAAAGGAATTGTCTACATGGAGTTTATATAAAAATGGGAATTGGAAATTGATAACATAATTGTTTAGCATTGTCCAGGTCTTTGAAAAATAGTACCCGATAGACACGTGTTGTCTTGTAATGACACTGGTGTATTCTGCAGTAGGATTAATGTAGCACATTTTTTATTTTTATCAATACCATGTAAACATCGTTGCTTTTATTCTATACTTGCCAAGAAACCTTCGAATTAGCTCTCTGGGGCATTTATGGCCTTGAAGATCTATTAGAAGTTTTGTAAATGGATAATCACTTTGGAATGTGGCTTAATATGAGCACAAACAAATATCCTAGTCTCTTTCTTCTTTACCATGTATACAGTCACTGTACTTTAGCTTGTCTTATAAATTATTTCACAATTCTCCTTGCATAGAAACTCTTGTTATTTCAGAGCCTTTTTTGAAGAGGCCTTCCCCTGGAAAGACTGATGTGGCAGCTAGCTTGTCCAGTGGGGAAGACAGTCTGGGATTAAGAGGTGAATCCGATGAGGGCAGCTTACTTCTGACCTCTATACCCTGTCTTCGCTGACGGGCACTTGTTTCACCCAAAGCCCTTGATTCCAGTGTATGCGGTGATTTCACAAGTATCCTAATCATTTCCAGGCTTGCTTATAAATTGTTTTAGAATAAACAATCTTTGGACCTCATTAGTCACTGCACCAGGAACATGGTGCGCACTTCTGGTCAGCCGACCTCAGTGAAGACATGATTAAAGTGAGGGTCCAGAGAAAGTTAGCTGATATGGACAAAAGAATAGGTTTCTATATTGATTAATTGGCTTAAATTGGTGAATTCATTAATTAAATATTTTTTTCTGAGTGACGCATAAAAAGAGAAGTGCTCTATAAAGGAAGAAGGCTGAAAGAGGAGATATGATTAAAATCTGTAAATCTGTGAAAGCTGTGCTTTTCTTATTTATCGAATCCTGGTGTACCAGAACTCAAGGCACTCTCAGAAGCTTGAAAGAGGTCTACAATGAATAGAAACTTGTGGAATACATTATCCAGGATGTGATGCAGATTGAAAATATAAGTAGATTTATTAAAAGTTTAGATAAGCTCGTAAACAGGTTAGGGAAACTAACACTTTGGGGTATGTCTGCAACTCTAGAAGGAAATTAGACATATTCCTCCACCATATTTGCTTTGCTGTGCCCATCAGAGAAGGATTATTATGGTGAATGGGTCACGGGTAGGATATATATCGTAGTCTCGCTAGGCAGGTAAGACAAGTGCCAAAATGTGGAAAAAACTGGACTCGCTGAATTATCCAAGTTCCAAGGCCATGTAAATAAAATAACTGCATGTGAATTCTTGGGGCATTAGTGGTGGACAGCCTCTGAAAGAGTGTACCTTGTACACTAGAAGCAGCCGATCCTGTTATCAGAGGACCATACAATAAAGTGCATATGTTGGATACAGTCAGAATTGGGGGTCATGTAACCTTCTGTTTCATAGACCACCATGTTGCTTGTGTCAAGCCTTTTTTGTACAGAGAACCAAGGTTTTGTCTGCAATTAATGCATAATAAATGAGACCCAGCCATATATATAAAAAAAGAAATAAAAGTTTCCTTTAAGCTATATCCTTTTAAAATGTTCCTGGAAAAGGGCCTCTATTCTTTTATTTAAAACAAAACTGGAAATGTGGTAGAAATATTTTTGTAGTAATTTTTTTTTTTTACAAATAAGTTTTATTGGCATTCTTTGTTGTCTCTCCCAGTATGAATTAGTTCCCTACATAATTTACTTCTGTTTTCAACGAAGAAGGCTGAAACTCATTTAAATTAAAACAGCCTGCAGTTCTATTAAGATGCATGTGGTACTGTTTCCCACCTTCTATCTTCACTGATGATAATAATATATTTTTTCTTTCACAAATTTGCTGGCGTGTTTTAAAAGGATATCTCCAGATGTGTTCATAAGCACATATTTGTACACACATGAGGGACAGAGGCATTTACAAATTATGAGGCATAATCTATTGTTGCCGCAGATTCTTTATAGTAGATCACAACCAAGTAATGCTCTCAGCATTTTATATAAGGGGTTGGTGGATACAGATGGGTGATTTCTTAAAACCATGGCCCGAATTCTAAAAAAGGATCAACTAATATGGTTGTATATTTAAGTATCATAAATTGAAATGAGAAATACTTTAAGTTTTTTTTTTTTTCTTTTCTAAAAAAATACGGAACGCTTCACGAATTTTGCATGTCATCCTTGCGCAGGGGCCAGGCTAATCTTCTCTGTATCGTTCCAATTTTAGAATATGTGCTGCTGAAGCGAGCATAAGGAATACCTTAAGTTGTCCTTTGGATTTTGTTTTTTGTTTTAAGAAGACTTGAATTGCTTTAGTTAGCTCCTAAAGTTTTGGAAGTTCAAGAATTATAAAAATACAAGATTGTGCTTATAGATCTTTTTCTGCATATTATTTCTTTATGGCCTTCTTATGTCTTTTACATGGGGTATACATATAATAAAAAAATCAATGCCTATCCAATACATTTTTCAACTGGGAACCACATTTCGTGACTAAACAGGCAAATAAGTTACACTGAATATCAGCATCTGGGAGCATTTTTGTCCAGTGAGTGACTACGTGGGTTTAAAATCAATTAACACAATTAAATCACACCTAAAATTTGATACTAAATGATTTAAGTACAGCTATGTGATGCAATTATACAAGATGTATTAGTATGAAAGAATGCAACCAAAACTGAGAGAGCAGAATATACAGTCGGCTTTCAAATAACATGGGTTTGAACTGCTCAGGTCCACTTAACATGGATTGTTTTCAGTAAATACAACACTGTGCTGTAAATGTGTTTTTCTCTTCCTTATGATTTTCTTAATAACATTTTCTATTCTATTCTATTTCTTAATAACATTTTCTATAGAAAATAACATTTTCTATTTCTATTTCTTAATAACATTTTCTATTCTATTTCTATAGCTTACGTTAGTGTAAGAATATAGTACATAATACATGTAACATACAAAGTATGTGTTAATTGACTGTTTATGTTATTGGTGAGGTTTTCAGTCAACAGTAGTTAAGTTTTTGGGAAACAGTTATACATGGATTTTCAACTGTGTGGGGTGGGGGTGGGGCACTCATTGGCACTTCTAACCCTGTGTTGTTCAAGGTCAGCTGTATAACTCCTTCTAAACATTCATTTAATGAAAAATATACTGCAAGTGAAATCATACCTAATTTGTTGTAATGCTTTTATAGTTTAAGAAACACTTTATTGCACATTATTTCATTTGGCCCACAGAGAACTCTGTGTGAAGTATCACTCCCACTTCATAGACAAAGAAAAGCACTTCCATCAGCATGACAAAAAATTCTATTATCTCCCTTTTCTCGGGCTCTCTTCTCTATTCCATTTACCACATGGCTGCAGATCCTTTAACGATGCCCCATTGCAGGAATATTCCTGTCCACTAAATGGTGACTTTTGAGCCCTTTATTTTCCTGCGCCTACCCATGTTCAGGGGTTGGAAACTTCTGTCAGGCACCGAAGAGCAAATATTTTAAACTTATGCACTATATGTTTCTGCCACAGCTACATAACTGTTGCTGTAGCATGAAAGCAGTTATAGATAATACTTAAACAAATGAGAATCACTGTGTGGTCAGGCCAGATTTACAGAAACAAGTGGTCAGTGAGATTTGTCCTGCAGGCCGTTTGCCAACCACTAGTTCTATAATACAATCTCTTAGAATGTGGGGGAAAAACTGTCAGAAATTGTATTCATATATTTTTAATCCCATCCTTTTTTAAATTTAATTTTTGTGTATATTTTATATTATATATAATTATATTCACTATGCTTTACGTGTATTTAGAGCACATACTTAATTTAATTATTACTAATAGGATTTGTATTTTATAAAGTTGAGGAATTAACTCTCTGTTCCACCAAGCCACACCTAAGCTTCTGGCAATTCTCTGGACATACCAGACTATTTCCTGCCTCTGTGCCTTTGCTCATGCTTTCCTTTCATGTATTTAACACCGTTTTTGCTCGTTATTCTTTCTTGCATCTCAAACCTTCCTCTCTGAAATCCCTTTCCTTGAAGTATATTACTTTGAAATTCCTTTAGTTAGGGTTTACTAGAGGAAAAAAATCTCTTTCTTTTCCCAAAGACATCATTATAACACTTTTGCACTTTTGCTGGGTGTAGAATTCTAGGTATAGAATTCTATGCAGCACATTGAGACTGTAATTCCACTGTCTTTTGGCTTTCATTATTGTTTTTGCCAGCTGTCAAATTTCTCTTGTGGAAGTAATTTGTCCTTTATTCTCTGGCTGTCTTTTTTTTGGTGGGTGTAATGCAGTTTTACAATGCAATTTCTTTATGTGCATTTCATTTTATTTGCCTGTGCAAGATTCATTGCAATTCATGAGTTTGATTTGGTATCCTTTTTTTCAGTTCTAAAAAAATGTTCGTCATTACTTCAAATGTTGTCCCTGTTCCTGCCTCATTATTTTTCTCCTCTCCTTTTGGAACTCCAGTTAAACACATGTTAGCCCTCATTCTTTAGCCAATATATCCCAATTTCTCTTCTATATTTCTTTTTCCACTGTGCTGCATTCTGAATAATTTCTTCTACCCTATTTTTTAGTGTACTAATTTCCCCCTCATCTATGTCTATATTGATGTTGAATCCATTTATTGAGGTTATTTTTTAGTCTTTTTATTTGGAAATAACAAAATATTTAGAACTCATGGATAAGTTGCAAAAATAAGAATAGTACAAAGAACACTTGCATACTTTTTGCCCAGATATACCTATTATCAAGATTGTACTCCATCTGCTTTATCATTTGTGCTCTCTCTTCTTGTCTATGTATAACTTTAATATATTACACAAGCTTTATGTGATAATTTATACATATATACACACATATATACTTTATATATATGCATCTATATCATATATATTATATATGTAAATATTTTTTTTCTGAAGCATTTGTAGGTAAATGACATACATCATGGCCCTTTACCCCTGAGCACTTCAATATTTAGTTCTAAAGAATAAGGATATTTTCATGTAATTACAATAAAGTTACCAATTTCAAAAATTTTTATGGGATAAATTTAACAATTAGAAAGCATTGGTACAGGGCATTTATCTAATCTCCTGCCAAATTTAATTTTTCAGTTGACTCAGTAATGTCTTTTATAGTATTCTCCCCCTCCCATACAGGAGAGTTAGATACTACATTTAGTTGTCATGTCTCATAAGCCTCTTTTAATCTGGAACATTTCCTTAGTTTTTCTTTGGGTTTTTTTTTTGTTATTGTTGTTGTTTTAATTATTATTATATGTACATCCTGGAAGACCATAGCCCTCATACTCAACTTTTAAAAATAGAATATTCCTAACTTGGGGTCTGTTGTTTCCTCATGATTAGATCCAACTTATGCATTCTTGGCAAGAATACTAAATCAATGATACCATGTCTTTCTCAGGGTATGACATCTGGAGGTGGCAATATTAATTTTGTCAATTTATCCAATTTCTCTTCTGTTTACTTACCTTTTTTTCACTTCTCTTGCAACTAATAAGCAGTTTGTGAGGTAGTATTTTAAGCCCTACAAATAGCCTGCTCCTATGAGAGGGAAATGAGGAGTTGCCATTCAGCTGTTATAGTTTCAGTTATTTGAGACAAATAACTTCTAGAGATCTGCTGTACAACATTATGCCTATGGTTAACGATACTGAATTGTAAACTTAAAAATTTTTGAAGAGGTTAAATCTCATGTTAAGTGTTCTTACCTCAATTAAAAAAAATCTGTGTATACAGAAGATAACAAAATCAGGTAAATAAGTTAGATGGCATGCAAAAACAAATAGACAAAAATAATAAACCCAAATATCCTGTTTCTTCTAAAAAGTCTCCCTAGATTTAGCATTTAGTGATCATTCTTACCAGTTCCAGTCTTTACTACAATTGTTGCAAAAATTATTCATTTAAAATTAATTTTATTTTTTAATTCCAAAGATCTGATTCTTTTCAAATTTGCTAAAGGTGCATTTTGATATTTTCCCTTTCCTTTTCAATTTTATCCCATTTTTCTTTATTTCTTTAAGTACACTAGGAATAACTATTTTATAATATATGTCTAATAATTTAATATCTTGAGTTATTAAAGCTCTTTTTCTGCATTCCACAGTTTCTGCTGGACCTTGCTTCATGGTACCTTTTCTCAGTGATATGGATTTGGTCTTCACATTCACTCAAAGGCCGTTGTATGGTTAAACATCTCAGGGACTATTCCTGCTAATCTGCTCAGGAAGGGACACATTTTCTTACAGTCCTCTGGGGTAGGGGATAGGTTAAGGTGAGTTTACTTCTAGATCATCCTTTCCCTGCAGGTGTAGTCCTTTGGAGAAAGAGTTTAATGTAGGAATCTCTTCAATTTGTCTTTCCACCTTACAGGACCTGGACTTTCATTTTGTTTTCTCTCACCCTGAGAGGTCTACAAATGAAAACTCAGACTTCCCTAACTGACAAAGTCCTGGAGCAAAAGCAACTACAGAGCTGTGCTCCCGCTCTAAGCTCCTGCTTGACTTAGATTTTAGCCCGGTTATTCCATACTTTTATTCTCAGCTTTTTAATGGTGTTAAGAAAATGTTTTTGTACATTATCCAGTATTGTTTTCATTGAGAAGACTAGTTTGAATAACTTGGGCTTCAATATTCCCCCATGCTAGAATTTCTACATTATGTGTTTTCTTTTACCTGTTCTGTCTCTCAAAAACACTCTTAAATTTAATCTTAGTTCAAGTGTCATCTCCTCCATAAAGACATTTCTGAACAAATCCCTCCTCCAAGATACAATAGGTTATTTTTCTATTCCAGCATAGAAAAATATAGTGCTTTGTTACTTGGTTGCTTTCTTTTGCCTTTCTGTCTGTCTCTTCCAAAGATACTGTAAGTTCTTAGAGAGTAGATACCAAATCTTACTCATTTTTGTGTTCTCAGGACCTGGTATTATGCTTGGTTTGTAATGGACCCATAACAGATGTTTGTCAAATGAAAGAATGAAAGCAGATCCAACTTTCCAGTGGACTGTACTCTTTGAGAACTGGTGTGTCTTGTTTGTTTTTGTGTTTTCAGTGTTGAGTACAGTATCTGTCCTGTACTAGTTGTCTTATAACTATTTGTTGTTGACAGAACTTTTTTTGTTGTCCAAATGGAATTGAGATAGGCTAAGGGACAGAAGCCAGGGGACACAAGCAGGTTAATTCATAGAATGGGGTATTTGTGATGATGGTAGCAATGGTAGTAGAGTTACTGTGAGTCCTGAAGGGACATTATCTGGTTTGTCTAACCAAACAGATGGAAATTTTGAATTCTAGGGGATTTGTAATTCACAATTATTCAGAGATAATAGGCTAGAGAGGCAGATCCAGACAGAAGGCATAATTGAAGCAGCTCCAGCATTAGAAAAGGTAGTGGCACAAGTAGAGGTGTGTCAGGAAAGGTCTTCTTTGGCTTGCATTCTTGGTCTTTTGGCGGAGGGTATGTATAGAGCACAAACCAGGGGTTGGAGGAAGGGCAGAAGGAGAGGGAGAAAGAAAATCTTACGCAGGCTTCACGACCAGGGCGGAGCCTGATCTCACGACCCTGAGATCATGACCTGAGCCGAAATCAGGAGTTGGACACTTAGCCACTGAGCCACCCAGGCACCCTGCATTCTGGTCTTAAGATTTGATTGCTGCGTGGGACTGTTGTGTGCTTTGAACAATACATGGGCCAATTTTTAGGGTGAGCAAACTTCTTTTGGGATAGCTATTACAATGAGGACGAAATTTTATGGATAGAGGTTTTATTTCCACCAGGTCTGCTTTTAAAACTTCAGAATTTGGTTCTCTTAGCTTGAGTCACCTGACTGCCTCTTTCCAGTAAGTGCCAATCAAGCTTCAGCGTCCCCAGATCCACAGTAATTGCTGCTCCCGGGCCTCCCTCCAAAACACGGTCCCCAATGTGTGCCTCTGTTGTAATGTTTCCAGTTGTAATGATTCCAGTATGCCTTTTGTTGTGTCTACTCAGAGTTCAAGGCTCAACTAAAATTCTAACTCTGCTAAGATACCCTCTATTACTCCAGCCCATTGACCAAACTCCTATAGATTATCTGAATGCTCAACATTCTGCATTTAATTATATTCAGTTTTGTCATGCTCCTTAATTATTTCCTCAGGGTTACTTCTCTGTCCCAGTGTTGATTGTTGGCTCTCTAAAGACTCTGGTGTTCACCCTGGTGGGCCATTGATCTAGTTATGACACTGGTTATACACTGAAGAAGTACTTGTTGACCCACTGAATATAGATCGAGAACATTCCCACACCTTTTAAATCATCCTGTCTCATATGTGATAAAATCTTGGAGAATTCTAGGAGTTGGATTGAATGAGGGTCCTTTTTGCTTTGTTTTATAATCTTTGTTTTCTAGAAATATGAGAGGATATCATGTGGTTTGCCCAACTTCTGGCATTTAGAGATTTAAGTCTGGGAGCGGGACCGCCAGAATTACAATCTAAGCATGACGACTGCAGTTGAGGACTTAATCTTCTCATGACTCTTCTGCAAAAACACAGGCATAGCACCATTTACCCTATACTAGGTAACATACCATGGGGATGTGGTATTGGTTTCCTTTCCTAACTTCCAGTGCCTATAGAATTTGGTTTAAATCAACACATTGGTGTAAGTTATACCAATTGGATTTGTTTAATTCATATGTAGTTAAAATTAAAGAATCACCAAAACAAAGTATTTCATTACTTCTGTTTTGTTTACAGGTTCTTTTCAGTGTTTTATTTAGACTGTCACAGCTACTCTGTTCATAGCAAAACCTATCAGTGGATTACTGTATATGGAGTTTCTGCAGGGGGCTATGGTGTTCGGACCATTTTCCCATGGAAAGCTCTGCCAGTCCTTACAGTGCCCTGGTGCTTTAAGTCTTCTTTTGGAGGTGGCCTTCCCTTAGGCGGTCATTCTGAAGAGCCTTTCAAGAACCTGAAATGTTGCCATTGGAGCGTTTCCCAGAAGGAAATTGAACCACAATTTTTTGAAGTGCAGAGAACTCTCTACCAGGAGTATGTCATGTGTCTAGACATATTCTGATGTGTTTTTCATTACAATAATGCAATAATATGGGCTGCACCAAATGATAGGGTAAATTCATTAAGACTGTTTTCTTGTCCATTTCTTTCACAACACTCAGTGAAAAGGACACTACGAACTATGAGCTACCTATGTGTAGCATCTGCCTTGTTTTCTTTCCCTTCTAATCTCTTTATACTTAATTTTTTCTTTCTGTTTTTGTTTTGTTTTGCTCCTCACTTTTCTCTGAGTAGAAAAATAAGAGTTTATCAGTCCTACTATATTTCTCAGCTGATTGGAGAGAGAAAAAAATCAACCTGAGCTGACTAATAGAGAGCCAGGGAATTAAACATAAATCAGCAGTTACATAAGGGAAGGAATGAAATTCAGCTAAGGAAATTGGGATCTCTGCTGCCATGAAGAAAATAAATGAGACAATGTAGAATCATTATAAGAAGACTGGGTGGTCTACAAGGAAGAGGGCAGATTGTGCAAACTGACATTTGAGGAATCAGCCTGAATGTTGTTGCTTGGGACTAGTGCTGTTCATTGGTGTCATAGCAAAATGTGCTTTATGTGTGGAAGAGTTGAGCAGCCATGGCAGATAGGAAAGGCTCTGAAATACAGGAGGGGGCTTAACCTCCTTGTCTCTGAGGTATGCTTCCTATTTCGGATGGAAAGTCCAGAGGCCCTCCCATTAGAATCCCCCTGGAATCCCAGCTGGACTGTCTTTGCTCCTGCAGGACCAGAGCACACCTACAGAGAGAGGGCTTTCTCTTCCAACCACCTGCATTCACTTCCTTGAGTGTGCTGTGGTTCCAAGGACGGCCGTTACCCACTACCAGCTTCAGTTACAGTGAGAAGTGAGGGCTCTCTTGGGCACAATGTCCCCTGGCTTAGGCTGCTCTCTGTGGTTTGGATTTCTGGGACCATTGTCTTAACCCACTGAACTTCCTGGCTTCTGGGCTCTCTCATGTTCTTTTACCTCAGGATCCTTTGCTTCTCCTCACTTTGTCTAACTTGCTGAATTCTACTCTCTGTTTTTATTTCTGACCACGAGTAATCATGTTTGCCCATGTAATTGTTTCCTGTTTTTAAATGTTGGGGATAGGGGGCCTGTATTCCAAGGTTGCAGACTGGTGGGCCGTGGGCCCAATCTGACCTGCAGCTATGTTTCGTTTGCCCCATCCCGAGTTTATTTACTGTGTGTGTGTGTGTGTGTGTGTGTGTGTGTGTGTTTAACTGAATCAGTTGCTAATATTTTAAAAATTGGAAGATTTCACATGAAAGTCTGGATTTCTGACATCCCTGAAAAACAGATTTGGCAACCATTGCCTGGAACAAAAGCATATCAGTCTCTCTTTTTAGTTCTTCATAGTTTATACCATGCCCTATTTTTCTTGTGTGTGTTTTTTTTTTAATAGAGGAAAGAGAGAAATGAAAGGTTTCTTTTATCCCAGTATTTGTAAATGTTTTCCTAACAAGATTTCCTTCAGTCTTGTTAGCTGCCTGATTCCCTTCAAAGGACTTCAGTTTGTGACCACTACTTAGACCTGTGCTTTGGAGCTTGCTAGGTGTTGGCCCCAAGTTTGGATCCTGACTGTTGCTTGTTGCTCCTCTAGTTTCTATCCCCATGCCACCAATGCCCTCCCCTGGCCATCCCAGCCTAGCTAATAATGGCCGTACCTTGGAAGTGGCAGTATTGGAAGATGGCATTTCAGAGGCCAGATTGCATCTATACAGGATCGTATTTATCCTTGTTGATTCTATGATGATTTCCCTTAAAGAAGATGATGCTTGCACATGTGCCTTCATAGTCATTTTCTCCCAGTTGTAAACACCAAAGAATCTATTCCTCATGCTTTGTTTTTTGTTTGTTTGTTTGTTTTGCTTGTTTGCTTGCTTGTATGTTTCAGTCAGTCTCTCCCAAATGAAATTATTATATTTTCAAAAATACAATTCTGCTTTATATCACTCCACATGTTATCTGGAAGCCTGCTCTAGAAGCAATATGCTTTGCCTCAGAAGGAGAGGAAGAATAATTTGAGTGATAATATGTATCATAGTAACATATTAAAAGCTAATGTATGTATGTCATATAGTAATTAACCAATACATAGTAGTTAATAGTGCAGACTCTGGGGCCAGACTCTTTGGATTCATATAGTTACTTTGTCACAGTCTCATTGAACATAACCATGGACAAGATACTTAACCTTTGTACTCAGTTTCTTTATAAAATGGTGCTAATGACAGTGTATACTTCATGCGCTTGGCATAAGGGTTAAAGCTGTTATTTATAAAATGTCTGTATACTCTATAAATGTTGGCTATTGCCTTTATTTCAGGGTCCCCTATATGGTAGGCTCTTGTGTTAGATACAGAGATAAGTAAGACATGATCTTTACCCTGAAGAAGCTCATGGTTTAATATATGAGGAGATACTTAAGATGGGAATAATCACAGATGCATTCAAGTTATAGTAGCGACCATGGAAGACGGGACTCTTATCTGGACAGATCATGGAAAGCTACATGGAAATGTTCAACCTCTTTTGAGAGAAGAATTCTTGAGAGAATAATTTGAAGGAGAGGTAAGGTGTCCCCACTAGTTCAGATACCATTTGTGTTTATTTGATCCAGGAGTGCAAGACCAAGCAAGGCTCTCAGGAACAGACCACTAACTGGTGCCAGTTTTTACATTCCTCTGAGTGGCAAAGGATTGGTCTCCCAGAACAGCTATCAGCCTTGGCAGAATTTGACTGCAAATGTGACAGGCCCTCAAATGACCTTGCTGTGGCCTTTAAACTCTACTGTCCCCAAATCCAATCAGAACTTCAGATATAGTTACTGTGCATATCAAAGCAGCATCTATCTAGACCTGATAATGCTCCTTTCCAGTGACAGCATACATGTACCCTAAAACTGGAGGAAGCCTTTGATATCATCTGGTTCAATCCCTTCATCCTACAGCTGAGCACAGTAAAACTCATGGAGGAAAAGCAACTTTTATGAAATGATTGATTACCATATCTGACAGGCCTGGACCCAAAAGACATATTGAGCAGCTTTTATTATTTCATATTATTTCATGGAAACGATATAAAACAGATTGCCCCTGAAGGTCTACTTTAACAATAGCATACACAGGTTGGTCAAAGGAGTTGTATCTTCATGAACTTAAAAGTCTACCAAAAAGTGAGATTCACCCTAATGGTAGTTGAGATATAAGGGTTTTATTAGGTAGCATAGATTATGTTTTTCATCATTAAATTTCTCACCCTTAATAAATATTGCTGAGTTGACTTTGAAAGGTTTGATTGAATTGTTTGGATATTTTAGTAAGTATGGAGAATAATTGGTCATTGATTTGCTTCATTTGTCAAATTATTTAATAAAATTTTTAAAGTTTTAGATGAATAGACTGTAGTTTTACTGTGATTTGAGTCTGGGAAAGTTCTGGCCATAAGATCTCATGAACACATTCCAAATTCAAACTGCATGGATATGATCATTGCCGCATGGGCAAAAAGCTGTTCATATGCCAAACATAAAATGCAGACCATTCCAGGCACTATGAGGGTTGGCTGAAGGTTCCTCTGTGCAGTCTGTGTGGGTCTCTGGGTTCTCAGTGTTAATTTGTTAAGATGTTAGTGTTCTAGATCATAATATGCATCTGTTGTTAAAATGGATAATGTGTTCAAAATACTGAAGGAAGCATCCACTGTCAAGACAGAGCTAAAAATCCAGCAATTAAATATTGGAAAGCTTGTACTTATATGAAAACTCAAGTTAGCATAATGAAATGAAAAGTGACAATATAATTCATCAATAGAGGACAAAAGAGAATAAGATTGGGTTTAGTTCTAATTGGACATAAATATTCGTGAGAATGAATCAGTGCTATAAGCCTTTTGTTTTTATTTGATCTTATTGTTGCTAAGTGTCTGTTGACTTAACTGGGAGAATTTCAGATCCAGTCATTAACTTTTTGTTTGAGGATGTGAAAAGGGGCTAGAAAAATCAAAGGAAATTGCACAGTTCACTATGAAAATTCCTCTACTTATAACTGTATTTGTTCTTTTTGTAGCTGAACTTGCTAAAATTTTCCTAACCTAAATTTATAATAAAATTGATTGGCTAGAGGAAAAATATACTTTATAAAAGACAAGGAACTCAGGACCCACCTGGAATACTGCTTTAGGTTCCAACTGTCATTGTATCGCAGATGAAAGCAAAACAAAATTGTTTCCAAAAAATGAGCTGGGGTGAGAAATGTCAAGACTGCAAAAGCTAAAAATAGTTAGGGAGTCCGTGACTAAAGAAAGGTTATTGTAGCCATGTACACATATTTGAAAGTTCTAAATCCAAAGATGAGAAAGTAATACTGCATTACTTTAGATATAATAGTAAAAATATAGAGGAGGATTTACATTAAATCTCAAATAAAAAATAAGACATTTCTGACGTCCAAAATTGTCTTTGACTTTCTTTTGAGATGTGGTTTAAAAAAAATCCAACTCTCAGCATGTGGAAATTTATTTAAACTTCTAAGGAGGGGGAATGAGGAGATTTTAACATGTTTCTAGTCTTTATGGATCCAGGATTAAAGTCAATACCATGTCTAGATAAAGATTTTCGGAAGTTTATGTGGGGAAAAGAAAAGCCTGATGGTTTGGAAAGGTGTGATGGATATGGATGAATGCTTGCCCCTTGTATGTAAAAATAAATTATCTTTTAGTGTTGACCTGGCTACAGACTCCAAGTCTGTAGTTGGAGGTCAGTGCACAGCAGGGTGGTCAGAAAGTAAGGAAGAAAACTACAGCAGGTCCATCATGTGTGGACCTGATGGAAAATGGTGTGAGTCATTTCACAGACTTTAAAGAATGTGTGAGTTATGAAGGGGTGTGTGTGTCATTTTATGGATGTACAGATTGGGTATATTATTTTATAAACTTTATAATATTTGTGAAGTTTTATGGTGTCTTCTCTTAGGCCATTACCTAATCTTTTAAAGATCAGAGTGAGATAGGATTCTTTGCCTTTAGTGTACAATTCTGGATGTTATTCACCCCCCACCTTGATGGGGGTGATAGAAAGACTAGGCTCAGCTAGAACTGTCACCTGGAGATCCTACCCCTTGCCTGTCCAGCAGAAAGTTCTCAGAGTTGTTGGATTTCCGTGTATGCCAGGTCGTATCTACTAGAAAAAATGTTTGATAAGGGCTAGGTGGAAGCTACAAGTCTTCAAGGTTATAAGAAATCCCAAGATACCACTTCTACTATGTTCTTTGGTCAAGGAAGTCATTCAAAATAGCCCAGATTCAAGGGGAAGGAAGCGCAATTTCACTGGGAGGACCAATGAATAATTTGGGGCTATGTATAATCTACTTCAGGCTGCCTCCTGTCATAGAGTATTTACATTCCTATATTCCTATATTCCTACTAAGTGCAAAATATAGTTATCTCCCTCCCATTTCTCCCAAACTTTGATTAGATTATGGCATCTTCCTGAAACCTGCCACTGACTGAATGTTTATGTACCTTCACAGTTCATATGTTGAAATCCTAACCCCAATGTGATAGTATTATGAGTCGGAGCCTTTGGGAGGTAATTAGGTCAAAAGGGTGAAGCCATCATGGATGAGATTAGTGCCCTTAGGAGAAAAGAGAATAGAGAGTTTATGTCCTCTCTTTCTGCTCTCTGTCATGTGATGACACAGAGAGAAGATGGCCATCTGCAAACCATGAAGTGGGTTCTCAGCAGAATCAAATATCCCAACTTCCTAGCATCCAGAGGTGTGAGAAATAAATGTTTGTTATATTAGCCACCCAGTCTTTGGTAATTTGTTACAACAGCCTGGACTCCGACATTATCTAAATCAAGTCCAGATGCTAATGAAGGTCCTGGGGTGTGGTTCCTCAGGCCTAGTATTCTCTAGCATAATTCCTTTTGATATGAAGGCCTGTAAGTTAGAGACAAGTTTATCTGTCACCCACTTCCTCCCTATACACCTAACATACAATGGTGACAAAGGTATAAGATAGCTAGGACATACATTTCTATTATCAAAGGGGTAAAACAGGAGGCACATAGCTACAAAGACTCTATAGCAATTTGGATTTCTAACTGTGCAGACATCACCAAATCCTTGATTAGGGACCAGTCCTTCTCCCCAGAAATGATTTTCTGTTGCTTTTGGTATTGCCATTTGGGTGGGTGGTTAGGCTGGCTGGCTTTCTTTCTATGTTTCTTTCTTTCTTGACATTCTGAGTCATTCTTCCTTTTTCTTTCTATGTCTGCAAAGGAATAACCTTCCTGGTCTGATTCCTGCTAGTAAAAGTTGGGAAATCAAGTTTCTCTTTTCTTTTTGGATTGTCTTTCTGTCTTTCAGTCAAAAGTGATACAATTTCTTTTAAAAGTGTGTGGGCTTCCAGGGGCGCTTGTGTGGCTTAGTCGGTTAAACGTACAACTCTGTTTGGTTCAGGTTTTGATCTCAATGTGGTGAGATCAAACCCCGTATCTTCAAGCCCCTCATTGGGCTCTCCACTCAGCTTGGAGTCTGCTTGTTTCTCTCCCTCCCACTCTGTCCCTTCCCACGGTCATGCTCACATGTGTGCTCTCTCTTTTTCTTTCTTTCTCTCTCTCTCAAATAAATAAATAAAATCTTTGGGGGGAAAAAAGTGTGGGCTTCCTGTGTATCAGATTAAAATCCACTTATTTAGACAAAAACTACATCTTACATTTTATTCCAAAAACTTGCCCTTCTCAACCTTGATCTGAGTATCTGGGTACTGTGGGATAATGTCTTTAAAATTCTCACAAGCTCATTTTTCAGTTGAAAATATCTATGAGGGACACTCTTAAGATTCTTGGAGCCTTAATTATCTAGCAGAGAAGGCTTAAGAGGCATACCAGTATGATTCTTAGAGACTCTACTAGGCATACCCTCAAATGTTTTTGAGATCTCATCCAAGGGCTTTGGAGCTACACTTGACATCTTAGGGCATGTCACTTGATTCTAGGGCATCTTTGCCCCAAAGCCATTTCTAACTGGATAATATTTTGTTGGGAGAGAATAGAGATGAAAAACTGTTTTATTTAAACATAGAAAGTCCTAGATCTTTATCCTCCCTCTAAATTCTACTATAAAACTGAATAATTCTTTTTTAAATTTATCTTTCTTCTGTTTTCCAAATTTCTAAAAGCCACAATCTTGTCAAGTTTTCTGCCACTGTATAAGACTGCCCCTTTCCCCAAACTCCATTAACATCTTCTTTATTGCCCTTCAGGTACCTCACTGACAGTGCCTCAACTGCTAGACTCTAGTACTGCTAGTCACTACTAGTCCCCTTGAGGGTCTTCCAGCTTCTGCTCACCAGCTAGTCCTAGAACCAATGTCACTTGTTTTAGGTTTTTGTTACTATAGAGCTCTACCTCTGGATATAGTAAATCTGTTCCAATTATCTCTCTCTTTTTTTTTTTTAAATAAAGATTTATTTATTTGAGAAAGAAAGTGGGGAGGAGGGGCAAAGGGAGAGGGGAAGAGAAAATCCTCAAGCAGACTCCCCGCTGAGCATAGAGCCCAACATTGGGCTCCATCACAGGACCCTGAGCTCATGACTTGAGCTGAAATTAAGAGTCAGACAACCAACTGAGCCACCCAGGTGCCCCTCTTCCACTTATCTCTTAGTGCATAACAAGCTATTCTAAAATTTAATGGCATAAAACAAAAAACATTTTATTATATCACATGATTTTGTAGGTCAGGACTTTGGGCAGGGCTTCCTTGGAGATTATTTTACTCCATGTGGTCACTCCATTGGTTTGAGAAATGAGATGGTTTGAGAGATCCAAAATGGTGTTACTCACATGTCTGCTGAGCTGGTGAAGACAACTGGGAGGCTAGATTCCGTTAAACTGTCAACTAGAACTGTGTTATAAGGATAATGCAGGTCTCCCAAAGAAAGGGTTCTAAGAGGACCAGATGAAAGTTGCAAGGCTTATTATGATCTTGGTTTTGAAGGCCCAGAGTGCTACTTCCACTTCATTCTGTTGTTCAGGCATGTCCCTAAAGCCAGCCTACATCCAAGGAAGGGAATTAGATTTCATATGTCAACTGGAATAAATCAGTCCTAGTGTACAGTATTAAAAGAAAAAAAAGTCTGTGGTCATCTTTAACCTATCACACTTATTATTCTAAGGTGACCTTTTTTAAAAGAAGGATCATTATCAATTCATGGATTTCAGTATATCAGATGTGCTTCAATGTATTGCAACCATTATTTTGTGTTGGTCCTCAAACTGTCTTATCCTTGGCGAATATGAGCTTCCTGAAGTTGGCTTCTAAATCCTTTTGACCTGACCCTAATCACATTTGATAGCTTCTTTGGTATCTAGTATGACAAAATATTTCAGGCCTTCTTTTGCACATTTCTTCCCTAAACCTAGAGTCGGCCATTTATTCAAGAAGCTTCAGTATCTTTTAGTGAGAAATAGTATTTTGAGACCACCAAAAGGATTATAAAAACAGTTAAGCAAATGATTTTTGCACATGCTTTCCCTATTTCCTCGATTTTAAAAAACAATTGTACTGTAGCTGTATTGTCAGAGTGTACAGACATTACATACATTTTAAACTTCCTCTTAATTCTTACTTGATCTTAATTCTAAAAATAACTACAAAGCTATTTAACTGTATAAATATTTAACTAAATAATTTTAATGCCATCAGAGAAGGCAAGTTCAGGAGTCTCTTTGTTGCCATCTTGGACCAGAATTCCAAGAAGTCTTTTATTAAGTATCTGTGTTTATTAATGCTTTTACTGATTGGTTTTAGAAATTTGAATAACAAATTATGTCTGATGAATATTTAAAACACCATAAAAACAAGGAAAAAAACAATGGAAAAAATAAAAACATTTTTTTAAAGAACCAAGATATTTAACATTTAAAAGGGAAATTCTAAAACACTAGTTCCAAAATCTGTGTGTCATAATCCCTGTGCCCTTCCCCTGAAGAGTCAGAGTCAGGGTGGGTAGTATGGGCAGATCCTGCTAAACTCTTTAGGTTTAAAACATTCTTCAGGTGATTTTTTTTTAATTTAAATTTTATTTTTTTTTAATTTAGTTAATTAACACATAATGTATTATTGGTTCCAGAGGTAGAGTTCAGTGATTCATCTGCCTTATATCATACCCAGTGCTCATTACAACACGTACCCTCCCCCATGTCCAACACCAGTTACCCCATCCCTTCATCCCCTGCCCCTCCAGCAACCCTCAGTTTGTTTTCTGTGATTAAGAGTCTCTTATGGTTTGTCTCCCTCTCTGGTTTCAGCTTGTTTCATTTTTTTCCTCCCTTCCCCTATGATCCTGTCTTGTTTCTTAAATTCCTCATATCAGTGAGATCACATGATAATTGTCTTTCTCTGACTGACTTACTTCCCTCAGCATAATATCCTCTAGTTCCATTCACGTCATTGCAAATGGCAAGATTTCATTTCTTTTGATGACTGAGTAATATTCTTTTGTATATATAGATATATACCACATCTTTATCCATTCATCTGTCGATGAACATCTGGGGTCTTTCCATGGTTTGGCTGTTATGGACATTGCTGCTACAAACATTGGGGTCCCCGTGTCCTTCAGATCACTACATTTGTATCTTTGGGGTAAATACGCAGTAGTGTGATTGCTGGGTCATAGGGTAGCTCTATTTTCAGCTTTTTAGGGGAACCTCCATACTGTTTTCCAGAGTGGCTGCACCAGTTGTTTTCATTCCCATCAACACTGTAGGAGGATTCCCCTTTCTCCACATCTTCACCAACATCTGTCATTTCTTGACTTGCTAATTTTAGCCATTTTGACAGTGTGTTTTCAGGTGATTTTGATGCTTTGCCATGTTTGGAACCACAGGTCTAAAGTTCATAGTAGCAGTCTTCAGTGTTTTATTACTCCATCTCTGTATCAAGTCATATGATCAAAACCACGTTTTTTTTTTTATTGTGAGTACTAGAAAATTACAGATGACACATATGACTCAAAGTTGTGATTTGTCATCTGTCTACTGCACAACATTGGTCTAAATTATCTAAATTAATAATTATTTAATTATTACTTTAATAATTCTTGGATCCTTTGTGATCTGTGGTGGCTCTCAATCTTTTCTCATTTGTGATTTTTTTTTTTCTTTTTTGACTAGAATTGCTGACTTGATTTATTCACTTACTTTGTGTTGGAACATTGGAAGTCTTGGCAGGTTATGTCAATAGTTCTTAACCATGGTTGCTTTATAACCTTCTGTAAAGATTAAAAAATAAATAAGGATTACCTTAAACCTACCACTGCAATTTCTGATTAAGGAGGTTTTTGGGTGGGTGGGAGGAGTGGTCCAATTTTTTTTTTTTTTTGAACTTAGGTTAGTACCTTTTCATTTATCTAATACCGGAGTGCAGTTTTGGATCTTTCTGTTGAAATTTATAATTAGGTGCCTGTCAGCTGTCACATATCATAGGCAGATAGCCAATGACCTCTATGGTTACAGACAAGTTTTATATTTTTGAGTCTGTTGAATAATGTAGATCTTTTGAGGTGGTGCCATCTCCTCATTGGAGTATAAAGGTATAGTTTTTACTGCACAAGCAGGAAGGTACAGAAATTTAATACTGCCTTGTCCCCTGCCCCCCCATCCCGTAAGTTTCCTTAGGTAATAGTTGATTGAGGCACATGACCCAGCGTATGATGACAGTAGTTTCCTACCTATGTGTTATTAGAAAGTGGGGCTAACCTATGAAAAATGACATGGCCACTGGGAGAAATATGTATTTGTATGGTCTGTGTTAATCTTGCAAAATCTAAATGTGTTACTGTTCTCATGAGTTCTCAGGAGACAGCATTTTTCCTGAAGGTTTTCCTTGGCTTCCTTTCAGATACTATGTTGAGGGAGGAATGGAAGTAGTAGTCATTTTTCAAAAGAACCTAAATAAATACATAAACATTGTAAACAATGGAAGAACTTTATGGATGGACCTGGAAAGGAGATTTTATTTTTTTTTTAAGATTTTATTTATTTGAGAGAGAGAGAAAAGAGAGCATGCACGAGCAGTGGTGGGGAGGGGCAGAGGGAGTGAGAGAAGCAGGCTTCCCACTGAACAGGGATCCTGATGTGGGGCTCCATCCCAGGACCCCAGGATCACGACCTGAACCAGAGGCAGACACTTAACTGACTGAGCCACCCAGGCACCCTTGGAAAGCTTTTAAAGAGTACTAATGAATTGTTGAACACTACATCAAAATCTAGTGATGTATTACTATATGTTGGCTAACGGAACATAATAAAGATAAATAAACAAACACACACACACACACAAAAGAGTAATTTTCTGTCTAAAATATAAGAAGAGTCCTCATTCCTTGCATGATTACAGTGAGTTCCATATTAATTGTAAAGTTTTCCTTTTTTCTTTCTAAAAATATGGTCAAACCTACACACACACACACACACACACACACACACACACAACCACACACCCACGGTGTATACCTTTATATATTTATATATATAATAGCTTAAGAATGGTATGAAATCCAACACCTATAATTTTGTATTGCTAATATAGTTTTTTTTCCCTAATAAACCTAGTAAAGATAACTTGAAACCTGGCGTGGAGTGGATGATGATACCCTGGGAAACATACCTACTTTGCATGAAATTCAAGAAAGGTTTGCTTACTGTCGCCACATATGGATATTGATAAAACACTTTTTTTTTTTTTTCCCTAAGAGCCAAGCAAATCAAAAGCACAAAATTGCTTTTGGTCTTTAATCAATGGGAACTTCTTTCCTGCCCCATTTCATAACTCTGCTGCTGGGACTGATTCAACAGTTCTTGTTATGATACATATTTTCTGTTTTTCTGGAATGATTGAGCTGTTTGATAAATAATTATTCAGCAGTCATTATTTATTTTCTCATTACCATCTGGGTTTGGTGAGAACCAGGGCCTCCTGCTTTTGCCTCTTAGCAAATTTCCAGCAGTGGACCATAGTCTGCTCTTTGCTACATTGCCCCTTCAGGTCTTGTTTTTCTTATTTCTCCCATACTTCTAACTTTGTTCCGGTTTCACAGCGGTTGATTAGTATCAGTTATCCTTGTATTAGTGCACAAAATGTACACTTCAAAAGATGTCTCCATTGCCTGGACCGTGTCTTATTTGCATGTTCCAAGGGTCTGGACTTGACACCCAGGCTTCATTTCCTCTAGCCTGTAGTGTGCCCTTCTTAATCTCATGGGAATTGATTTCCAGATTGGTTTGGGATTAATACAGCCCCACCAGTGTGCATGTCTTTAGTCTCAGTGCCTTTCTAAATCCTCTGGCTCATTGTGACTTTTAGAAGTTATTGAAGTCTTTGGAGGAAGACTCTGGTTAAATTATTTCATAGTTCCTGGATGAGAGTTTTTTTGTGATTAGTGCAAGTCAGTAGTTGCTTAGAGGCTTTTGAACTATAACGTCTTAAAACGGACTATAATAAGGCCAGATATTCCAGATACCACTGTCCTATTTGGCTCCTATTTAAGACAGACCCAGGGAATCTTTGGGGAGAAGGAGCCAGGGGCATTGTGGGGGGCATCAACGTTTGCAGCTGCCTTCAACAGCCCAGTACGCTTTCAATTGTTTTCTTGCTTTCTGCTGGGACCTAAGAACCCCCGCTCCTGTACAGTCTGATGATAGAACTTCTAACTGGTGGGGTGGAGGTAAGAGGAGTAAAGGCAGAACATAATTATGAGTATATACAGACTTTAGAAATCAAAACGACACCTACTTCCTGGAAACCTGATCAGAGAATGGCCTGCAAGGGGTTTTACTCTATAAGCTGTTACCTTGTTTTCACTTTGATATTAATTGCAGTGTCTCTAACAGAAATTTTAGGATTTGCCATTATTATTAAAATAATTGTATGGATTAATATTTAATAAGATTTTCAGATCCTTGTCTATTCTAAATGCATGCATATTGAGAGATCGTTCATTTCAGTTTAGTGCCATTCTGAAGCTGTTTCACCCTCTTGCTTCTTCAAATACCTGCACCCAACAAAGCAGTAACATCCCTCTTTGGGGGAAAAAAGATAGATAAGGCCAGGATATGCCCTAGTCTCTATGATTGTGGGAGAGAAAACCTAGTAAATGTGATTAGACAGGCAATTAAGAGATTAGATATGTTCTAGCCTTCCTGCTCAGGGCACCAGATCTGGGAAAACCCGACAGCTTCTCTGGAGAGATAGTACAGCATGGTGAAGAGCCAGGACTCGAGCCAGACTGCTTGTTAGAGCTCTGGCTGTGCTACGTACTAGCTGTGTGACTTTAGACAAATTACGTAGCTTCTTTGTAATTTTGCTGCCTCTTTTGCAAAATGAGGATTATGATATACTTAACTGATAGGGTTGTTGTGGGAATTAAGGAAGTTCATTTATGTGAAGCACTGAGAACAGATTTGGGCACAAAATCATCCCTCAGAGATGTGATAACTGTTGTTGTTTTTAGGTATTGAAATGAACAACATTGGTAAATGTCAGCATTAACCTTCTTTAGCACATTTCCCAGTACTAGTAGATAACATAATCCCTATAACCCCTCCATCATCCAGAGGGGAAAGATCACAGTCTAGAGTGGATGAATTGTGACTCTTTAAAAACCCCACAGTGAGTCAATCAGAGAATCCGATCAAGAACCCAGGTTTGCTAATTCCCAGTCAGGTGCTGGACTGTGATCAGGATGAATGATGTCGAACAATGGCTTCGCTGTTCAGAGCCTGACCTTCCAGGTTCAAATGGAGACTCCAAAACAAACAAACACGAGTTCTTGTTTTTGTTACCCTGGGGTGGAAACTGCTTGAGACTTTGGGGAATTCAACTCATTACTTTGAGTCTCTGAATGTCTTGGGGTTTCCTCAAATGGAGTTCCTGTCATTATTTTATGGTTCTCAATGAAACCTAGTTTTTTCACTTTCCAATTCTGAAATATTAGTGAAGTTTTTCCCAGCAGTTTGTCTTTTTATTCAACTGTCCGTGTTCTCACAGACTCCCTTAAATGATGGAAAGTATAGGTTAAAGAAATAATTACAGAAGCATTATAGAATCCATTAATTCTAGGATGGCTCCCAGAGATCTCTCCTTCGTAACTACAGTAATTTAAAACACACCTGTATTACACTACATACTTTCATGTTCCCTAGAAATCTTCAATATAGGGATTTGATTATTTAGCCTCTCTTCTCTAGATAACTGCATCCACAGAAATGTTTGTGAATTTTAGAACCACGTAACTTCAGATTTGAAAGGGGTCTTTGGAGATCTCACGCACAAGTGGTTTTAAAGATCTGTTCCACTGAATTCTTAGCACTTTAGAATCAACATGTTGTGGGGCAAAGAGAGGAGGGAAGAAAAAGTGTTTCCCTTTTTAATTTCCCCCACTATTTTTTAAATGTTTTAGATATTGGTCATCTCCATGATATTTATTTTAAAGAGGAAAGTTTTTTTCACTTGGAATAGTGTTTAAGAAACAATGATGTAGACCAATTTTCTCATTTTGCCTGGTAGGAAACAAATGGCAAGTAACACTTTAATCTTTAGGGTTGGGATTTTGCCACAAATTAAAAAACTAAAAAGTTGGAGATCACACTCCTTAATTTAGGTTTAGGAGAATATCCATCTTCATTATTATAGTCATTCAGTATTCATTATGTAGTTTAATGTTTTACCTTTCCTTTCTCTACAAGCCTGAAGTCTCTCTTGGTTCTTAGTGCTCCATGACTGTACCCTACCTTAAGAAAGCCCAAGGCTATACATAGAAACTCAAGTTTCTAAAACTAAAGAGAATGATTAGTCACTTTATATAAAATCAGTGTTCCTATAAATAATGAGGCACAAGTTCCAATGGTACGTTCAAAGTTGGTATTATTTCTAAAATCTGCTTACCTATAAACTTTAATGATCTTTATGTTATATATCAAAGTACGCTTACATTGAAATTTCTGTGAATAGGTAAGTGTATTTTTAATCTAAAATAATTAAGGATCTGCCTTCAGCTCAGGTCATGATCCCAGGGTCCTGGGATCAAGTCCCTCATTGGACTCCTCACTCAGCGGGGAGGGAGCCTGCTTCTCCCTCTGCCTGCTGCTCCCCCTGCTTGTGCTCTCACTCTCTGTCTCTCTGACAAATAAGTAAATAAAGTCTTAAAAAAAAAAAAGACTAAGGGAGAACAAATATAACATATTCTATAGAACTTCTATTAATAAATTAATAGCCTACTATTACTATTCAAAGAGGCATGCTTAAATTTGCATTTATTATTTTTGAAAATATTTTATTTATTTATTTGACAGACAGAGATCACAAGTAGGCAGAGAGGCAGGCAGAGAGAGAGGAGGAAACAGGCTCCCTGCTGAGAGCCCAACTCAGGGCTTGATCCCAGGACCCTGGGATCATGACCTGAGCCAAAGGCAGAGGCTCTAACCCACTGAGCCACCCAGGTGCCCCTTAAATTTACATTTAAATAAGAGAAATAAACATTTTATATTTTTGTTTTTGTTTTTTAAATATTGGGAAATATTATAACCAAGATTATAAAAAAAGAAAAACCAAACATATTAAGAGTTTAAAATATCATTAACACTAAAATGAGAGAAACTGTCTTTAATATTTGGCTCATTTTTAAAATATATTTTTATTCATGCCTCTATCTACTGAGTGTCCACTATGTGCTAGATTTTGCTTTTAGCACTGGTGATGTGATGGGAAGAAAGACATAGTCTCAAGGAGCTTATATTCTGGAAGAGGAGACAGGCAAATGAATAAGCAATTATAATAAGGGGTGATAAGTGCTGTGTTCCTGGTAAGAACAGGGAACTTCCAGAACATGCAGGCGGGCACTATCTTCTCTATGGCAGGGGTAAAGATTAGCCCGGGGAAGCTGCTTCTGGGAAAGGTAACAGCCTGAAATGAGACATCAAAGGCTAGTACCAAAGGCAATTGGGAAAGAGCTTAAGAGGGTGGAAAATTCATGCTAGGTAGAACAAATGAAGTGACAGTAAGGGAACACATGGGATTGCAGGTGACTTGAATGATGGGAGTTCAGACTGGAAGGTGGGAGGAGTGGAAAGGGGTTTATCTTGAAGTGTCTCTTATGCCAGGCTAAAGAGTTGGGCTTTTTCCTGGAAAATTCCTTAAGAATTTAGGCAGGGAATGGGGTGCCTGGGTAGGTCAGTCAGTTAAGCATCTGCCTTTGGTTCAGGTCATGATCCGGGGGTCCTGGGACGGAGCCCCACAGCATCAGACTCCCTGATCAGCTATCTCTCTCCCTGTCTCCCTGTCTCTCTCTCTGCTCCTTCCTCCCCTCACCTGTGCTTCTGCTCTTTCTTACTTGCTCTCTCAAATAAATAAATAAAATCTTGGAAAAAAAAAAAGAATTTAGGCAGGGAAGACTTACTTAGATTTGTAGTTTTATAGGATAATTGGCTATGGTAAATGAATTAGAGAAAGGTACAACTGGATAGTTGTTAAGGGAAGCGGGAAATGGGGTTGGTCTAAACCAAGTTGAAAAAGTGGAGAGGGAGAGAAGTGAATGCATTTAAGTAGTATTAAGAAAGTGGAAACAGGGGCACCTGGGTGGCTCAGTAGGTTAAGCCTCTGCCTTCAGCTCAGGTCATGATCTCAGGTTCCTGGGATGGAGCCGCGCATGGGGCTCTCTGCTCAGCAGGGAGCCTGTTTCCCTCTATCTCTCTGCCTGTCTCTCTGCCTACTTGTGATCTCTCTATCAAATAAATAAAATCTTAAGAAAAAAAAGTGGAAACAACAGAACTTTGGCTATATATATTTGTGGCTAAAAGTGGGGAGGATTTGAGAATGTCTGCAGTGTGCTGACTTGGGCTGTTGAGTGGCTAGTTCATCAGGTTCCTGGAAGAGGGAATTGGAAGTAGAGCACGATTTGGAAGATGGAGTGATGCCGTCAGTCCTGAATGTATTGGGTTTGGATTTCCGTGGGTTAAACAAGTGCAGATGTCTCATAAGAAGTGTAATATATGAATCTGGAGTGCTGGAAAAATATCTGACCTGGTGATATAGAGTTGGTATTCTCTGGCATGCGAGGAGGAAATTGAATCTGTAAAGGAAGCAGAAGAGACTAATAGCTTAGTATCATGGACCCATTGTTATAAAAGGAAAATTCCCACATGCCTTGTTTGCACCATAAATCCATTTGCCCAAAGGAAACTTTCCAGACTTTTATAAATTATTTTTTTAGGTCCACTGAAGAAATTAGTATGTTAATGAATCTTATAATGTAAATAATGCTTTTAAAATACAATTAAATGTGATGTGATGAGCAGTGGGTGTTATACACAATTGATATTGTTGAACACTACAAAAAATGAAAAACAAAGTACAATTAATATTGCTTGATTTATCTTTTTAAGAAAAAATTTATATATTCGGTTTTCTTAAATCAAGTTATATCTAAATGATATTTCTGTAAGGAGGTAGGGAATGTACCTGGAATTCAAACTGCATTGTTGCTTTCTAATTTAAAAAAGAAACTTCAAAAAAATGAGAGTCTAAGAAATTCCTTTGGACATTGTTAGACATCTTTGGGAAATGGTAAAATTAAGTTTGTTGTTTTTATTTCATTTGTAAGGTTCTTTACCTAGAAGAAATTGGAGGGTATTTTGGAAACAAGGTTGATGATATCTAGAATAAGAATTTTTTTCCCTCAACATAACTTGATATTTTTGCTGTTCTTGGAAATCAGAACAGACAGTTTGCTATGTCCTGAGCTCGGCTTCCGGCTAGCCATGTGGCAGTTGAAGCAAAAAATTTCACATTCTGCACTCTATTTGCTCGCCAGCTTTAAAAACATATCAACAAAGTGAGAGTATCGAATTCACATGTCTGTTTTTCTATGGCAAGTAAAGGTTACCCCTTAATGTATTAAGGGGGAGAGATCATGGAGGAAAAAAGTTACACGGGAAGCACTTTCCCTAGCAGAAATTGTGTAAATTGCAGCTTCTCTACTTGATGTGGTGAGAAAAAATGAGGATTGATTCACTGAAGTTTTCCTGACCTCTTTACACTCATTTACCTCTAGTTAATCTAGTTTAAAGGTAGAATAATATTTACAGTCTTTAGATTTAATTCGGATTAGGAAAGCTTTCCTAGTTTTGGTGGGAGTGCTGTTGAGTGAATTGGGATTCTTAATCACTTAAGCAAAAATGTATCCAAGTTGTCACCTGCTAAATTATTCATGATGTGAAGAAAAAAATTGATGTTCATCATGTTGTCTTAATTGTTATTTAGTTGTATATTTAAGACCACTGCTGGATTTGACTGTCCTGCATTCTGCTAAAGTGGTATTACTGGATTTGGAACTGGAAGCACCTTTCTCTCTTATATATTTAGTTAAATATCGGAAAAATCTGTAACTAGCAATTGTTGCTCCTACTCAACAGAAATAGACCAGATCAAAAAAAAAGAAAGAAAGAAAAAAGAAACAAAAAATAGACCAGATCTATGTCGTGGTAATAATTTATGTCCTAGTACTCACAAACTGATTGTTTTGTATTTTAGTACAGCACGTGGATTAGTTTATCAGAAACAGCTAGTTATAGACCCAGATTCACCATATTCCCAATTTGCAAATATGCAAATAATGAATTAATTTTGAACCCCTTCTCTGTCAAAGGCACTGAATTACTGAAAAGCTTAAGGCAAAGCCCCTTCCTTCAGGAATTTACAAACTAAGTAAGGAGCAAAATAAATATATAAGATACATGAGCTAATTTTCCCCCACAAAGCCAGTGTTTCTAAGAACTGCATTTTAAACCTTTTGCTCTTTTTTCTGTCTCTATCCTTTTCCTTTCTCAGGCCTATAAATATAAGAAAAAGTGTATTTCCATCTCCAAACTCCTGCATAATCTAAACCTATGTTAATGTCCATCTAAATTCAGGACTTTCCCCTTCAAATGTCCCACACAGCCTTGAACTCAAAATGTTAGAATGAATTCATCTTTCCCAGCCCTACTTTCATTTCCTGATCCATTGTCTCTTTACCTAGTTGCTTAAGCCTTACATATGGGAATTGCTTGACTCTTCTGCACATATTAAATCAATCAGTGAGTACTTAGAATTCCATTTCCTCTGTCTCTCTCACTTTCCTTCTGGTCTGTCCACTTGCCCCAGTTTCTATATCCACAATCTGAGCCTAAGCCTTAACTCCCACCCCCCCCCCATTTGGGCTACTTTGATCACCCTTTAATTGGTCTTCCTATCCCTGGTCATCTTTCAATTCATTCAACGTGGTTAAAAGTAAATTTAATTATGTCACTCAGTTGCTATTTAAATGCCTTTAATAAGTCCCAAGATATAATTTAAGCTTCTTACCCAGCACAAAAGGTCCTTCTCACTAGCTTCACCTGCCTCCACCATGCCAGGCATATAAAATGACTTGTAGTTCTTTGACTCATCCTGCAACAAACTACTGCACATGTACCAAAATCTCCCTCAAGTGCTCGTTCCTCCAAGAGGTTTTGCTGAACCTCCCTTCTTGTCTGATTTACAGGGTCTTTGCTGAGGTTCCAAAAGCTGATCAAACTTTACTATAATCTTCAAATTACTTATCTGTCTCTATATAAGATGGCATTTTTAATTTGTTTTATTAATTGCAAATATTTTAAAGGATTTCACATTAAAATCCAGTTTCTCTCAAGAAACTGGAGCCTGACAACAATGAGCATCAAGGCCCCAATTACCAAGAGTAGAGTTGCATTTCCCCCTTTAGATGTCTGCCCTTCCCTAATGCCACAGTCCCCACTGGGCAACCTCTGGCCGTGAGGCTATGAGCTTGCCTTCTGATTGAGCTTGGAACCCCATCCTGGAGTGTCCGGCTACAACATTCTGAGATTCTAAATTGAGAGCATATATTCCCAATACAGACTCACTCCCAGTATTGCTCTTCAAACAGTCTGCGTGTTTGGCAGTGTGTAAGTTTGGGGAGACTTTCTAACTACTACTTTTGCCTTGCACAGAAAATCTATTCCTCATACTCTTTATTTACAGTCAGAGGGAATGCCTTCTGAGTAACCAATGCCCCAGGTTTCCACGTAGGGATGTTCTCTTGAGGGTTGAAAGCCACGTTAGATCAGTGAGGGCTGGGACTGCGCCTTTAGTGCCTGTATATTCCAGTGTCTGGAATAGCACCTCCCACACCAAAGAGGCTCAATACGTCCTCTCAGATAGGCATATCTACACAGTCAAATAGTACTCAACTATAAAAGCAAACATTCTAGTCATCCATTCAGCCACATGAATGAATCCCAAAATAATTATGCTGGATAAAAGAAGCCAGACAAAAAAAGAGCACAGACTGTATAATTCCACTTATGTAAAGTCCTAAAAAATACAAGTTTATCTATTGGGATGAAAAATAGATTAGGGATTGCCTAGAAAGAGGCAGGAATGGGAAGGAGGGATAATTAAGGGGGACAAAGACACTTTTGGGGTTGATGAATATGTTCCTTAGTACCTTGAATTGTGCTAATGGCTTTACAAGTATATGCAAATGTCAAAAATTATCAAGTTGTTTTAAATATATGATTTCTTGCATGCCAGTTATACCTCAGGTAAAAGTAATGCCAACACGAAGGAGGGATGCATGTGTCAATGAATGTTTTTAAACTTTCCTGCTGTCAGGGCCTCAGGCAAAGAGGCAGGATCCTATCTGCTCATAACCATGGGGCTTTAATGGTGGCATCTCACAGCGTGCTTGAGCTGGTGGTTCCCATCCCCTCTTTACCATCATTGTCCCTCCCTGATGACTACTGAGCAACTGTTCTGTGGTTTTTTTTTTTTTTTTTTTTTAACTGTTCTGTGTTCTAAGGCAGGGTCAGATTCAGCTGTTTGGGGGGTATTGGAAGTAACTAAAACTTTGGATGATGGGATTATGGATTATATTCTAGAATAAGCAAAGACGCATTTAGGGAAGGGCATACCCCTTGTCCATATGGGATTGTGGAAGTGAGGGAGGCCAAGGAATGGCAGTAATGCTAGGAGACCCAGGCCAATTTGGGGGCACAGAACCCCTGGCATTTGTGAGTCTTGGGGCACAAGAATATTTGTATTAAGGAAAATAGAGAGTGCAGATATTTTACTAATCTCCAAGAAAAGTACCCCAAACAACTGAAGCAAGTTCATTCTGCAGTCTGTAAGACAAGAATTAAATGCAGCACAATTCTAGAGCTGAGGAGCCTATTCTAAACCTCCTCCTCCAGCATTCTTCTCACTTTCTGAATATTCTCTAAACTTTTCAGGACATACTTTTATTCCATAATAGGAAATAAAACTAATAAAATTCAAAAGAGTGAATGAATATATTTGTGATGATTAATTTCAGTTAAAAGGATAAATAACATCACATCTTGCTGTTTGTACTTGGAGAAGTTAGAAATTAAGAAGACACATAATATCTGGGTTGGAGAAAGGAGAGGATTCTCACAAAATGCTGAATGCTGTGAAGACACGCTTTTCAGATGTTATAATTTTGTCAGTTTTATTATTCATTTTTGTACTGACAAATAGAAGGTGGTTACACCCTATGTCCCTCAGAAATCTTGAGCCCAATGGATGGGACTAATATATTTAGATTACAAAAGACAGGGAATGGTTATTATGATATACTTAACTATCACAAGCCAAAGAACATGACAGCCCCCAAAAAAGCAATTTCAGACTTTAGGCAGGTAGCCGTATTTCTTGTTTTTTTCTTCCATGTAATATAGTGAGCACTCAACCGAAAACTCTAGAAACACACAAAAAGTGTTTGATTGTAAGATCATTCCATACTCACAAGGAGCTTTAAGTTTAAATAAAGGCAAGAAGATATATGCAAATGAAATAAGAACAGAAGCAGAAGAATCATGGGGAAAATATAAACATCTGCAGAATATAGAAACATCTTCCTAAGTGATTTCTCCTGTCAATGTGCAAACAGGATTGTTGAAGTGATTTGGTTGAGCAGAGCCATATGGGGTTAGTTTGGGAGATGATTCCTGGCAGCATTCTGAAGGAGGAGTGACATGATTTGACAAAGATGATCTATGACGACTTTTGGGCTAGGGGAATGTAGTTAGGAACAAGAGACTCTAAAATTCTCTTGAAATGTGAAATATGACAAGAATCAGATACTGCTGAATGTAAGCTAGAAATGTGCCAGGAGCATAAGGTCAGAACACACGCAAGAAAAAAGGGAAAGAAATCACCAAAATCACCACTGAAATTTAGTGGAAAACATTGTTAAGTAATAGGACAAAAGAAAAAGAGGAATATAAGTATGAAAAGGCAAGGAAAAAGGAGATGGAACTCTAGCCTTGGTTGATAAATTATCAGGTAATGGCTTCTTTCATAAGGAAGTAATGCTGGTGATTTTAGGGTTTCCTTGTGTAGAGGATTCAGGTAAAACTCAGAATCAAGTTAACTGATCATTAGTAGCAGAAGATCATGGCGATGGTACATTATAAGAATAATCAGAATTCAAAAATCCTATCAGAGGGGGCTCATGGGTGGCTCAGTTGGTTAACCATCTGCCTTCAGCTCAAGTCATGATCTCAGGGTCCTAGGATTTAGCCCCACTCCTGGCCCTCCATTGGGCTTCCTGCTCAGCAGGGAGCCTACTTCTCCCTTTCCCTCTGGCCCTCCCCCACCTTGTGCTCTCTCTTGTGCGTGCTGCATCTCAAATAAAATCTTAAAAAAAAAAAAAAATCTTGTCAAGGAAGGTAAGTAGGAAGGGTATGTATGCCACGCTAAAGTCATATACCAGCAAAATGACTTAACTATTAGGAAAATATTTGAAAATTTTAAACTAATTTTGTTTCACCAAAACTCTGAAACAAAGTTCCTCAAAGCACCCCACTCAACACTCAGCTCTCTGCCCCATTCCATCCTCTCCCTGACCCACTGCCCTCCCTTCTGCTTACAGATTGTCTTTGGCTTCCAATATGTTATGATGCATATACCAGGGCACATTGTAAAATAATTTGATGTTCATTTATGGAGAGAGAAAACATTTCCTAAATCTTCTTTCCAGGCCACCTGTAAACCAGTGACAGGGGTAGCTAAGTAAACAGGAAAGCCAGCATCCTCTGCTTCAGAAACCAAACACTCACACAAGGACTGATTCTCTGGATAGGTGGGTCAGTCATGTCTGAACATCTGCTTTTCTTAGCCTTTCCTCTGCTTTCCCCTCCCTTGGTGTATAAAGTCCTTTATTCATGTGAAAAAAGGTTCCCTTTGTTAATAATGGAACTGAAGCAGTTTTGGATGACTTGAGCTTTAAAATTTTAGAAAGTATGGGGAAGGGGTAGAAAAAGAAACCACCCAGATTCATTGATTAAGGATCATGAAAAAGATATATTATAAAGAGATAGGCATTTTGGATTTTTTTCAAGATAAGAAAATATTTTTTAAAAAAGAAAAATAAGAAAATATTTCATCACATTGGTAATTGTTAGATATTACAATAAAGGAGTTAACAGAGCAGGTATATTTTAAAACTACCACAGCAATCAGAAAGGAAGGTGGAAATCCACATACTGCATGGGAAGAGTTGGCTTGAACCTCTGGATTCCACTCCATATTCCTGATCTGCGGTTACTTTTTGATTATAGCACAGCCTTGGCAGAAGAATCCAACTTGCTAAAAGTGTTAAAAAAAAAAAAACAAAAACAATCTCTGGCATTTCCTGTTGGTTGGAAGCTGTTTGGCTTTCTGCATTACTATTTAGTGTTATCATTGGCCAAGTACCTTTGCTGGGTAGAAAAATACTGGTGCAAATTTTACTGGCAAGGTGGGAGTAGAAGCCATAAAAATTCTCAATTTCCCTTTTAAAAACTTAACTCATTTGTCCAAGAGGAATGAATACAGAAGGACAAGAGATTTTAAACTTCCCGTACATCTGGGTACAGCAGTGTATTTTGACTCCAAGCACAATAAAACAACCTTACTTGCTGGAGGTATATGACATAATGACCCAAATATGTTTTTAAAAAATCATTTATTGCTGTACATAAACAGCGAAGTTAGCGCAAGGGATGATAAAATAACACGGGTAATTCTTCCTTTAGCTGGGAACCATCGGCGGCCCATTAGGATTCCAGATGTAGCTGTGTGTGCTTTTCCATTTGTTTTCCAATGTCTAGTGCTTATGCCCTTGGTACCTTGACGGTGCTTGTCAGGCATGTTGGCTTTTCAGCTTGAGGTCTTCCTTGGAGAAACACACTGATCGGGCTCTGGGCTATAAAGCACACTATTGTCTTGGGCCCAGTTTGTTGAGAATATAAGACCCAGGGCAGCCTCCTGCCAAAGGTCAAATACCAGCTTGACCGAAGTTCCTCAAGTCAACACTGGACCTCCCCAGACAAGAGACACTTCAGCTCTTCCTGAAGAAAAAGTGTTTTTATGTTTTTATCACTCTGTAATAACAGTGATTGTTATATAGTACAAATAAGCTGGAATGCATTTTGATAACTTATTCATTATAGTTACTCTCATGAAAAACAGCTGACATGGCCAGAAGCTAATGGATGAAATAAAAAAAAAAAATGTATTCAATGTTTGGGGCATTTAAAAAAGAAGCAATCTCTCAGTCCAAGAAACAGTCTAATACGCACTAGTGGAGAGTCAAGTTGTAAAACTGTACAGATAGAATCATTGTATTTCAGGCAGAGAGAGAAAGCAGCTAAAAATAGAACCATGGCTAATTTAGCGAGCTCCCTGACTGCCAAAAATGCATGTCTGAAATCAGGTGGGTGTTTCTTTATGAGTCACTTAGCCAAATGTAAAATTTATAGCCCAGTCTTGTACAGAGTCTAGCAAAGATTCGGAGCATCAGTTTATTACGGGGCTACTATTAAGGATGCTTAAAATTCCCCAGCTTTATACTCCTCACCCCAGGGTCTATCTAGCCTTAGCTAGTTATGATTGGGCCTGGCCCAAATGCTCCTATTAGACAGGGATTTAAGTATTCAACAATACAGTTAGGCTCTTTCTGTTGAGCTCAATGCTCTTCCTCCTGGGGAGCTCAGCTCACCCCTTCCGTGTCCAACAACAGCAACTTCCCTTCACTTCTTACCACTTTTCACCTGTGCCCTAGCTTAGCCAATTGAGGGAAATAATGCTTAAAGAAAACAAAATAAATAGCAGATGGCTGAGTGTACTCGGGGATGAATAAATTACGGCTGCAAAGGGGGAAAGTGAGTTGGTGGATGCACACTGCTGTATTTGTCGCTGACATACAGATGCTCAGCATGCTGACCTCAACGTGTATCAGGCCCTCCGCCATTAATCACTCCACATAATCTAAGCCAGAAATTTAAGGAGCCCAAGGGATTGGTGACTTCTCAGAGTGGGAGCTGAGAAAGCTAACGAGAGGCAAAATGCAAAGTGTGAAAGTGGCTCCAGATAAGATGATGGTGGCTTCCTGGTGCCCAAGAAACTCAAGTGATTTTGGATAGACTTCATTTCCTGTGGACTCAGTTGTAGCACCGTCATCCGAAGAGCTGCTTCTTCTGGTTGGTTCATGCTCTCAGATAAATAGGATGATTATCCACCCCCCATGATATCACAGTGCCATCCAGGAAACTTTTCTAAATGGAACACAGTGCTCAGCCTTCCAGAAATCAAATGGGTTATCAAATTCGTCATCAATATAAAGCATGAGATACTTGTAACACCAAGTTTCTTTGACAAATTTGGGATTTAAATGTAATTTTTGTTAATAAAAATTTTTTTAATCTGAAAAATTTGACATGCTCCCAATGTTTATCTGGCCATCCATGGTGCGTTTCTCTCAGTCAGTCTGCATCTCTCACAGCTGTATTTCCAGACCAGGGGAGTAAAAGTATATTTCTATAATCCTCTCAGTAGTTTCATTAAGAAAGGGTACCAAGATAAAAGGGGGTTAGAAAACAAAATTAGATAAATAATAAATTTAGCTTCTTTCAGATCCACTTCTAATTTCTATTAGGTGTGCCCAGTTTCTTGTAGGTCCTGGAGTGATAAATGTCAAGTTTGAATAAGATACCATTGTATGGATAGGCTACATTTTTTTGTCCATACATCTGTTAATGGACATTTGCATTACTCATACCTTAAAGGGTTCATCTTAATGTATTTTCTGAGGAAACTGAAATAAAAGATGCTATGAAGAAAACTCAGCTAAGCAACAAGGAGAACGAATGGGTGTGTAATGGCTGAAATGAAGAAAATCCTGTCATGTGCCACAGCATAGATGAACCTTGAGGACATTTTGCTAAGTGAAATAAGCCAATTACAAAAAAGACAAACACTGTATGATTCCACTTATACAAGATATCTAAAGTAATCAAATTCACAGAAACAGAAAGTGGTGGTTACCAGGGGTTGAGTCAAGGGTTAAAAGGGGAGTTGTGTCCTGGGCAAAGAGCACCCATCTTACAAGTTACAAAATTTCCAGAGATCCATTGCATAACAATGTGAATATACCTAACGCTATTGAACTGGTCATTTAAAAGTAGTTTCGCATAACGAATAGCATGGAGGACATGGGGAGTTAGGAGAAGGGAGCTGGGGGAAATTGGAAGGGGAGGTGAACAATGAGAGACTATGGATTCTGAAAAACAATCTGAAGGGTTTGAAGGGTGGGGGGAAGTTGGAGGAACCAGGTGGTGGGTATTAGAGAGGGCGCGGACTGCATGGAGCACTGGGTGTGGTACAAAAACAATGAATACTGTTATGCTGAAAATAAATTAAAAAAAAAAGTAGTTACGATGGTTAATTTCATCTTGTGTATTTTTTTAACACAATTAAAAGAAAAGATAGACATTAGTTGCATTCTCTTTTACCTTTTTACTATTAGTTAGAACAGTCCGCTGGTGTATGTTGGGATTCGGTAACGAATTTAAGTTCCCACAAAAGGCAGTTTATAGATTCATTTTCTTTTTTTAAGATTTTTATTTATTTATTTGACAGAGAACACAAGTAGGCAGAGAGGCAGGCAGAGAGAGAGGAGGAAGCAGGCTCCCTGCAGAGCAGAGAGCCCAATGGGGGACTCGATCCCAGGACCCTGGGATCATGACCTGAGCCAAAGGCAGAGGCTTTAATCCACTGAGCCACCCAGGCGCCCCTATAGATTCATTTTTTAAAGTGAATTCCAGTTACAATTTTATAACAGTTACAATTATAATGAAAGATAATTACAATTTTTCCAATCTTGTTTCATTTCTCTGTCTTTTAGGGGGAGTTTTTTAAAACAATGAACAGACTCATTTTTAGTTATAGACTTAGCACTTGTTTCAGAAACTCAGAATGCTTTGTTTCAAGACCTTGTCACATAAAAATTTTATGATTCAGATATAGTATTTTCTATAGTACCTTAATTTCTTCAAATGTAAAATTTAAATAGCTGTATAGGAAAGATGGGGAATGTCTGATTAAGGATTAGGAATGTTGAATGGGAATGATTGAAGCCTTATGACTAAATTTGGTACCAATTAGAAAGTGCTGAAGAGTAAAGGAATAAACTATTTAATTTTAGGAATAGAGAATTCTCTAATGAGAACATTTTTGTTTCTTCTGGATACAACGTGAGATAAAAAATTTAGGAAAATACGTTTGCTTTACCACTACTGCCTGGAGAAGAAGAAAGAGCTAGTCTGGGCTCTTCAACTGAGACCTGTGACATTGGATGAGTGGCTTCATCTTTTTTTTTTTTTTTTTTAAGATTTTATGTATTTATTTGAGACAGAGTGGAGTGGGGAAAAGCATGAGCAGGGTAGAGGAGCAGAGGGAGAAGAGAAGCAGGCTTCCTGCTAAGCAAGGAGCCCAACATAAGGCTTGATCCCAGGACCCTGGGATCCTGACCTGAGCTGAAGGCAGATGCTTAACTGACTGAGCCACAGAAACATCCCAAGTTGCTTTATCTTTCAGGGCCTTAGTACCCTCATATATGACATGATGGCTTTGGAAAGGATTCTTGCTAAGATCCTTTCCAATTCAAGAATCCTATGATTTGAGAGTAGGAGTAAATATTTTACTATGAAAGATTTCATGGTTAATTCATGGCTAAATTAACTTTAGTAAAGGCCCTAACTTTTGATATGGTTGTCATTCTTCACAGGTCAAGAAAGTTGAGATATCATCTCATATTTTAGCCAATATCAAATGAAGAAGTACCTACCATACAAAGTAATATGTAAGTTAGTATAGAATAGTTCCCAAAATGTCTTTGTAAGTCTTCTATTCAAGTTTTAAGGAAATTGATATGATATACAGTATTTTATATTCTTATACTTATTTTGTATTCTAAATTTTTAAAACTTAAAAAGAAAAAATATATATATAATGAAATAATTTGAACTAAGAAGCTACTTGGTTATTTTGAACCAAGGACTTTTTTTTTTTTTAAAGATTTTATTTATTTATTTGACAGAGAGAGATCACAAGTAGACAGAGAAGCAGGCAGAGAGAGAGGGAAGCAGGCTCCCTGCTGAGCAGAGAGCCGGATGCAGGACTCGATCCCAGGACCCTGAGATCATGACCTGAGCCGAAGGCAGCGGCTTAACCCACTGAGCCACCCAGGCACCCCCAAGGACTTTTTAAAAAGAAATTTCTTCCTTAGAAAATTTAAGAGGAAAAGGAAAACTGTGTGGTAAATGTGCTTTGAAATGGTTGGCTGCAAGGGTGTAAAACTTTGTGATTGCACGGAACACTATTCATTTTAAATGCAAATGTTCTTCAGGGTGGTCTGTGTATTCTGTGTATTCCATCTATCTGATCTCATATCTTATCTCTATACAAAGTGTCATTCCTTTTTTTTTAAATAAAGATTTTATTTATTTTATTTGAGAGAGAGAGAGTGAGTGCAAGCAGGGAAGAGTAAAGGGAGAGGAAGAAGCCGACTACCGCTAAGCAGGGAGACTGACATGGGGCTTGATCCCAGGATCCTGGGATCATGACCTGAGTCAAAGGCAGATGCTTAACTGACTGAGCCACCCAGGTACCCCCAAAGTGCCATTCCTTTAACAAGCATGTGTAAAAAGGCTTGCTGCCTTGGAAGGTGGTTTGAACATGACTCTCTGTTAGAGTCTTGAGGAAAATGGGGAAGAAGGTGAGGGAGGATTCTAAAGAATGCCAGTCTTTCAAAAATCAACAGTGCCCTGCTCATCCTCAGGGTAAATGTAAATGGTTGAGGGAACAAAAGAAGTAGAAAAGTACCATTTGGGGTGGGTTATGCTTCTAACAGAGAGCTCCCTGGCTGAATAAATTCTTCAAAACAAAGTTGGATCAAAGTCCCAGTCTCTGCTTACCCATGCTGAAATGTTGATAGTTGATTCTGACTACCTTTGGCCACCTAGTCCTAAATTTGGGATTTAGAGACTGTTGACCAAACTCAAAAAATCCAGGACCTTGAACTATATTCAACTTGACAACTAGGAGTCTCTGTGGTTGTAGGAACACTTATTGAAAAATATACACTGGGGTGCCTGGGTGGCTCAGTGGGTTGGGCTGCTGCCTTCAGCTCGGGTCGTGGTCTCAGGGTCCTGGAATCCAGTCCTGCATCAGGCGGGCTCTCTGCTCAGTGGGGAGCCTGCTTCCCTCTCTCTCTGCCTGCCTCTCTGCCTACTTGTGATCTCTCTCTGTCAAATAAATAAATAAAATCTTAAAAAATATATATATATACACTGAAGATATGAGGTCCTCAGTCCGTCACATCAGTCACCGTGGATGTCCATTTCCTCTGGTCCTGGTATGCCCTTTCTGAAGCTGAGCACTAAGTCAGAAACATCATCTTCTAAGACCAACAAATTCACCATTGGTACTCATTTCTTAGATTCTACCAGATTTATTCCTGGAATTTTTTCAAGAAGAGAGAGGAAAATAGCAGTATTTTATAGGAGACTAATCCAGAAAAAAAAAAAATAGAAAAAAAAAATAAATACAGGGCAAGACTTTTTCATTGTGGATTCTAGAAAACATTTGTTCCCAAGGTGGAATTCATGAAGATGTGACAACTAAAGGTTTATTCAAGGGATGATATCCCAGGTGAAAGAATGTCAGGAGTAATAGAATTAGAGACAGGTCAGAGATTCAAAAGAAGTATTTGAGAACAAGACTGATTTTGGGAGAAGTCTCTCCTTTCAGCACACAACATATACAGCAAAGACATCTGGAAGTACTGTTCGGACACTACTGATAGAAACATGTCTAGAGAAAACTGAATAGTTTGACCTTATACTTTGACTCAGCAATTAAAGGTGTGCTGTTTAAGTGACTCTAACTGTGCTCCATTTTCTTTATAAATTTGACTTAATGACATTTACCTATTCACTAAGATTTATGCAGTAACAACAGTAGGCTTTGTGTTTCTCGAAAGGAAAACAGTGACTATGCAAAATGGTGGGACCATTCCTCTGTGTTACCCTCCTCAGATTGCAGACAGCTAAGAATGTAGACTGGCTTCTTGTGCCCTATCATTTTTGAAGATCTCAGTTAGTAGAATTTACATTAACTGTCTGAAAGGGAAAAATTAAACCTTCCTTTTAAATATTGCTTTTCACTGAGTTCTCCCTCTAATCCTTAGGTAAATTGTACACTGTTGATCTAATTCCACAACACAATTTTTGAATGGAAACCCCAGACATGATATATTCTTCTATTTAAGGAATATTGACCCCTAAGAAAGATCATAATGCGGAAACATTTTGGAGAAATAACACATATAACTCTGTTGTTTCTCTTATTCTGATGTGCTGGCAAGCACTAGTTAGACTAATTGGCAAGGACTAGCAAGAAATACAATTTAGACTTAGGAAAGCTACAGAACTGTCCCACTGGAAAGGTAAATATGTCATGTCTTGCAGCCAGCAATAATAATTATGACAAGAACATCTGAGATTTTTCCCTGGGTTTTACATCACCCTAAGTAATTTTCCATAAAATATTAATTTTCTGATGCAATCTTTTCTCTCTTTGTTCCTCTTTCCCTGTGTCCTTTTTTTGGGGCACCAAATTGATTGTACCTAAGTGAATTAAAATGCTCTAAAAATGTCAATTTATTGAAGAAATGTTATTCTATATTTTACATAGTTGTTAGTGTTAGAAAATATTTTAATGTTATTGTTTATTCATGTATTTAAGTATCCTTATAGTGATATAATGGAGACAAACTTAAAAATTAACAGGGGCCAGGACTTTCAGTCTTTGTTCTCTTCAAGAAGTTAACATCTTGTGCCAGATAATAATTTTAATTTTTTTTTATTTTTTAATTTTTTAAAAAAATTTTTAAAAAAGATTTTATTTATTTGACAGAGATCACAAGTAGGCAGAGAGGCAGGCAGAGGGAGAGAAGAGAGGAAGCAGGCTCCCCGCTGAGCAGAGTCCGATGCGGGGCTCGATCCCAGGACCCTGGGATCATGACCTGAGCTGAAGGCAGAGGCTTTAACCCACTGAGCCACCCAGGCACCCCAATAGTTTTAATTTTTTTAAACCATTTTTAAAAATAATTACCGGGGCATCATTAAACAACCACCACCACCAACCACCCACACTTGATTTGTCCTTTGTTATCATAGGCAAACAAAACAAATAAAGGCTCAAATAAGAGCAGAATAACGTGAATGATGATGACAGAATAAAAAATCCACAAACAAGAAATGAAATTTGAAGTTTCTTGATTAATTTAATTTACTCTGAATGGTGTTAAACATGGAAACCTCTTCCTCAAGAATGGCTTTACTATAATTCTTCATTATAATTTTTTTTTCCTTCTCGACCACTATTATTTGGCAATTAAAACATTTTTAAAAAAAGATTTACACTATTAAAATAGGCTCGTTTGGGGGCTCAAGAAGTAGCTCTTTATTGGTTACTCTTCATAAGAAAATCTCTATATACAAAAAAATGGTCTTTACAGTTATTTAGAATTTGGGATATAATATATGACTCCAGTTAAACTTGAAAAACTTAGCATTTTAAAGGTAAAATATTAAAATATTTTGTCAGCATAGTTACTAAAGGTTATTACTATAATGTAATTATGTATTGTGTAATTATGCCTCGTAAGATTTAATCAATTGGTATTTGAAAAGGTTTATAGGTAAAGTTTTTAGAAGATTACGTTTCTGGAATATTTTATACAGTGGAATTTCTGATGCTACAGTAAATTAAAAAGTTGGATGATTTTCATGTGATATCCTGTTTCACTAATACAGAACAACCTTGAACCACACTAGAGCAATAATTACTTAACCTAAATCAGAAACCAAGCCAGGCCAAACAGCTGTTTTCATTTTGTTAGGAGATCCATTTGATTTACTCTTTTCGTCAGCTTTCATTACTGTAGAAGACAAAACTTCACTTGAGTTTTTAACCCTGAATTCTCTGCCTTGTTTGCTGCCTGCTATGAAATTGCATGGTTGAGCTGCCACAGCCGCTGAACACGCTCCGGAGCTAGGAGCTACCGTAGTGTTGTAGGAGGCTCCCCCGGAGCCCAGGGAAAGAGAAGCTTCGGGAAAAGAGATAAAATCTAGGTCCTTCCCACTGCCCTGTTTAAAAGAAGAAGAAGAAGA
>NW_019154088.1:35376916-35403900 GCF_002288905.1 Enhydra lutris kenyoni | reverse complement strand
AGAAGGAGAAGGAGAAGGAGAAGGAGAAGGAGAAGGAGAAGGAGAAGGAGAAGAAGAAGAAGAAGAAGAAAAAAACCGGTCATCATTATTTTGATTTCAAGAAAAGCCTTCTGGACTGAATACTTGATTTGAGTTCCTATAGTAGCAGAAAGTCATCTAACAGTTGTGACCAACTGTGTCAGAGCTCAACCATCTTGGCAACTAGAGAAAGGAATGTCAGAGATGAAGAGATAGGAAATTTGAATTCAGATACAAGTTACTGGTAGCTAGATACAGATGTATTCGGTATTAAGTCATACCCCTAAAACTTATCTCTTGCCTGCTATAGAATGCCTTCTTCTAAATTGGGAAACCAGTTTTCCTAGAATTTCTAGAAATGAGGATGCACCAGTATTTTTGTGGTTTTTATTATGGTTTTTGTAATTTCATAAATGTGTTGTCCCCACTCTCTCCAGTGAAAATCTGGTGAAATAATATTAGGACCTTGTGAGTTCATGGAAATGATAGCTTAAACTCTTTCTTAAGATTGCTGTCACTTGGGGGGAAAAATCCTTGGCATTGTTCGTGCTAATTAAGTCTGTTATTTTCTTCCCTCAAAGCAATCTGTATCTACTCCTTAAACAAACAGCATCTGGCCAGACAATAGGTTGTCTGTGGCTACACGGATTGGCATAAGTAGATTCACCCACACAAACACAACTCGTACAAGGTCATGATGAAATCTGACATATTTCTGCCATGTTACAGATCTACATTTCTTAACTACATCTTTCCCAAATTTTTATAGAATTTCCTGGTCAAATAAATTTTGTAAATACTTTCTTAGAACATCACAGTATGTGATAGCATTTTGTAGCTGAGAAATCCAGCAGAAAATATGTCATTTAAGTGTAGTTTATTTCATTTTTTCTCAAACTTATTTGGATATGAAACTCTCTTTTTTTTTTTTTTCACATGACAGCATAATATCCCACACAAGTTTTACTTTGAATGCTAGTTTGGGTTGGTGCATATCCTATGCAGATATTATCTAATTTAATTATTTCTCCAAGTGCAAAAATATGTGGAATTTAAAGTTGGGAGAGCAAGGAGCTCCTTTTGGTGCCTATTTTTAAAAAATAACAAAATAATTTGGAAGGTTTCCTAGCTAAGAAAGACACTTAGGAGATTACCAGTTTGACCAAGGCTCTCCATAAACATATTTATTAAAGGGTAATCATTTTGACAAAACCCAGGGAACTACAATGATACCCACTTTTTCTAGCCAACTCATAATAGTTTTGGGGAAGCATCTTATTGAAAATAATTGAGGACTAATAATATGCAGAAAAACAAAGATTATTTTCTGTGGTGTAAAAGAATCTTTACAAAGAGTCCTGGATTGCATTTTGGATATTAGCAATCTGCAAAGAGGGAAAGCTAGTTGAAGATTGCTTCTTTACTTAGGAAGTCTAGTCTTTAGGAAGATGACTGGTATTCTTTGGGTGCTTTCTTGTTGCCTTAGACATAGTGGGTTATATCTGGGTTAGCTCCTAACCTCATGGTGAAGTGTAAATGACTGAATGCCTGCTCTAGGGAATTTCTCCTTTGTTGCACATTTTAGTATTTATCACATGGTTTTGTCCACACCAGTTTCAATTTATGTATTAGTCTCTATCTCACCTCTTTTCTTCTTTTCCTCCTTTTTCTTTTCTTTCCTTTTCTTCCCTTCCCTTTCCCTTTCCCCTTCCCTTCCCTTCCCTTCCCTTTTCCCCTTCCCTTCCCTCTCCTCTTCCCTTCTCTTCCCTGCCTTCCTTCCCCTCCCTTTCCCTTCCTGTACTCTCTTCTTCTCTCCTCTCCCTGTCTTTCTCTTTCTTCCTTCTTTTTTTTTTCTTCTTAAGAAGCTTGGACAGGAGTTGCTAAAATTGCATCTGCAACAAGCATATCAAGGAAGCCTAGGGCTGAAAATCTTGGTCTGAGGTTCACCCTTTTCACAGTCAATTTAATAAAATATGATTGACATTTGCAAACAAGTCTGTCCTACAGGAGGAGGAGGAAGCCACATGAGACAAGGAGTCCTTAATTTGAAGGAATATGAACTAGTCTTTTTCTGACAGAGCTGTTTATGTGTTTATTATTCTCTATTTAAACTAATACACATTGTTTTCCTCTTGGTGTTGAAACAAATATTTCCACCTTGCAGATGGCTGAATCTGAACAAAAAGTAATTTGCTCTTATAGTAATTGTGTTAACTAACAGCAGAGCATTAGCAATGCATCTGATGGCAAACATCAGGCCATTACTGGCATCCATCTCCATCAATAGCCATATGCCAAAATAATAATAATGTCTTGCGTAGCTTTCCATAGTTTCAAAAATACTCAAATTTGTTATCTAATGTTTTTCTCAAAACAATGTCAAGACTTAGATTAGGTGGAACTATTATTCTGTTTAAAAAATGAGCAAGTGAGGTTCAGAAGGTTCCATGACTTGCCCAATGTCACAGAGTTCATGACCGGTGAAGCTGAGATTCAAACTAGGATTTTTCTGATATCCAGTTTCTTTCTACTTCTCTCTACTGTCTAAATTGTAGTTCATTGTAGTTTTCATTAAATATTTTGTCTGCCATGAATTTAAAAAAAAACTCATCCTACTTTTAAGCCATTATGGTGTAAAAAAAATTCCTATAAATTTGACAGTGCTGAATTCAAATATAGTTATGTAGTCAATAGTTTTTCTGTTATTTGCAAAGTGAATAACTGGTTTGTTGAAAGATTGAAATTTCAAAGGCAAAGTATTTTCTGAAATTTATGCTTCTTTACGAAACACAATAAAAACTTTTATCCCCATTTCTGAAACTACATAAGGATATTAATTATAATCACAGAATGACAAAAGATTGAGTATTTAAATTTCTGATCTGTTGTTTGGCTTCTTAGATAACTTTACTTTTCCTGCTTAGATCAAGCACAGATGAGCTAGAAAAGGAAAGATGCCAACAGATATTTGCATTATAAATAACAAGGCTGTTGGTTTAAAAAGCAGCATCCTTGGGTCACCTGGGTGGCTCAGTCAATTAAGTGTATTCTTTTTTTTTTTTTTAAACTATTTATTTATTTATTTGACAGAGAGAGAGAGAGATCACAAGTAGGCAGAGAGGTAGACAGGGGGTGGGTGAGGTGAGCAGGCTCCCTGCTGTGCAGAGAGCCCGATGCGGGACTCGATCTCAGGACCCTGAGATCATGACCTGAGCTGAAGGCAGAGGCTTAACCCTCTGAGCCACCCAGGCGCCCCAATTAAGTGTATTCTTGATTTCTGCTCAGGTCATTCTCAGGGTTGTGAGACTGAGCCTGTGTCAGGCTTTGTGCTGGGTGTGGAGCCTTCTTAGGATACTTTCTCTCCCTCTAACTCTACCCCCAACTGCCTCCCCCACAACTAACACTCCTGTCTCACCCTCTCTCTCTTAAAAAAAAAAAAAAAAAAAAGGGCAGCATTCTTTTCTTCCTCTAATAATCCTTAGCATCTAGTAAAGATTTATCTTCTTCCCAAAGGGTAATTGTATTGATTCACCTTAGTGTGTGTGGGTGTGTATAATGTGTACATATTTAAAATTATAGATTTTTTAAAGTATAGTTGACATACAATGTTGCACTAATTTCAGGTGTACAATATAGTGATTTGACAAGTTTACCCCTTCTGCTGTGTTCACCACAAGTGTATCTACTGCTGTCACCACACAATGCTATTACAATACCATGTACTATATTCCCTACACTGTGCCTTTCTTGCCTGTGACTTATTCATTCCATAACTAGAAGCCTGTATCTCCTCCCCTTTACCCATTCTGCTCATCTCCCCAACCCCTCCCGCAGCCCTCTATTTGTTCTTCGTATTTATAAATACGAAGTCTGATTCTGCTTTCTGTTTATTCATTTGTTTTGTTTGGCGGATTCCACGTGTAAGTGAAATCATGCTATTTGTCTTTGTCTGACTTACTTCACTTAGCCTAGTACCTACTAGGTCTGTCCCTGTTGTCTCAAATGGCAAGATCTCATCCTGTCTATGGCTGGGTAATACTGTATATTGTGTTTGTGTGCTCCCTGCTTGCATGCATGTGCATATACTACAGCTCCTTTATCCGTTCATCTAACAATGGACACTTGGGTTGCTTTTATATCTTGGTTATTGCAAATAATGCTGCAGTTAACAGGAGGTGCATTTATCTTTTCAAATTAGTGTTTTCATCTTCCTTGGATAAACACTCTGAAGTGTGATTGCTGGATCATAGGTAGTTCTATTTTTAATTTTTTGAGGAACATCCATACTGATTCCCATGGTGGCAGCACCAAATTATATTCTTACTGATGTATACGAGGGTTCCCTTTCTCCAGAACCTCTCCAACACCTGTTATTTCTTGTCTTTTTGATTCTAATCATTCTGACAGGTGTTAGGTGATTTTTCATATAGTTTTGATTTGCATTTCTCTGATAATCAGTGATGTTGAACATTTGTGCATGTGTGTTTGCGACCTGTATGTCTTTGGAAAAATGTCTCTTCAGGTCCTCTGCTCATTTTCTAATGGGATTATTTGGAGGTTTTTGGTGTTAAGTTGTGTAAGTTCTTCATATATTTTGTATACTAACCCTCTATCAGATGTACCATCTGTGAAAATCTTCTTCCATTTAGTAGGTTATCTTTTTATTTTGTTGAGTGGTTTCCTTCGCTGTGCAAAAGTCTTTCATTTCGGTGTAGTTCTGATAGTTTAGTTTTGCTTCTGTTTCCCTTGTCTGAGGAGACATATCTAGAAAAATGTTGCTAAGGTCAATATCAAAGAAATTACTGCCTGTGTCTTCTAGGAGTTTTGAGGTTTCACATGAGAGAGCCATCTTACTTTTTGTCTAGAGGATTATGCTGACTTCATGTGGAGAAACCATGGTGCTAAAAGTTGAATTTGTTGTGCAACTTGCTGACTTTGGTGTATAAAGAAGATACCAGTGACTCACTATATTAGTGAGTCCAGTGGGTCCAGTCTTGAGTTTCATAAGACCATCTACACACTGCCTTCACTGATCCTGCTTGGAACCAAAGGCATGCCATGATAGGTGACAGGGATTAGGATGCAATTTTTGTCCTATGCATAAGAGGTGTAGGGTATGTTCAGCATCAATGTAAAACAGATGACGTAAATTATAACACAAAGCACAGGAGAGAATAGGACTGGTCTATGAGATCAGATTTCCATTAGCAAAGCTAAGCATCAGAATGAAATGATGGATTAGTCTGGTTAGGCAAGATCTTGCTTACTCACTTTGCCCAAATTAGCACATTTTTTTGTCCTCAGTGATCTGGATAATTACCTCATTTCACTGCTATCCCCTGTTTGTGGAGGCCTGGCCTTAACCAGTAATTAACATGGCCTGAATTGCAATTTGTCAGTCTAATTCAATTCAGCAAATACATTTAAGGAATATCTAGTATATGTTAATTACTGTGCTATGTTTTGAGACTCAAAGGTGTGTAAAACATGGTCCCTGTCTCTCAGGAGCTCACAGTCTGTGTAGGCAGGGAGAAAGCAAACTCATACCATTACTGTAATACAATGTGGTTAAGTGCTGTATCAGTGATGGGGGTGGGCAGGGAGGCAGGAAGACAGTGTTTTGTGAGAGTACACATAAAAGAATTGTTAATGGGAAGTCAGGGAAGTACTATTTGAAGTAAGTGTAAGCAGAAGTAAAAGAGTATTTGGAAGGGCATTCTGGAGTTTCGGCATTTGTTATTTACATTTGAGATTGTAAGTGCCAAATAAGTAGAGAATTAAAGCTCTTGCATACAAAGGCAAAATAGTTTTAGAGGAAGGTTAATTTACTGATGAATCAATAGATGGAGAAAAGAGAACCCATTGGTTTTAAATTTCTTTGCTATTGCTAAGGTAAGTTAGTGCTGCTTCTAACAGAGGAAGTAACTGTGAACTCTTGACCAAAGGTGCAAGGAAATTGGATCTTTTTAAACATTGATTTTTTTTTAAGGTCCCTCCTGAACTTCAGAGATGGAGCACCAATTTAAAACAAACACATTATTCTTAAACATGGGTGCCCAGTTGTGCCCTAAGGCTTTTTTCTTCCATTCAAAAGTTCAGTCTGAAGTTTCCTGGCAGCACAGGAAAGTCCCTACATAATAATCCATGCTAAAGAAAAGGTTGACTTCGGAACACTTTTGGAATAAAGATTGACAGTGAGATCCCTTCCAAAAACCAGCTGCGGCAAAGATTGTTAGAGAAAGTCCCTTAGGTTTACACTAGAGGAGCAAAACTGTCCTGGAGGTGGTTCAGCCTGTCAGTAGTCACAGTAATCAAAAGCAATGTTTGAGAGTTAGGGTGGTAGCCTGGAGAAGTGATACTGGAGAAGAAAAAGGACCTTATAGGGAATTACATAAAATTGATAATCATACCTGTATTAAGTGTTCCATTAGGCTATCTTCTAAAACCTTTTCCAGTTTAATAATTACATGCTATTATTTTTATATTCAGAGGAAAATATTGACTAACAAAAGCATTTGCTGGGAGTAGTTTGTCTAGAAGTGACTTGTCCCAATCCATTCATTTTCCTCCTCCCTTTAGGATGACTTTGTTTTCAGAATAATTGGTCATAGTCATCAGGTTATTCCCTGAGACCATAGAACTAAGTATAGGCATGTATCATTCCAGATTTTATTAATTCATGATTAGAGTAACATTTTAGGAGGATTAATTGGCCAAAGATCTGGGGGAAAACTCAAAGCAAAATGTTTAGACAGAATGAAATAGTAGTAAGCTAGGGTAGAGGAGGTAAATCCTGGTACTAGGATCCTGTGATGGTGTCTTACATGAAATTGACTCTTAGAAACATTCTGGTTTGGAATATTGAATTGCCTTCCCTATTCCTATTTTTCTTACTATTGTATTTCAATAAACATTTGGTTCAACTTGAACGTAATGTTATTTTTTTTATAAGGAACATTTAAAACCACATCATGTTGATTTTTAATAATTGAAATAAGCCAGAGTCAATTTCTTAATGTGATCAGTGTTGGTGTAGTATGTGTAATATTCTTATTAAAATATGTTTTTATATAATTAATATGCTTTACATTCCCCTTCTTATCATTGTTAATGATTATTTTAAGTGAGACCTGTACTATACAAAAAGTAATGGCAATTTCTCAAAGTTCTTTTACATCATCCATGGATTGCTAGAGGATTTTTTTTTTTGAGTAATAAAGGCAAATTAAGTTCTGTAAGTAAATAAATTCTCATGAGCCATCTAATTCTCAGAGGTTTATTTTAAAAATACCACCCCTACCTTTGTCATACAACTTTATCTTTTTTAAGATACTCTATTCCATTTAGAAATCTTATCTCCAATGAGGCATTAGCCCAGCTTATTATGCTTCTGATACACTCTGCTGGGCTTGTTAAAATCCCTTGAGAATGTTCTTCTGAGGAGAAAATCTCCTTTGGAGGTACTTTCTCAATTTTTACTATTTCTGGACCTCCCTATTCTGTATCAGGGCACAGTAGTTACTGGAGAAGTTAACAAAAACACAAATTGTGTTATAAGCTCTTTTCCTGGAATTTACTTTGGTATCAAACTTTCCTTCCTCCTCCCACTTCCGGCCCCACCAATTTACAGGTTGTCCCAGCCTAACTCAACCAGGGATTTAAAATCTGTTAGAGAGCTCAGCCTGTTGATTTATAGAGTTGAAGTCTGCACAGAGGAATCATCTGTAATGGGATTCTTTGCTCCCTGGAGAGACATTACATAGCAAAGCTGTAAATTACTGAAGAAATAGAGGAGGAGGAAGGGGGGCCAGTATGCTCAGTAAAAATAGGATATACTATTGATCAGAGCAGTTGTCTTTTAGCTTTTTATTTTTCACCATAAAATTAAGTGGAAAAAAGGAGAGTAGATATTTAAGAAATTGAGTGTACTGTATTGGTTGTCCCATTTATTTACTTAGTATAGGATAGTTTGTATAAGATTTGTTTGGTTTACCAGTTGTCTCCAAGTAAATTCTTGATTTTTTTCACCAGGGATTTATTTTTAAGGCATTAATTTCTTTAAGTCTGTGGGACGGTGTGTTTGAATCTAATTTGTGACCAGGAATCATCACAATCAGTCCTTTGCCCTCTGCATTATCCCTGAAGCTAACTACAATACTGGCTTGATCAGAGTGATGTAAAAGGTATAGGTAGTAATAGAAAGTTGTAAGTGAAAAATGTCCTAAATACATTGCCAGTCAATGAGACTAGCCAACAGAGAAATAGATGACCTCAGGAAATGTCTGGCTTAACAAATGTCTATCTTTAAATTGGAAATCTAATTATTTGCCTTAGATTTGTACTGCTGGGAACCTAATGCAAGACCATGTTAAATAAACTTATTATTTCCGTTTTTCATTTAACCTGTGGGTTATAGTATGACCAATCTGTTTTATATCCTCAATCAACAGATGATTGTATTTGGTAATAATTTATCAAGAATAAAAATCTGTTTTTGAAACTAATCACCTCATGTTAGGTCTGCCCTTTTTCAAAACCACCATCTGATACTCATTTTGTCTGCAAGACAAACATACTGATGAAAATGCATATACCACAGGATACAGCCAGTGGAATGAAGCATTTCCACTCTTTGTATATATTTAGAACATTTTCTGTTTTCCCAACAGATGGACCAAATTTTAGTATTAAAGAAAAAAATCAATTTTACATAGTACAAACAAATTGAACAAGTACACTGTAGAGTTCTAATTACTTGGTAACGGAATGTCCAGTGGAATTTGGGGTCAAATCAGGTCATTATCTAAACTCTGGTTTTTTTTTAAAGTGACTTTTTTCATATTTACTGGTTTTTTTTCCAGATTATTGGATGAATTTCTAAATGGAAAATACTGAATTTCATGTATTTTCTAAGTCTTTTAAAAATCTGTCAGTTTAAGGGCTTTTCTTTATATACAAGTGTCTTGAAATGTTTTTGTTTTTCTCTAAATCCAGAGAACTTACTGTGTAAAATTTACCAAAGTGACACATGGATTATAAGTCTCAAATTTTTTTCTATTATTATTTAGGGCAAATGACTCTGCTCCAGGCTCTATAAACTAGCTACATTGCTAGATAAAAGTCAGTCACAATTTTGTTGCCAGTTTCTTTGGAAAGTTCCCAAAACTACATTATTTTTTTAAAAGTTAACCTCTTAAAATGTAATAGAATGTATATATATTTACATATATTTTTGTCTATATATTCATCTTTAATTAAAAACTAATTTATCCCATGTTTTGGATGGTATTGTGTATCTTTACTAATGAGGGGACTTGGGGCTATAATTTGCTTATTAGAAGATAGTCTAGTATTTTCTCCTCTTCCTCCATCTGAATTATAAATCTAGTATTTCTTCATTTAAGTTGTCTGTGGCTCTTCAGTGTTCATAGGACAAAAGTCTCCTTAGTCCTTTACCACCTGGTTGTATCTATCTTTCTCATGTCCCCATTTGGCTCAATGACCCTTTCTTGTTTCCCTCCTCAGACCCCAAATATACAGTCCTTTGGAATTTGACATTCTTTTACATGCTTTTGTCCAGCTTCACCAATTGTCCCCTTAACCTGAAATGACCTTCCTCATTTCCTTTCCTTGCTCATTCCCTTAAGTTCAGGACTTAATGCTATATTCTAAGAGGTCTTTCTGACTTTGCAGGCATGACTCATAGCTCCCACTAGCAATGCTTTTACTATGGCTGTGTTGCATAGAACTTTCAGATTATTAGGAAGACATATGACAAATAAGTAAAAAACCAACCTCAACTTGCGTCAAGGGATATAAAGGAAATGAGTAAGGCACAATGAGAAAGAAAGGTAGGAGTAGGCTACTTACTGGTCAAGGAAGGACTCTTTGAAAATGACATTTAAGCTGAGACTGAAAATATAGAAGGAGCCAGCCATATAAACATAGAAGGAAAAATGTTTCCGGCAGAGAGGCACATACAAAGTTCCAAGATGAAGAAGAGACTGATGAAGAGATTGGTGTATTTGAGCACTAAGAAGGGTTCACTTAGCACAAGTATACAGTGGCATGAGATAAGGTTGGAGAGCTAAGTGGAGACCAGATCAGGTCAGTCTGTACCACTGAAGGCTTTTAAGCAATGGAATGTCTTGAATATATTACCTCTTGATTATGTTACCTGATGCTGTGTGGAGAATAGATTGGAGGGGAGCAAGATCTGGGCAAGAGATAACTTTCAAATGGTTCATCCTGGGATAAACCCATGACTGTCTTCAGTGTAGTTACTAATAGCTGTATTTCTTAAACAGTTCTTTTGAAATCTAAGTGATGAAATGTTTGACAATAATATTCATATTGCTGTTACAATAATAATGCCATTGGTTGGAGAAGTAGTCAGTGTTGAGGTAATGCATTTGTGTAGGCTGAAGAAAGGAGATAGTTTGTTTGTTTTTGTTTTTTAAGGAGATAGATTTTTAAGTGCAAAGTGATACCATGAGGGTTTTAGGCATGGAGTGACATGATCCCAGTTGTGTTTGCTGGAGTGGAAGAGGGTGACAGTGATGGGGTGGCTGGGTGATGGACATTGAGGAGGGTATGTGGAATGGTGAGCACTGTGAATTGTGTAAGACTGAAGAATCACAGATTTATACCCCTGAAACAAATAATATATGTTAATTTTTAAAAGGAGTATAAAAATAGATTAGGAAATTGCAAGAGTAGAGGACAACAAATTAATAGGAAGCTATTGTCAAAATCAGGTGAAACTGATGGAGACTCAGAAGGGGTAATGGTAGTGGTGACAATGAGAAGTACACAGATTTGAAGATTAGGATTGGATTGGAGTTAAAGAATACAAAAGAGGAAGATGTCCTGGTTTCTTGAATGAGCAAGTGATAGAGGTGTTGTTTCGTAAGATAGTGGACAGTGTTGGGGAAAAGATGAGTAGTTCAATTTTGGAGACATTAAATTCGAGGTATTGGGACACCTGGGTGGCTCAATCAGTTAAGTGTCCAACTCTTGATTTTTGCTCAGGTCATGATCCCCAGGTTGTGGGATTGAGCCCCAGCATCCAGCTCCGCACTTATTTGGGAGCCTGTTTCAGATTTTCTCTCCCCATCCCCCCCTGCTCTCTCTCTCTTTCTCAAATAAATAAATGAATCTAAAAATAAATAAATTTGAGATATTTGTGCTTAAATATACCTATGCATATATGTATTTGTAAATTAGTGAAAGAGCATGCTATAGATATTATTTTGCTGTTTGTTCTTATTCACTAAAATCAAATTGTGGGAATTCTTCCATATCTGCAATATAGGTTTACTTCATTATTTTTTAAAATTGCATGATACTATAGCTATACAATAATTTAATCAACAGATTCTATATAGGTCATTATTATGGATATGATTACATAGTTTTACAAGTATTTCTGTAGGATACATTTTAAAAAGTGGAATTGCTGGATCAAAAGCTATGCACATTTTGGTTTCAGAAGGAAATTGCCACCCTTGAAAATAACTGCATTATTAACCATATATTAGAATGTCAATTTCCCTAACATTGGGGTCTGTCAACTTATGTTTTTCAGTTTGGAAGGGAACGTGTTATCTTGATGTTACTTTATTTTACCTTCTCCTGATCCATGATGTTGAGCATGTTCTCATATGTTTATTAGCCATTCCATTTTTTTTGGTTTTATGTGAAAAACAAATGAAATGGTTCTAGAAATGGAAAAGCAAATAACATTCAGATATTCAAGAGAAAGAAAATGAGAAAGTAAAAAATGAAGGAAAGAAGGTAGATAATGGGAAAAAATAAAGGGAAGAAATGGAGACCTAATTATTATTTATCTGTTTGTTTGCTATTGGATGACTTACAAGATTTTGGAGAGTGGTTGGTGGGGTGAGGGTTAAATAATTTATAAAAATTACCAGTTACGCTTTTTGCTTGGGAAAGTTATATATTAGCAAAATATTAAAGATAGTTTTGGGGGAGGTATTTTAGAGATTGTTGTTTATATATTTTTTTATTGTGTTCAGTTAGCCAACATATAGTTCATCATTGGTTTTTGAGGTAGAGTTCAAGGGATTCATTAGGTGCGTATGATACCCAAGATCTGGGACACCTGGGTGGCTCAGTGGGTTAAAGCCTCTGCCTGCGTCTCAGGTCGAGATCCCAGGGACCTGGGATAGAGCCCTGCATTGGTCTCTCTGCTCAGCGGGGAGCCTGCTTCCCCCTCTTTCTCTCTGCCTGCCTCTCTGCCTCTCCGTCTGTCAAAAATAAAATCTTTAAAAAATAATAATAATAATGCCCAAGATCCATGTTTAACATCTGGTTTTGTTACTTAGATATTAAAAGACTTTTGAGAAATCTGCAAATGCTCAAGAAACATCAATGTTTAAAATAGAGAACGCTAACAAGGAGGCTGGCAAAGTTTTCTTTCCCTTGGAGCAGCCCAGTATACTTCACAGAGAAGCTGTACTTTGCAGGCAGCAACAACAGTCACAACAGACCCAGTAAGAGGTTGCACACAGCCATGTGTATCCTGTTCTATTAATAAAGGAAATGTTAACTAAGACACTGGGGATTAGACACAACTAATTTTCTAAAATGCCATTGAGTTGATCTTTATCTGTAAAGCCAACACAGACGTATGAATAGTTAAAACAAGCTCTTTGCCTCTCACATTTCAGTGGGATGAAGCCTGGTGTTTTATTTCACACCCACAGAACAGCAGGTCTGAATGGCCAGAAATCTTTAGAAATCATATTTGTTGAAGCTGTTATTTTCAAATACTACCCAAATTATTAGGGTTTCTGGAGTGTATATATTTTTAATTAAAAAGCAATTTAACTTTTGTTTAACTGGACTCTGAGGTCCACATTCCGCCACTACTCTCCTTAAGAAGTTTGATACTATGCTCTCAGAGTTGCAGGTTCACAGTGGTTGGACCAAGTTGGCGTTTCCCCAAAGCACACTGGCTTTCTTGAGACTGTTTATGATCAAATCAGTTTTGTCATTCTGACATTAGGAGTGACAAGCTAAACACAACCCAACACTGTGGATTCTTTTTGGTGACCCTTCTAACTTCAAGAACCAACTCTTTTGAGGACATTTTACACTGAATGTCCTAAGTGGTTGGTCTATTATGAAAATTGAGTCCTTTAAGCCAAATAACTATTATTAAAATGGGGAAAATTGGCTACCACACATATGCAGACACTATTCTAAAAATGTTACATGTATTAAATGATGTAATCATTTTATGAAAAAAAAAGCTGGAATCAGGAAATAGTCAGCTTTTGACTAAAATTTATCAAAATTCTAAAAAGTATTAAACTTCTTTCTGTTGATGCTTTAAAATTGAGATTAACTTTTCTGTGATAATCAAGAGTTTTTTACTACTTTCTGCATGTATAGTTTATACTATTTGTAGGCATGTTAGTACTCAGACATATAATTTAGCTTCTGATTTCCTAATCATCTCATTTTAAGGGTGGTAGATGCAGGAGTTGCAGTGTTAAATTTTTCTTATAGTAGGTTATTTGCAGGCGTAGGGAAATATGGGAGTTCTATTGGAAAAGTACACATTCGAGGCATCAAGGTAACATAAAGAAGAAATTTGGTAGTAGTGGCTTTTAAACTTTATTCCTAAATATTACTGCTGTATTCTCATTATATAGACTACACATTGTGCTGTCTTCTAACCTCAGCAGTCATATACAGTAATAGACTTTTGGATTTAGTGTTTTTGATTTCACTCTTTGTACATGGTCTCAAAGTCCAGACAGGTACATGGTGGTCATTTTACTGAAGCAGGGATTTGAAGTGCTTGTATGGCACAGGAGCAAATCACTTTACTCAGGAAGTAAGCCCGACAACCACTGCCACAGCTTCTCAGGGTGACTTGATTGTTCCAATCAAGGTATCACTATATCATAACTCTTGTGAAGAGTAGAAATTTGGTTTATTTGTGAAAAGTAGTTTGGAGAAAAAGCTAAGAGCTAGATAGTGAGTATGAGATGAAGTGAAAATGTAAAAGCCTATGAAGAGTGATGTTTATTTATTTAGCCATGATTAAGGTATGTGACCAAGCCTGCCATATGCCTCACAGAGAGATAAGAAATGGTTTCTAAATCTGTGCTGGGAATGTTCTAGCCAATGGAAAATTGCTCAGTAAGTAAGAAATTTTTAACAAAATTGAAAAGGCAATGGGATTTTTGGGGGGGTCATTTTTGAGAATAAATGGGTTTCTACCTATCAAGCACTTTCAACAGTGTCTAGTACATAAACACCATACAAGTATTTGCTGCTGTGATGATTGTGATGATAATGATGATCATGATATGACCCTAGATGGAACCATGGTTTGAAAGAAAACCAAAGACCACACTACACGCATTTCCACACACCAAATATCAAGGGCCTCCCAGTTAGCACAGCTGTTATCTCCCAGTTAAAACAAGTATGTAAAAGTAGAATGTTTGATGTGGTTGGTTTTTGTTTTTGTTTAAAGATTTTTTTCATAATCTTTATATCCAGCATGGGGCTTGAACCCACAACCCTGAGATCAAGAGTCGCATGCTCTACTGACAGTCAGCTAGGTGCCCCTGTTTGATGGTTTTATCAATTTATTCCTATAGAAATTCTCATAACCTAAGAAGACAAATATCTCTATTACTTTTTTAAATTAAAGATTATTTATTTATTTATTTATTTATTTATTTATTTGACAGAGAGAGAGAGAGAGAGAGCAAGCACAAGCAAGGGGAACTGCAGAGGCAAAAGGAAGAAGCAGGCTCCCCGCTGATCAGGAAGCCCGACACGGGGCCCAGGACCCTAGGATCATGCCCTGTGCTGAAGCCAAATGCTTAATTAACTGAGCTACCCAAGCACCCCTCTGTTACTTTTAAGTTATCTAAGTTAGAGTCACTGGGAAAATATGTGTACAATTATGAATAACTTACTATGGGCATATAAACCAAATGAATTTAGAATATAGGTGTATTTAAAAAGGGCTTTTTACATATTTTTAAATATTTTAGAGTTTGGTTATTTCTTTAGGTTCTGTCTGGAAAAACCCCCTCTCTCTCACACCTGGCAAATTCCTTCTCTGACCCCTAAGCCTGAGTCCATTTCCTCTTCCTCACCAAAGCCTCCCTGGTTCTCTCAGACCCTTACACTCTTCCTTTCGCCTGCTTCTGCCACTGTACCGCCAGCCTGCTTTGTTGTGGCAATTACACATATACCCAAGATTGAAAAAAAACTTGTATTTCTCTCGTACTGCTAGACTGCAAGCCTGTTGAGGAAGAAAGTAGGTCCTCAATAAATTATGTGAATGAATTTTATATCATTTCACATCTGACAGTAGAAGTTAAGAGAGAACTAATATTTCACACAATGCAGATGTCAGTCAATGGCTGTATCAGAAAGAAAAGGTTTCTTTTCCCACCTCAAAAAGAATTTTAAGTTCTGAGTTGATAGCACACAGCTGCAGCGGAGGAAAATTGTTTCTGTAAAATGTTTATTGAGTATCTACTGCATTTCAGGTACTATGCTATTAGCTTTCGCATGTTTTATATTGTTAAATCCTCACAATAACTAACACCTTCATGTATGCTCTTGAATTTTCCCAATTTTCAGATATTGAAATTCAGGGTAAGAGCTGCAGTATGTTGAAAGTCACAGGTAATAAAAGGCAGAGTAAAATTGGAACCAGATGTTATGATTCTAAGTTGAGTTTTCTCCCCACCATTGTACTCAAACCAAATTTTTAATTCTTATTTCACTTAGACTAGACAATTATTTGAGTTCTAGAGACAGTTTTCACACTGTGTCAAAATTTCTTAAGTTGTTAAAACCTACAAAGCTATGATATATTTCCTGAGCCCTGTCTCTCCCCATGATCTATAAGTTGGATTTATGGTTGATTTTGCCAGTCCTATCCTGTCTTTTAAACAGTAATGCCTGAACTAGTTGGACCACTGAGAGTGTAATGTCAGGACATCAATCTACTGGTAACATTAATTGAACAGTCTATGGTGAGGCTGTTGCTTTGACTGGAGTGAAAATAAGCTGCTTAGAGGGTTGTAACAGATGAGTCAGAGGACTTTCATTACATTTAGACACTGATTCAGAGATTCACTGATTATGGTAAGGTAACATTTGGGGACAAATGGAAGCCTCCCCTTTTTTTCTTTTCTCTCTTTTACAGATCTTTCCACATTAAGATTTTTCTTATTAAGCCAAACTAAGTTTTTTTTTTTTTTTTTAATCCCTTAGCATCCCTCCTTAATTCCAAGGAAAAGCATTAAGACTGCCATTGGGGTAAATGAAAATATTGGCTCTGAGCAGCTGGTGGTGTGAAATTAAGGAAGAGGGGAGAGAAACAAGAGCGGGTATGGTAGAAAAGGAAAGAATTAAGAGAAGGCTTGTGTTTGCCCTATTGTGCTCATGCTTTCCTGGGTCCTGGATTCCTGTTGCATGTTTATCTCCATTCACTTCCTTCCACAAAGAATTACTCTCTTGGACTAAGGTTGTCTTCCATTTCAATTTGTCGTTGACTGGATTTCTTTGGTCACACAAAACAGATACTGTTTTAGAAGCAGTGAAATATATTTGCAGCCTTTTCATATAAAATTATTTTGTGTTGTAAACAGTTCTTTACCTAAATTCACCATAAAATAATTTCTTTGAGGGAGAAACTTTAAAGAAGGAGAAAAAATAGTATTTAATCAAAGCATCTCTCTTCTTTAGCATCATCTTCTAATTGATGATGAACTGTACCTCTTTATGAACCCTCTGTATTATACCAGGTGGTTAAAATTATGGGATGTTGCTCTAGCAGGTGGATTAGGTGGTTGTAGTAAACTGTCATGAGATGAAGTTAAAAATCAATGGCAGGTTCAACTGTAGGAATATCCTAAACTTACTTCCTCCCATATACAAACACCAAATCTACAGCTATATATGAATCAATCCTCTTTGAAAAAGACCTAAAAACTAGTTGAAGAGGTCCACAACAAAGAATAAAAGGGCTATATTGAGATGGATATTAGAGGCAGAGGGGGGTTTTCTGGAGGGATATCACAAGTATAGAGATTCTCTCTAGAGAGTGAGGAGTTTGCACCCCACATCAGATACCCAGACCCTTGGAACCTACCCTAGAAAAATAGCTCCCCAAAACACCTGGCTCCAAAATCTAATGGGGCTTATTCAGGAGACCCCAAAGGCTATGGGGAACAAAGTCTGTTCGTAAAGGGGTTGTATGCAGGCTCACTTACCCTGGGATCCAGGGTATAAAGGTAGCCGTTTGAAAAGTGCCTTGACTATTTGTTAAGGAGATTCATTAGCTAATCTCCAAACATCTGTGGGAGATGCAGGGATTTGGTAGGACTTCCTTTGGGGAAAGAGGTATTGGTGCATGCCATTTTTGCATGCTTACTTCACTTTGCTAGTGCCAGTAGCCTTACCTCATCCCCACATTCTCCTACAGCCCCACTGAAGGCAAAACAAAAACAAAAACAAAAAACAAAACAAAACAAATAAAAAACAAACAAACAAAAAAGCAAAACAAAACAAAAACCCATCTTCCAACCAGGAATACTCTTATCATTTATAATTAAAGGAGACATAAAGACTTTTCCAGATAAGTAAAAGCTGAGAGTTTATCACCACCAAGCCAACCTTACAGTAAATGTTAAAAGGGACTTCTTTAAGCTGAAAAGAAAAGGCACTAACTAAAAATTAAAAAAAAAATGTGAAAAATAAAAATCTCACTGGAAAAGGCAAACATACAGTAAAGGTAATAGATTAGCCATTTATTAACCTAGTATGAAAATTAAAAAAAAATTAATAAAATTAACTATAACAATAAGTTAAGGGATACAGAAAATAAAAGGATATAAAATATGACACCAAAAACGTAAAACATGGATGGGGAGGAGAGGATGAAAATGTAGTTGTTTGAATGTGTTCAAATTTAAGTTGCTGTCAACTTAAAATAAACTACTATATAAAGAGACCATTATATGTGTACCTTTGGCAATCACTAAGTAAAAACCTATAACAGGTACACATAAGATAATAAGAAAAGGATCTAAACATAACACTAAAGACAGTCATCAAACCACAAGGGAAGAGAGCAAGAGAAGAAGGTACAGAGGAGAACTACAAAAACAGCCAAGACAAACAAACAAAAACCAGTTAACAGAATGCCAGTAAGTACCCACCTATTGATAATTACTTTAAATGTAGATGGACTAAATTCTCCAACCAAAAGACAGTGTGGCTGAATGGATTAAAAGGAAGAAAAAAAAAAAAGACCCATCTATGTCTGTCTACAAGAGACTCACTTCAGATCTAAGGACACACAAGGACTAAAAATGAAGGGATAGAAGAAATTCCATGTATATGGAAATGAAAAGGAAGCTGGTATATCTGTACTTATATCAGACAAAAGAGACTTTATGACAAAGACTAAGAAAAGACAAAGAAGGACATTACATAAATAAAGGGCCCAATCCAACAAAAGAATATAACATTTGTAAATACTTCTGTACCTCACATAGGCGCACCTGAATATATAAAGCAAATGTTAACAGACCAAAATTAACAGCAATATAATAATAGTAGTGGACTTTAATACCCCACTTATACCAATAGATAGATCATTGAGACAGAAAACCAGTAAGAAGTCTTGGCCTTCAATGACACATTAGGCTAGATGGACTTAATATATATAGAATATTCCATTCAAAAGCAGCAGAATACACATCTTCTCAAGTACACATTCTCCCAGATAGGTCACAGATTAGGGCATAAAACAAATCTTTGTAAACTTTAGAAGACTGAAATAATACCATTTATTTTTTCCAATAACAATGGCCTGAAATTAGAAATCAATTACAGGGGCACCTGGGTGGCTCCGTTGTTAAGCGTCTGCCTTCAGCTCAGGTCATGATCCCAGGACCCTGGGACTGAGCCGTGCATGAGGCTTCCTGCTCAGCGGAAAGCCTGTTTCTTCCTCTCCCACCCCTGCTGCTTGTACTCCCTCTCTTTCTCTCTCTCTCTCTCTGTCAAATAAATAAATAAGTAAATTCTTTAAAGAAAAAAGAAATTGATTACAGTGAACTGGAAAAGTCACAGATATGTGGAAATTAAACAATATGCTAGTGACAAACCAGGGGGTCAATAAATATCAAAGGGAAAATAAAAAATACTTTGAGACAAATAAAAATTAAAATATAACATTCCAAAATTTATATAGGATGCAGCAAAAGCAGTTTGAAGACGGAAGACATAGCAATACAGTCCTAACTCAAGACCTCAAGAAACAAGAAAAATATCAAATAAACAATCTAACTGTATACCTAAGGAAATAAGAAAAAAAAAAAAAAAAACCAAAAGTTAAAAGGGAAAAAAAAAAAAGAAAAAAAGGGGAAAAAAAAAAAAAAAAAACCCAAAAAAAAAAAAAAAAAAAAACCAATATAAATGATCAATGAAACTAAGAGCTGGTTCTTTGAAAATATTTTTAAAAATGAGAAACTTCTAACAACACTCACCAAGAAAAAAAGAGAGGCCTCAGATAAAGTCAGAAATGAAAGAGAAGTTATAACTCATACCACAGAAATATAAAGGATCATGAGACTACTATGAACAATTGTATGCCAACAAGTTAAACAGCGTAGAAGACATGAATAAATTTCTATAAACTCTTCCAAGACTGAATCATAAAGAAACAGAAAATCTAAATAGACTATTGCTAATAAGGAGATTGAATCAGAATTTAAAAAATCCCCCAACAAAGAAAAGTCTAGGACCAGATGGCTTCGCTGATGAATTCAAAGAAGATTTAATACCTGTCCTTCTCAAACTCTTCCAGAAAACTAAAGAGAAGGGAACCCTTCCAAATGCATTTTATGAGGCCAGCATTACTTGGTACGAAATCCAGACAGGGACACCAAAATACAAAGAAAATTGTGGACCAATATCCTTGATGAATATCGATGCAAAATCCTCAACAAAATATTAACAAACTGAATTCAATAATACATTAAGAAGATTATACACCATGATCAAATGGGGTTTATTCTAGGGATGTAAGTATGGTCAACATCAGCAAATCAAGCACTGTAGTATGCTACATTAACAAAATGATGAATAAAAATCATATGATCATCTCAATAGATGCAGAAAAAGCTTTCGACAAAATCCATTTATGGATTATCTGTTTATGATAAAACCTTTCTACAAATGGGTATAGAGGGAAATTACCTCGACATAATAACATAATAAAGACCATATATGAGAAACCCACAGCTAACTTTATACTCAGTGTTGGGTATAAGGAACAAAAGAAGGATGCTCACTCTCACTACTTTTATTCAATGTAGTACTGGAAGTCCTAGCCACAGAATTAGGGAAAAAAGGGAATGAGAGGGATCCCAATTAGAAAGGAAATAAAACTGTCAATATTCACAGATGCCATGATCCTCTATGTAGAAGAAAGACCTTAAAGACTCCATATACACACCAAAACAAAACCTGTTAGAATAAATAAACTCAGTGAAGTAGCAGGATACTAAATCAATATACAAAAATCTGTTGCATTTTTACACACTAATAACTATCAGAAAGAGAAATTAAGAATCCTTTTACAATTGCATCAAAAGAATAAAATTCTTGGGAATAAATTTAACCAAGGATGTGAAAGACCTATACACTAAAAACTATGAAACATTTATGAAAGAAACTGAAGAAGTGGGGCACCTGGGTGGCTCAGTGGGTTAAAGCCTCTGCCTTCGGCTCGGGTCATGATCCCAGGGTCCTGGGATGGAGCCCCGCATCGGGCTCTCTGCTCAGCGGGGAGCCTGCTTCCTCCTCTCTCTCTCTGCCTGCCTCTCTGCCTACTTGTAATCTCTGCCTATCAAGTAAATAAATAAATAAATCTTAAAAAAAAAAAAAAAGAGCTCTGGGTGTTTTCCACTGCTATTTAAAAAAAGAAAGAAAGAAACTGAAGAAGACACAAATAAATGAGAAAATAGTCCATGCTTATGGATTGGAAGAATTAATATTGTTAAAATGTCCATACTACCCAAAGCAGTCTACAGATTCAGTATAATCCCTATCAAAATCCCAATGGCATTTTTCACAGAGCTAGAACAAAGGATCTTAAAATTAGTATGGAACCATGGAAGACACCAAATAGCCAAAGCAGTCTTGAAAGGGAGAACAAAGTTGGAAGTATCACACTTCCTGATTTCAAACTATACTACAAACGTATGATAATCAAAACATTATAGTATTGGCATAGAAACGGACACATAGAAAATGGGACAAAATAGAGTTCAAAAGTAAACCCACACATATGTAATCATTAAATTACCACAAAGGAGCCAAGAATACACAATGGGGAAAGGACAGTCTCTTCAATAAATTGTGTTGAGAAAACTGTACAGTGACATGGAAAACAATGAAACCAGACACTGTCTTACACCATACACAAAAATTAACTCAAAATGGATTAAAAACTTAAATGTAAGATCTGAAAACATAGATCTCCTAGAAGACATAGACATTAGGCTCCTTGACATTGGTCTTGGGATTGAATTTCTAGATCCAACTCCAAAAGCAAAGGCAACAAAAGTGAAAATATATAGTGGGACTACATAAAACTAAAAAACTAAAACTAAAAATCTTCTGCACAACAAAGGAAACCATTAACAAAATGAAAAGGCAACCAGAGCACCTGACTGGATCATTAAGTGAAGCATGTGATGACTCTTGATCATGGGGATATGAGTTCAAGCCCCACATTAGGTACAGAGATTACATAAAATCTTTAAAAAAATGAAAAGGCAACCTACTAAGTGGAAGAAGACTTTAAAAATGATATATCTGATAAGGGGTTAATATATAAATATATAAAGGACTTATATTAGTCAACACCAAAACCCCCAAATAATCCAATTTAAAAATGGGCAGAAGACCTGATGAGGCATTTTTCCAAGGAAGTCATACAGATGGCAAACACACATGAAAAAGTGCTCAACAACCCTAATCATCAGGGAAATGCAAATCAAAACCACATTTAAATATCACCTTAAACCTGTCAGAATGGCTAGAATCAAGAAGACAAGAAATAACAAGTGTTGTAGAAGATGTGGAGAAAGGGAACACTAGTACACTGTCAGTGGAAATGTAAATTGGTTCTGCCACTATGAAAAATAATATGGAGGTTCCTTAAAAAATTAAAAATAGAACTACATATAATCCAGCACTTGCACATCTGAGTATCTATCCAAGGAAAACTAGAACACTAATTTGCAAAGATATATGCACCTCCATGTTTATTGCAGCATTATTTACAATAGCCAAGATACAGAAATAACCTAAGTGTTCATGGATGAATGGATAAAAAAATGTGTGAGTGGATATATATGTATGGTATACATATCATATATGTAATGGAATATGTGTATATGTATATAACAGAGTACTACTTAGCCATCAAAAAAGAAGAAAATCTTATCATTTGCAACAACATGGGTGGAGCTTGAGGTATTATGCTAAGTGAAGTAAGTCTAATAAGTCAGAGAAAGACAGTGCTGAATGATTTCACTTATGTATGGAATCTAAAAAAAATGAACAAAACGCATAGATACGAGAACAGATTGGTTGTTATCAGAGGGAAGGGGGATTGAGGGTGGGCAAAATGGTTAATGTGAGTCAGTTGTATGGTGATAGATGGTTATTTAGACTTATGGTGATGACCACTTTGTAGTATATACAAAAATTGAATTACGTGGTATACCTGAAACTAGTATAATGTTGTAAACCAGTTTTATCCTAATAACAATAACAATAATAATAATAATAAATCAATGGCAGAGAAAGTGCCTTTATACTGCTGTGGTTTCAGTTGTTTCAGTAGATTATATGAGCTTTGGGCACCATATCCTCTATTCCAATGGCTGGACACTTCCCCTCCCAACCTTCTTTGTCAGGTTCTGTGGGGTTAGTGTAGCATCAGGACTATTTATCTAACCTGTAAGCTTTTTTTTTTTAAATTAACATATAATGTATTATTTGTTTCAGGGGTACAGGTCTATGATTCATCAGTCTTACACTATTCACAGTGCCCACCATAGTACATACCCTCTCCAATGTCCATCACCCAGCCACCCCATCCTCCTCCCCCCACCCCACCCTCCAGCAACCCTCAGTTTGTTTCTTGAGATTAAGAGTCTTTTATGGTTTCTCTCCCTCTCTGGTTTCGTCTTGTTTCATTTTTCCCTCCCTTCCCCTATGATCTTCTGTCTTGTTTCTCAAATTCTTCATATCAGTGAAATCATATGATAACTGTCTTTCTCTGATTGACTTATTTCGCTTAAGCATAATACCCTCTAGTTCCATCCACATCGTTACAAATGGCAAGATTCTATTTTTGATGGCTGCATAATATTCCATATATATATATACACATATATGTATACACACACACACACACACACACACATTACATCTTCTTTATCCATTCATCTATTGGTGGACATCTAGGCTCTTTATTTTGTTTGGCTATTGTGGACATTGCTGCTATAAACATTGGGGTGAATGTGCCCTTTCAGATCACTACATTTGTATCTTAGGGATAAATACCCAGTAGTGCACTTGCTGGGTCATAGGGTAGCTCTATTTTCAACCTTTTCAGGAACGAACATACTGTTTTCCAGAGTGGAAAACAGCTTGCCTTCCCACCAACAGTGTAGAGGGTTTCTCTTTCTCCACATCCTCACCAATATCTGTCATTTCCACACTTGTTAATTTTAGCCATTCTGACTGATGTGAGGTGGTATCTCATTGAGGTTTTGATTTGTATTTCCCTGGTGCTGAGTGAAATTGAGCACTTTTTCATGTGTCTATTGTCCATTTGGATGTCTTCTTTGCAAAAATGTCTGTTCCTGTCTTCTGCCCATTTCTTGATTGGATTATTTGTTCTTTGGGTGTTGAGTTTGATAAGTTCTTTATAGATTTTGGATACTAGCCCTTTATCTGATATGTCATTTGCAAATATCTTCTCCCATTCTGTCAGTTGTCTTTTGGTTTTGTTGACTGTTTCCTTTGCTGTGCAAAAGCTTTTTATCTTGATGAAGTCCCACTAGTTTGTTTTTGCCCTTGCTTCCCTTGCTTTTGGCGATGTTTCTAGGAAGAAGTTGCTATGGCTGAGGTTGAAAAGGTTGCCTATGTTCTCCTTAAGGATTGTGATGGATTCCTGTCTTACATTAAGGTCTTTCATCCATTTTGAGTCTATTTTTGTGTATGTTATAAGGAAATGGTCCAGTTTCATTCTTCTGCATGTGGCTGTCCAATTTTCCCAACACCATTCGTTGAAGAGATGGTCTTTTTTTTCCCATTGGACATTCTTTCCTGCTTTGTTGAAGATTGAGTGACCATAGAGTTAAGGGTCCATTTCTGGACTCTCTATTCTGTTCCATTGATCTCTGTGTGTTTGTGCCAGTACCATGCTCTCTTGATGATTACAGCTTTGTAATAGAGCTTGAAGTCGGGAATTGTCAGCTTTGGTTTTCTTTTTCAACATTCCTCTGGCTATTTGGGGTCTTTTCTGGTTACATACAAATTTTCGGATTATTTGTCCCAGCTCTGTGAAAAATCCTGATGGTATTTTAATAGGGATTGCATTAATTGTGTAGATTGCTCTAGGGAGCATAGGTATTTTCACAATATTTGTTCTTCCAGTCCATCAGCATAGAACGTTTTTCCATTTCTCTGTGTATTCCTCCATTTCTTTCATGAGTACTTTGTAGTTTTCTGAGTACAGATTCTTTGCCTCTTTGGTAGATTTATTCCTAGATATCTTATGGTTTTTTGTAATTGTAAATGGGATCGACCCCTTAATTTCTCTTTCTTCTGTCTTGCTGTTGGTGTATAGAAATGCAACTGATTTCTGTGCATTGATTTTATATCCTGACACTTTACTGAATTCCTGTATGAATTCTAGCAGTTTTGGAGTGGAGTCTTTTGGGTTTTCCACATAAAGTATCATATCATCTGCCAAGAGTGAGAGTTTGACATCTTCTCTACTGATTCAGATGACTTTTATTTCTTTTTGTTGTCTGATTGCTGAGGGAGGACTTCTAATACTATGTTGAATAACAGTGGTGATAGTGGACATCCCTGCCATGTTCCTGAACTTAGGGGGAAAACTCAGTTTTTCCCCATTCAGAATGATATTTGCTGTGGGTTTTTCATAGATGGCTTTTATGATATTGAGGTATATAACCTCTTTCCCTACACTGTGAAGAGTTTTGATCAAGAAAGGATGCTCTACTTTGTCAAATGCTTTTTCAGCCTCTATTGAGAGTATCATATGGTTCTTGTTCTTTCTTTTATTAATGTGTTGTGTCACATTGATTTGCAGATGTTGAACCAACCTTGCAGCCTAGGACTAAATCCCACCTGGTTGTGGTGAATAATCCTTTTAATGTACTGTTGGATCCTATTGGTTAATATTTTGGTAAGAATTTTTGCATCCATGTTCATCAGGGATATTAGTCTGTAATTCTCCTTTTTGATGGAGTCCTTGGTTTTGGGATGAAGGTAATGCTGGCCTCATGAAACAAGTTTAGAAGTTTTTCTTCCATTTCTATTTTTTGAAACAGTTTCAGGAGAATAGGTATTAATTCCTCTTTAAATGTTAGGTAGAAATCACCTGGGAAGCTGTCTGTCCCTGGGCTCTTGTTTTTTGGGAGATTTTTGATGACTACTTCAATCTCCTTACTGGTTATGGGTCTGTTCAGGTTTTCTATTTCTTCCTGGTTCTGTTTTTGTAGTTTATAGTCTCTAGGAATGCATCCATTTCTTCCAGATTGTCAAATTTGCTGGCTTATAGTTGCTCATAATATATTCTTATAATCGTTTGTATTTCTTTGGGATCTCTCCTTTTTCATTCATAATTTTACTCATTTGGACCCTTTCTCTTTTGTTTTTGATAAGTCTGGCCAGGAGTGTAACAATCTTATTAATTCAAAGAACCAGCTCCTAGTTTCATTGATCTGTTCTGTTGTTCTTTTGGTTTCTATTTCATTGATTTCTGCTCTGATCTTTATTATTTATCTTCTCCTGCTGGGTTTAGGCTTTCTTTGCTGTTCTTTCTCCAGCTCCTTTAGATGTAGGGTTAGGTTGTGTATTTGAGACTTTTCTTGTTTCTTGAGAAAGGCTTGTATTGCTATATACTTTCCTCTTAGGACTGTCTTTGCTGCATCCCAAGATTCTGAACAGTTATATTTTCATTTTTTTCCATGATTTTTTTCAATTCTTCTTTAATTTCCTGGTTGACCCATTCATTCTTTAATAGGATGCTCTTTAGCCTCCATGTATTTGAGTACTTTCCAACTTTCCTCTTGTGATTGAGTTCTAGTTTCAGAGCATTGTGGTCTGAAAATATGCAGGGAATGATCTCAATCTTTTGGTACCAGTTGAGACCTCGTGACCCAGGATGTTATCTGTTCTGGAGAATGTTCCATGTGCACTAGAGAAGAATGTGTATCTGTTACTTTGGGATTGAATGCTCTGAATATATCTGTGATGTCCATCCTGTCCAGTGTGTCATTTAAAGCCTCTATTTCCATGTTGGTTTTTTGCTTAGATGATCTGTCCATTTCAGTGAGGAGGGTGTTAAAGTCACCTACTATTATTGTATTATTGTCAATGTGTTTCTTTGATTTTGTTGTTAATTGGCTTATATAATTGGCTGCTTCCATGTTAGGGGCATAGATATTTAAAATTGTTAGATCTCTTGTTGGATGACTCTATTAAGTATAATATAGTGTCCTTCCTCATCTCTTATTATAGTCTTTGGTTTAAAATCTAATTTGTCGGGCGCCTGGGTGGCTCAGTGGGTTAAGCCACTGCCTTCGGCTCAGGTCATGATCCCAGGGTCCTGGGAT
>NW_019154088.1:35314906-35376816 GCF_002288905.1 Enhydra lutris kenyoni | reverse complement strand
CTCTCTCTCTCTCTGCCTGCCTCTGTCTACTGTGATCTCTCTCTGTCAAATAAATAAATAAAATCTTTAAAAAAAAAAAATCTAATTTGTCTGATATAAGGATTGCCATCCCAGCTTTCACTTGATGTCCATTAGCATGGTAAATTGTTTTCCACCCCCTCACTTAAAATCTGGAGGTGTCTTTGGTTCTAAAATGAGTCTCTTGCAGATAGAATACTGATGGGACTTGTTTTTTATCCAGTCTGATACCCTCTCTCTTTATTTTTTTTCAAGATTTTATTCATTTATTTGACAGAGAGAGGTACAGCAAGAGAGAGGACACAAGCAGAGGTAGTGGGAGAGAGAGAAGCAGTCTTTCCACCAAGCAAGGAGCCCAATGTGGGGCTTGATCCCAGGACCCTGAGGTCATGACCTGAGCTGAAGGCTGGTGCTTAACGACTGAGCCACCCAGGCACTCACCCAATATCTTTTGATATTTGGCCCATTTACGTTCAGGATAACTATTGAATAATACTAATTAAATGCCATTGTATTACCTGTATGGTGTCTGTTACTGTATATTGTCTCTGTTCCTTTCTAATGTATATTACTTTTAGCCTCTCTGTTTGCTTAGAGGACCTAAGCAAAGGGTTCCTGTAGGGCTGGTTTGGTGTTTACAAATTCTTTAATTTTTGTTTGTCCTGGAATCTTTTTATCTCTCCTTCTATTTTCATTGACAGCCTAGCTGGATATAGTATTTTTGGATGCATATTTTTCTCATTAGCGCTCTGAATATATCATGCTTGTCCTTTCTGACCTGCCAGGTCTCTGTGGGTAGGTCTGCTGCCAATCTGATGTTTCTACCATTGTAGCTTATAGATCTCTTGTCCCAAGGTGCTTTCAGGATTTTCTGTCTCTGAGACTTGCAAGTTTTACTATTAGATGATGGGTTATTGATAGATTTTTATTGATTTTGAGGTGGGGTTCTCTGTGCTTCCTGGATTTTGATGCCTGTTTCAGTCCCCAAATTAGGAAGTTCTCCACTATAATTTGTTCTAATATACCTTCTGCCCCCCTTTCTCTTTTTTCTTCTTTTGGGATCCCAGTTATTTAATATTGTTTCATCTTACAGTATCCCTTATCTCTCAAATTCTCCGTTTTTGATTGAGTAGTTTATCTCTCTTTTTCTCAGCTCCTTTATTCCCCATCATTTTGTCTTCTATATCACTAATTTGATCTTCTGACTAATCTATCCTAGCAGTTAGAGGCTCCCTCCCTCCCTCCCAAATATTGCCTCGGATTCACTTCTCCACATGTCCTACCTTCCAGAAAGTGGTGACTTTTCTGTTCATAGAATTGCAGCTATTCTTTTCTTCGATCTACTGTTGAGTTTATAGATATTCAGAATGGTTTGATAACTATCTAGCTGAATTCCTGGGACCAGACAAAATTTAGGTTTCCTACTCTTCTGCCATCTTGCTCCTCCCTCTAACCTGTAAACTTTTTTTTAATTTTTAAAAAAATTTTTAGAGATTTTATTTATTTATTTGACAGACAGAAAGAGATACCACAAGTAGGCAGAGAGGCAGAGAGAGAGGGGGAAGCAGGCTCCCTGCTGAGCAGAGAGCCTGATGTGGGGCTCAATCCCAGGATCCTGGGATCGTGACCTGAGCGGGAGGCAGAGGCTTTAACCCACTGAGCCACCCAGGTGCCCCATAACCTGTAAACTTTTTAAACAAATCTGAACAAAGATAGTTAAGGCAAATGGCAAGAATTTGGTTCAGTAATTCAGAATAAACTCTTGTTTTGGAGCAAAGAATACACACAGTGATATTTGGAACACCAAGAAGCCTGGCAAATCAGTTTCTTAGTATCTTCCAGTTAGGCTGCTTCTGGAGCCTAATCTTCCAGTTTTAAGCTATCTGAAAATCTGCACAGTTCTTTTAGCCTGATGGTTCACTTGATGGTGGTTTGTGACAAATTAAAATAATCAGAAGTAAATGCAGAATCTTTGAGATAATAAAGGTTTTATTTATTTTTAAGATGATGTAAATTAAATTTGGAATATTTTTAAATGTGCCTCTCATATTTCTTTTGTTGAAAAGATGAATGATTATATATATGAATTAACTATCAATAATTTCTTCCCTTGAAGTGTGCCAGTAAAATCAAGATAGAATAACTTTTCTTAACTGAGAAATAGATTCCTTGGGCAAGTTATGCTGAGTGGCCTGCAAGTTCTGGGTTTTTAATGCCAAAATAAGTTCCAAGACATCAGAGGTAAATTTCAGCCAAGGCTGCTGCATGAGTAGTTTCTGGCAGTGCTACATGTAGTCTGGCCAAGGTAATGTCATGGCCAATTCTTTGAATAATAATGTGTCATCTCATCAGAGAGACCCTCTACAACAGATAATTCATACTGTCAATTTGGCCACTAACCTTTATTATTTCCTAGTAAGTTTTTGTCTCTATTAATCTAGCTTCTTAATCTCCAAATCACTCTCTGGTGTCTTCACACTTAAGTGATAAAACTACTTGGCCTTAGTTGCCATTGTAAAAAAAAAAAAATGTTAATGAATTGATTAGTTTCAGGATTATGCCATTTCTTTGTTTCAGGAAATTGTAAAGGCTCCAATTTGGGTAGTGTGAATAGTAACCGTAAGAAGTCTTACTGGAAGAAATGGCAAATTAAAAAGTATTTAATTTAGAGTTTCCTTTTATGAGTAGTACCATACTTATTTTATTTCTGTGATTCTAAGTCTCCATCACTTGTAAGATCTGACACCAATTTAGTATAGCCCATTTCTTAAAGGGGAACTACCATAAAAGATACATACATTCTTTGTAAAATAAACCTGATTTTATAAATGTTAAAATGTGGGGGGAAATAAAAAGTAACCAGATTAAGGAAATAATTTTGTCTGAGGTTTGTGTGAGATTCTGAAGCAGTGTTTTAGGAAATTAAAGTTGATGAACAAGGAATTTTGCAGGCCGTCTTGTTTTTCCCAGTCAGTATAGTCAATTGTTGAATAGCTGTGCTAAAGGTTCTCTTGTTGTCAGTCCTGGTTTTGCACAATTTTAGTAAATCTTTTCATGGGGACCTTTTTAGCGAGTTGCTTAATAAATACATGAATATGTATGCTATTATACACATATAAAACATTTTAAGATTGGGGTATAGCTGGAGGTAAAGGGAAACATCAGGCTGTTATACATCAAGATAAAATGTCGAAATGCAATTTTTATTGAACATTTTAAGAGTTTTAAAAGTTTAGAAAATGAGGCTGATGACTACTGTTCATCATTAATAAGACATATCAGTAATGGGAAAAACCCACACTTCCCCAATGTGGTACTGTTTATTATTCAGATATTTAAACATGAGCATGTTTGTTTAAACAATTTACATTGTATTTTATGCGATGGTGTTTATTTTTTTAATTAAATATATTTAGAATAGTTGGTGGGCTGAAGCCAAGAACACAATAAAGTTACCATTGCCTAGCAAATTTTTTTGGAAAACTGTGTTGTTATGTACTCAACGAGTAGATAATTGGCTTTAGTGTTTAAGAGAAAAAAAAGAAAAAGTATTCTAGGGATACAATGACCATATGCTGTGTTTTATATAGCTAAGTTACATTCTGTCTTTGTTTTATGCTATAGTTCTTTTCATTTTGTGTGTAATGTGCTTTAATTTCACATGCACTGATGCTGTATGTGTAGCTTTAAAAGTCTTAACTTTGAATCACATCATATGTATGTGTGTGTAAGTGTATATATATGTATATACATATATATATATATGCATGAAAGGTATACAATATATTGATTCATAAGGGAATGTAAACTGCAAAATATACATAAAACAAATCTAATCCATAAGTGCAGTATTTAAAAACTAAAATGTATGATAACTAGGTAAGTGAACTCAATTCTTAACAGATGCGGTATTATGTTTCATAGTTTGTAACATGCCTTGTTTTTTTAAACTTTTGTGTATCATTATACTATCCAATCATGGCTATTTAATAAAGCATAATGGATGGATATTGACATAGTACTTAGAGAATAAATAAGGGAAACCAAACAAGATACCACATAGGCTGCAGATGGGAACTAAGAACCAAAAGCAAGAGGTTAATTCTGAAGAGCTGGCTAAGCTTCCCATGGAAGTCTGTCAGAATGAGATTGAACCTGAAGACTTCTTCTCTGACCGTTGTGCCTCCAAAATGCTTTTTGTCATGGGGTGTGTGTGTGTGTGTGTGTGTGTGCAAGGACACAGGAGGTACAGATATACAGCTAGCTACCTAGGTGGAATAATTTGGAAGGTAACATTCTGGAAAGCAGTATCCTTAGGAGATTCAGTGATTTCGGAAAATGTGTCACCTAGAGCTCTGCCTCCCATTAAATTGCTGATTAAGACTCAGAGCAGGGATTTGAAAAGTTGGGGATGGATCCTTTTGAATTCCTTGGTTTTCCTCCTTTTCTTATTCCTTTCTTCAGAAGGAGCGCCTGCAAGGTGTCCTCAAATGAGGAAGCAATATAGTGTAATACTTAATGAGATTGGACCTTGGACTCAGCAAACTTGGTTTGAGTCCTGGCTCTGCCCACATCAGTTTCTCCCCAGCAGGTGCCTCCAACTAATGAGCTATTTAGTAGGCTCTGAAGGATAGGAGGGAGGATGTGACCTCCTGGGGACTCTGCAGCTGGTCTGTCTTCTGGAGGAGCCCTCAGCAGGCTAATAGCTGCTCATACCAGAGGAGAGAGGTGATCAGAGAATGGCTGAAACAGTTCTGGAGTTTGTTTTTCTCAAAGGTGTTTACCTGATCATTAGCCATTTGGTGGCACAGAAAATGTTCCGTCCATCCATCTTCCTGTCTAATGGCTTTTTCAGTTACCCCGTGAATTACACATTTTCACTGACTTAACACATAACACTGGCCCAGGTGCCCTCAAATGCAGCACTAACATGAAATACATGTGTTGACTCTTCAGCCATTTTTATTTCTGTCTGAGACAGGTTTCAGGTCAGTAGATAAAACACTCTTGACATCTTTAATACCCTTTATAGGACCTTTAATAAATAATAGTTGTCAGCTGATAGATTTTTTTCTTCCCCCAAGCATTGATGAGATTTCAAAATAGATTTCGGTGGGTGGCTGCAGGTCGTTTCTGGAAAATAAAGACAAGCTATTTACTTATTTTAGCTTCAAATGCCTCTTTCATTATTTTGCCATTTTAAAAATGTTGTCTTAATGCCCCATAGAACATGTGGCACCAGTGAGCTAATCAGAGTCAAAGAAAACATTGATTCAAGGAGTGGTTTGCAGCAATGCTCTGTATTGGCATTATGCTCACAGAAGGAAAGATTGTTAACACTTAAATTAGGTGGGTTCTCAGAGTGGTTGGCCTCGGGGCAGGGGACACACGGAGCTAAGAAACATGCACCCTGGGTGTCAGGACAATGAAGAGCACCATAGCATTGGAGAGGAGTGTTTTATTAAAAATATACACTAAGGGGCGCCTGGGTGGCTCAGTGGGTTAAGCCTCTGCCTTCAGCTCAGGTCATGATCTCAGGGTCCTGGGATCGAGTCCCACCTCGGGCTCTCTGCTCAGTGGGGAGCCTCCTTCCTCCTCTCTCTCTGTCTGCCTCTCTGCCTGCTTGTGATCTCTGTCAAATAAATAAATAAAATCTTTAAAAAATATATTTATATACACTAAGTAGGGGTGCCTGGGTGGCTCAGTAGGTTAAGCCTGTGCCTTCGGCTCAGGTCATGATTTCAGGGTCTTGGGATCGAGTCCCACATCAGGCTCTCTGCTCAGCAGGGAGCCTTCTTCCCCCACCCCCTCTGCCTGCCTCTCTGCCTACTTGTGATCTATCTCTGTAAATAAATAAATAAAATCTTTAAAAAATATATATACACTAGGTATATTTTATAATGTAAAAGTATATACACTAAATATGTATCTTAATTTTACAGTTCGATGAATTTTTACCAACTGCATGCGCCTACCGGCCCAGTGCTTGGAGCGAGAAGCAGACATTACGAGGACCTCAAAAGTACCCCCCCCCGTAACTCTTAGTTATTACACCCCCTAAGAAGCCTTTATCCTAACTTCTAACATCACATTAGTTTTTCTGTTTTTGAACTTTATTTAGATACAGTCATAGGATGTGTGCACTTTGTATCTGGCTTCTTTGCTCAACATTGTTTCTGTGAGATTCATCCATGTTGTTCCAGGCAGTTGTGACTTGTTCATTGTAACCACTGTCTAAGAATGTTCCCTTTTAATAGATACTGCCGGTTTTTCATCTTATCTGTTACCTTTTAAAAATGCAAGTAATCAGGGCGCCTGGGTGGCTTAGTCAGTTAAGCTTCTGCCTTCAGCTCAGGTCATGATCCCAGGGTCCTGCAATCCAGACCTGCTTTGGGTTCCCTGCTCTGCTTCTCCCTCCCCCTCTGCCCTTCACCCCTGCTTGTGCTCTCTCTCAAGTAAGTAAATAAAATCATTTTTTAAAAAAATGCAGGTAATCACAGAAGCTCTGTTGCTTTACCATGGTTTCTGAAGTATAAACTGAAGAGAAAGACTTCATCAGGATCATGGACTAGCCCTTATCTCTAAAAAAGACACACATTTCTATATAGCTATAACACTATAGTTCCTAACACTGTTACATACAGTTTTCAGTTGTTTTACCTCAGTGTTATTGTATTTTAACTAACTGCTCTTAGGGTTTTTTTTTCTTGTTTTTTAATCATCTCTGTACCCTTAGCACCAATCACAGTGCTGTAGATGCTCCTGTTAATCCCATTTTACAGGTAAGGTACAGAGAAGTAACTTGATCAAAGTTACATATTAGGAAGTAGGGAAGAATGTGTGTACCTCCTTTACATGTAAGTCATATAGGATTTTTAAAAGTCAGACAAGGACACAGTTGTGAAGACCAGACTTCTTTTTTTTTTTTTATTTAATTTTTTTTCAGTGGTCCAGAATTCATTGTTTATGCACTAGACTTCTATGCAGAGAAAGCTCAAAGGGTTGATAGAGCCCTTAATAATTGCACAGAAGCATTTAGATGAAAATAGATGAGATGAACTTTCTACCTTAATATATTTACCAATGCTAAAATTCATACAAACCTTATAGTAGAGAGACAGGGTTGAGAATAAAGTCCCTAGAACCGGAATATCTGTGCTTAAATCCCCAACACTCCACCCAGAATCTAGTTCTCTGCAGAAAACACATCAGATCCTATCCTTTTCTTTTTGATGGGGTCTTGCACTGAGTTTATTTCTTCTATGTCCCTCTGTTTGGTTGGAAACTCACTGAGGAGCTGGTACCAGGTCATTTGTAATCCTTTACAGTGCCTAGTGCTATGTTTTGATGACAAATATCAAAAATATATAAGGAATAATAAAATACTTAGATTTTACATCACTTATTATTTATACTGCATCTACTTCCCAAAGAACCAGAAACAACTTGCAAGGAGAAAAAAAAAATGCAAAATATGGTATTTACATATTTTGGGGCAATGGAGATAAACAGATCACAACATTTAAGTAATGACTTTGACTAAAATTTTTGCAGTCTAATGCAAATGGGAAAATATTTTGAGTAAAATGATTTCTATTTTCTGAGAAAAAAATAAATACGTATCTTGGATTTATTTATTTATATGTCTGCCTTCCCCTCTAGACAGGGAAGCCTTTATGAGTAGGGAATGTATCTTATTTAAATTTGTATCCCCAAAGCCAATCACATGCTTAACATGTGGGCACATGAATGAATGAATGAATGAATGAAAGAAAGAACAAAAGAAAAAGAGGAAGGAAGGAAGAGAGAAAATACATTTCTGGGAACTATCATGAAGACAAAACTATTAGAATGACTGTACATATTTGCCATAGCAATGTAAGCAGAATATAGAGCACAGAAGTGCGACCAGAGTTGGTCTGCTTGGGTTTAAAACCAGACTCCTTTATTTGCTACCTGTGTGCCCTTGAGCAAATTACTTCTCTGGGTATCAATTTCTTCATCTGTAAAGTAAGTTAATAATACCAACTGCCTCTTAACAATTATATGAAATAATACATTTAAAGGTCCTAGTATTTAATAAGCATTTGACACACATTAGTAATTCATTTAGCACATTTTTTTTTTAAATTCAGGAGCGATAGCATGACAGGTACTGTTCTAAAATTGCTAAATGCTAAAGCTACAGAATTCAGCTAAACAAAGTCCCTAATATTATGGAGCTTGTTTTCTTGTGGTATATAGGGACAGAAAACAAATAGCTATCTATAAAATGGCAAGTGCTATGAAAAAAATAAAGTACAAAAGTGGAAGGAATCATGGTGGCGGGGCTGCTCTTTTGCATGCCATGGTCAGAGAAAGTCTCTCAGGTGAGGTAGCCTCTGAGAGAGACCTGAAGGAAGGTAGGTGTGGAATATGGGTGTCCTAGAGGAAAGAGCCCAGGGTGGAGAAGCAGCCCATGTCCAGTGTGCTGCATTAACCATGGATAGATAGCAAGGAACCATGAGAGAGAGGGCCAGAGAGAAGTTGAGAGGCAAGAGCAAGAGTGGGGTCTAGCTCTTGGTCCTGTGAGGACCCCATTGGAGAGTTTTGGGCATGGGTGTAATGGAACCTGATTTGTCTTGGTGTAGGGCAATTCTGCATGCTCTGTGGAGAAGAAATGGGAGCAGGGTGTGAGACCTAACCCAGGAGAACAATTAGGAGGCTATTGAGATAAGCCAGTTAAGAGGTGATAGTGGCTTAGACTAGGATGGTATCATTGGAGATGGGAAGAAGAGATCAAAATTTGAATACATATAAATGTAGACTTGATTCAGTTTACTATTCAGTTGGATAAGGGTGAGAGAGAAAGAGGAACGAAGGTAAACTCCAAGATTTTTAGCCCAAGGGACTAGGTCAACTGGAGGTGTCATTAAGATGGAAAAGTCGGGGGGTGGCCTGGCTGGCTCAGTTGGAAGAGTTGCAACTCTTGATCTTAGGGTCATGAATTTGAGCCCCATGTTGGATGTAGAGATTATCTAATAAAAACTTAAAAAAAAATGGAGGGCGCCTGGGTGGCTCAGTGGGTTAAAGCTTCTGCCTTCGGCTCAGGTCATGATCCCAGGGACCTAGGATCCAGCCCCGCATTGGGCTCTCTGCTCCGCAGGGAGCCTGCTTCCCTTCCTCTCTCTGCCTGCCTCTTTGCCTACTTATGATCCCTGTCTGTCAAATAAATAAATAAAATCTTTAAAAAAAAAAAAATGGAAAGATGACAAAGATTTTCTCTGGGTGGTGAGGGTGGATAGAGAGTTATCAAAGATTCTGACTTGAATATAAAGTTCTTTTATTCATTTACTGTTTATTGATCTCCTACTGTGTGGCAGACATTGTTGTAGACTCTTGGGGTAAATCAGTGGGGGAAAAATGACAATCTCTTCCCTTTAGAGATTTAAATGAAGGAGGACAATGAGTAAGTATTACAAATACATAAGTACCTTGCTGTTACTGCCTTGCTCTCCTTGTGAGCTCTCAAATAATCTGCTTCTAAATAATCTGCTTCTAAAGACATTGGACCACAGTCTTTTCAGTTATATCAGATGATACTTTCAATTCACGTCTTTTTCCTCAGCCCCGTTCAGATGAAATAGACTCCTTGTCATACAGTTCACACCTAATGCTAACTCTATACAGTGTTTATATCTGAATTCTCCATAATGAAATACACATGTGCATACTTATTCAGACTTAGTGTTGCCTAGGTATTTATGGAGGTCTGGTAGTCTAGGTTAGGGACACCAGCTCCTCTCTGCTTAAGTTGTTTCAAGTGGATAATTGGTTCCAGAATCATTTTGTCATAATTTTTCTACCTCATATTTGTATTTCTCTGCCCATACTCAAAACCTGTCTGCTTCTTGCTCACCTTGGTACACATTGGTGCAGTATTTCCCATTGCATTCCATATTACTCCAGGTCCGAGAAACAGACTGTGAAAAAGTATTCCATGATCAAAGAAGAAAAGCCACATTCTATATACCCCACTTGGAAACTCACATTGTACATGACTACTTTTAAGTCTTGGAGAAGTCTCACAGTAAGAAACTTGTGTAAAGCTGTTCACTCAGCATGTCCAAGACTTACTTTTCCATAAAATAGAAATATGCCAGCATTCCACAGAACTGGTATTTCAGAGTTCACACTTAGGGAAAATGCTGGGTGGACCAACAGCATCATTGGCAAGAAATCCAGATAAATGGGCTCCAGTGTAAAAGATGGCTTTGTGACTCAGTGGGTTACACCTCTGCTTTCGGCTCAGGTCATGATCTCAGGGTCCTAGGATCGAGCGCCGCATCAGGCTCTCTACTCAGCGGGGAGCCTGTTTCCCCCTCTCTCTCTGCTTGCGTGTGATCTCTCTTTCTCTGTCAAATAAATAAAATCTTAAAAAAAAAAAAAGATTAAAAAAAAGATGGCTTTGTTTGTGTGAGCTTTAGCAAGGCAGTTAATCTCTCTCTTAGTTTTCTCATTTGTAAAATGGGGATAATAACAGGTCCTCTTAAGTTCGCTTTAGGCTTCACTCAGTGTTACTAAATTTATAAAACATGAATAAAATCACATTACACAAGTTTAAATAATATAGTTTTAAATCTTACTTTGTCTCTTTAATCAAGCATTTATTTCTGTCTCATGCATATTCTAAAATAATTAATGTGCATAGTAATTTATTGCCACGTTAAGTCTCCTTTCACCAATGGTTTGATTTCTACTTGTTATCCATAGTTCAGTATAAATGACCTCCTATAGAATTCCTATTCTATAGGAAGTCACCCTCTGTTTGGCCTCCTCCCTTCCCTCTTACTCTTTCAGTGACTCACTGAGAAAGTCTGCCTCTCCTCTGGTACGTAGCTCTGCAAGGGCAAGAACACGTCTTCAGTGCCTGGCACGTAGCAGAGGTTCAGTTAATACTGAGCTGAATCCTAAATTGTTCAATTTCTATGAATTACATCATCCTGTTTTCAATTTTTGTACCCACGAAACTGGGGAAGGGAGCTCTCATTCCTTCATCTTGAGTGTGTTTATCATCAGGGTTCCCACAACATAATCCTTCACGGACTTTGCTTTGGTTCTTGTTCTGAGAACAAATTGCCCTGCGGTTCAGGGCACTGCCTGCTCTCCTACTGGGATTTGGGCTGTTTCTTCTCTTTATTCCTTCCTTATCCCATAGTGAAGTCAATCACTATTCTGTAGAAGTAGGAACAATTCCAAGGCTTCCTTCTCTCTTCTTTCTTTTGAGTTAATTGCTCCTCATTTTGAACATCTTTATTTTTGCCTTCATTTCATATACTCTGTCTGTACTTGTCACCCCATTTCTGTTTGAAGACACTTTAAGGGGACAGAGCCCACAACTTTGTCATTTACCTGTGGGTCTTAAGCAAATTCTGACTTTCTGACTAATTTCTCAGACCACTCTCCCTCTTCATCCTACTGTTCTCTCCTTTATTCCTTCAACTAATTGTTTTGGTTTCATTGCTTATAAGTTCTCTATAAGGCCATTTCCTCATAGAAGCAGTAATAATCTATGGGAACTTGACAGGAAGCATTCAAACAGTATAAAGGAGAACAAAGAGTATGTGTCATAGCTAATGTGACTAAATCAGCAACTTTTATTTGCTGCTCCCAACAATGTATTATTACCCCTGTTTTGCAGATGAGGAAACAGAGTCACAAACAGGTTAAATAACTTGGCGTAAGCTAGAAAGTAGAGAATCTAGGCTTTGAAATCTGGACATCTGGCTCCAGAGGCCCCTTTTTAAAACCACTATATTATGTATTACCAAATGCAGTAGGAAATCCTTAATATCTGACACTAAGCATCTGTGAGGACCCGATCAAGGCTGGCTAGCATGACTTCAATACTATGCTCAAGTGAAACCAGTGAACTAAGATGATAAAGATTTGGTGGACCAGGAGATGGCAGTTAACCAACCAAACAAGAATTCTAGATGCAAAGATTTCTGGTGTTAATGAACACATTATTGAAGGGAAGACATGGGGATGTGATATACTGTGAGGGCAAGGGGAGTGGAAATCAGCTATGGTAATGACAGAGTAGTTGGAGAGGTAGTCTGTAGAATATTTAAGAACTTTGAAGATCTGGGGGGATGTGGGTGGCTCAGTCAGTTAAGTGTCTGGCTCTTGATTTCCACTCAGGTCATGATCTCAGGATTGTGAGATGGAGCCCCACATCAGGCTCCATGCCTGCTTAAGATTCTCTCTCCTCCTTCTCCCCACCACTCCCCTCCCACCTATGCCCATATGAGCTCTTAAAAACAAACAAACAAACAAACAAACACCTTTGAGACCTGGATTAGAAACAAAGGTGTGCTAATTTTAGCTGACTTTGTACATGGCTTACCTACAATAATGCTCAAAATGCTGTAGTTGTGTATTCCAAAATCTGAATAGCATGTTGAGTCTGTAGCATATACTGCTTTTTTAAAGATTTTTCCAAATATTTAGAGTCCCTATACAGTTTTCTGATAAACTCAGCAAGTTTGGGACAGGTTCATCAGCTAATAAAGCATCTTAGTTCCCACTGAGGAGAAAAGAGGTTTGGCCCAATTTGCAGTGACTGGCGTGGACCCTACAAAAAAATTAAGTGTCCTGTGTCTCTGTAAGTATTCCTAAGCCAGGCAATGCTAAATAGTTTCAAAATCTGATTTTCAAGACTTTCTCTTTCTGCAAGCTTCAAATCAACAAATGGGATTTTTTTTTTTAATACTACTGTATATATGGTCTTGTTTACATTTGACCTGAGAGGTTTTATTTTGTTTTGTTTTACTCAAAGAGACATAGGAGTTCTCTCCACAGCTAGATCTCTGTGATAACAAATTACTTGGATAAAGAGAAAAACCAGAAGCAGATTTTCAAAGTTCACATTGGACTTACGATGTAGGAGCCATCATTTCACCCCTAATTGTTGCTTCAGATTATAAAAAGGAAATGGACTTAAAGGAGAACTTATTATATAATATCAAAATTGATTAAGAGCAGGATCAGTTAGATGGTTACCCGGGACATCAACGCTTTACACCCAAGGTCACCTCTGTGGGAGAGTTGCTTAGGTGGGACCGCAAGAGGTATATACCATGATAGCAATGGGACGTCCAATGACAGTGTGTCCTGTCACCTGTAGGCCTTCTGGTGTATAAATTGGTATTGGTTGGTCCTTCTCCCCCTAGTCTCTTCCTCTACCCCAGTGCTTAGTTCACATCAGTGAACTAAGTATTTAAACAACATCAGTTTTTCATGAGTTCAAGTTCCACATTGGGCAATAGAGCTTAATTTACCAAAAACAAAACAAAACAAACAAAAACTAAACAACAGTTTGAAGGGACCAAATTATTAGCCTGTGTGGGGACCTGGGAAATCCAGTATTTTGGCCACATGTCTGCACTGTCTAAGGGAATATATTAAATGGGTAAATGTTAATCTATTAATTTGATATTGTAAAAATGCAAAATCTAACAAGTTGGCTCTTTATGATGATCTTCCTTGCTCAGACAAGAAAATAGGATGAGTAGTCTAGAGACTCGTGTTCCCATCCAGAACTCCTCCCTGAAGAACTCCAGGTACTTGGGCTAGTCGTGTGAAAATTCCATCAACCGCATTTTCCATTTCAGTTCCTTTGTCTCACCTGTAATGCCTTAACAAATCTTAATGATGGGAGTACTAAGGAAATGTGTTGTTTTGGAAAATCCTGAAAAGACAGACACCTCCAAGTAGAATATATACTGAGGAAGATTATATGACAATGTTATATGTTTTTCATATGTTTTTCATGAATCCAAAACATTTTATTGCTGAAAGGGATTTCAGAGAATATGTAGGATCCACTTTGCTTATTACACTGAGGCTTAGAGAGGTGGCTAAAGGCCACAGAACTTTGCCCTTATATTTAACATTGCCAAATGTTTGGAGACCACCTTCTCAAAAAAAAAAAAAGAAAAAAAAAAAAAAGATTGCATCTGGAACTGCAAACAGGAACAGAAGGAGGGAATTTTAGTCCTTTCCCCCACGTAGCCATTTGGTTGTTTCCAGCTCCTTTTCTTTAAATATGAAATGAAGGGGGGCGCCTGGGTGTCTCAGTGGGTTGGAGCCTCTGCCTTCGGCTCAGGTCATGATCCCAGAATCCTGGGATCGAGCCCCGCGTCGGGCTCTCTGCTCGGCGGGGAGCCTGCTTCCCCCTCTCTCTCTGCCTCTCTCTCTGCCTGCCTCTCTGCCTACTTGTGATCGCTGTCTGTCAAATAAACAAATGAATCTTTAAAAAAAAAAAGTAAATATGAAATGAAGGAATGCGTTTATGAGTTTTGCTGCCTAAATTTTACCTTGGTGTTTATTTCAAATGAAACATCAAAATCTCAACTGTAATTCTTGCTTCCCCCAGTGAATTTGGCTCAAAAAAAGAGAAAAGCCCACACTACTTCTTAAACATTACATATTATTATAGAAAAAGGAAACCTCAAAACTGAACAGAAAACTAGCACCTGGGTGGCTCAGTCAGTTGAGTGTCTGCCTTCAGCTCAGGTCATGATCCCAGGGTCCTGGATTAGGGTTAGGGTTGGGTGCTCTGCTCAGTGGAGAGCCTGCTTCTCCCTCTGCCCGCTGCTCCCCCTGCTTGTGCTCATATGCGATCTCTCTCTCTCATTCTCTGTGTCAAACAAATAAATAAAATCTTAAAAAAAAAAGAAAAAGAAAAAGAAAACTAGCTTGAATCAATAAAATTAAATTTAAAACCATATCAGAGGCTTGGGAAGTTAAAGTGAAAACTGACAACCACTCTTTGATCATAGCTGGGTTTGATGCCAAAGGAGTTAATTTTGGGGGAATTCAGCAGAATGTTCTCTTAGTGTCTTCCCAGCAGACACCAAACTAGGATTAGATGCACAAGCATTTTCCTAAAGGGTACTAGTGCCAGCCTCATGGGGGAGCTACCAGAGGAGTGGCACAAGACCTTGCAATTAGGACAGTTGGTGTAATGGCTTGCTATCCCAGGCTTAAAATTCTTAATGATTTTTGAATGGAGGGCCGCACGTTTTATTTTGTACTCAACTTATGTAACTGGTCCTGGAGGAAATGCCTGTGCTAGAAAATGGGGGAGGAGCCAGGAAAGGTAGAATAGCTGCATCTGACCTCGGTGCCAATTTGACCCTGAATGAAAGTGAGAGGAAGGGAAGGTGAAGGGGAAGTGTCCTAGACTGCAGTGCAGTTGAAGGAATGCTCAGTGAGACCGTCACAGGATGGAATCCTTACCAAACTGGTAAAGTCAAAGGAGCTCTGGGTCTCCCGGGAACCTGGCTGCCTCCGCATTGCTGCTCAGTCATTGGCTGGGAGCAGCTGAGGGAGTCATGGTCTCTGCACACACAGCAAGGGGAGTTCAGAGCAGCAGCTGGGGCCCTGGGTAATTTCTACTCCCTGCAGGATGCAATCTCAGGATGCCACATAACATTCTCTGTTGCCCCTACCTTTGCCCGAGGCATCTGGGAGATTCAAAATTAGCATCTGTTTCTGCATTTTCCTATTGCTGCCCTAAAAAATTGCCACAAACTTGGTGATTTAAAACAACACAATTTTTTTTTTTTTTTTAACAGTTCTGTAGGTCAGAAGTCTAACATGGGTCTCATTGGGTCAACCTCAGGGTGTCAGCAAAGCTGTCTCTCTGGTAGCTTCTAGGGAAGGTTGTTCCTTTGTCTTTTTTCACCTTCTAGAGGTCCCCTGCAGTCCTTGGCTCATGGCCTCGTTCCTTTATCTTCAAAGGCAGCAATGTTACATCTCTCTGGGCCTTTATTCTGTAGTCAGGACTTCCTCTGACCACAACTACAAAGTGTTCTCTGATTTTAAGAATCCATGTGATTAGATTGGGCCCACCTGCATGATCCAGGATACTATCCCCATCTCAAGGTCTTTCACTTAATTTTATCTGCAAACATTGCTTTTTTCATGTTAAGAAATATATTCAGACTTCAGGGGTTAGGGTGGGACCTCTCAAGGAGCTATTATTTTGCCTACCACATTACTTTTCCCTTTAAACTAGTTTTTCTTCACAGATTTCTCTCTCTTCTCTCTTTTTTGCAAGGGGTGTTTCGATTTTGTGACAAGTTAGGTAATGAAAAAGGTGTCATTCCATATGTAATGAGTGTACGAACAACGGCAGCACTCTGTTTCACCTCCAGCTAACGGTGGGACTCTTAAGGGACAAATCACAAATCCATTATCTGTGCAGGCATATGTGTTTGTAAACTTTTGTTCCAAAGCAGTGGTTCACAACCTTGGACTTCTAGCAGAACCATCTAGGGGTGTTGTAAAGTCCTGATAACCCAGGCACACGAGATTAAATCAAAATCTCTGGGGCCATAGGTGGCCTGAAAAAGCTTCCAGGTAATTCCAGTATGTAGCCAGAGTTATGATGTTTTACAGGCCTTAAATTGTGTAACATATTCTTGGGCAATGACAAGTGAAGAGCTTTTAACATTAGACTTTTCCATGGTAGGTGGTCTTTGCCTTAAATAACTTTGACTTGTAACATATAATAGATTGATGAAAAGCAGATAGTTTCATTTATCACAGGCAACCCATGTCAAACACCAATAATTTATTTTCATTTTTAAAATAATAGAGGATAAATGATCTTGTTCATGTTCTTTCTGCCAGAGCCTATTTAAGATTATAAAAACCTGAAAAGCATTACTATTGTAGGCCTTAGAACCAAAATAACTAACAAACCAATCTGATATTGAAAATGCACAAAATAGGGGCTTCCGGGTGGCTCAGTTGGTTAAGCTTCTGACTGTGGCTCAGGTCATGATCTCAGGGTTTTGGGGTGGAGCCCCAAGTTGGGCTCAGTGTTCAGCAGGGAGTCTGCTTCTCCCTCTCCCTATGCCCTTCCCCCTGCTTGTTCTCTCTCTCCCTGTCTCAAATAAATAAAATATTTAAAAAATGTACCAAATGGAAAACTTAGAATAAACATATATATAGAATCCACAATTATAATTAGGAAACTGTGGGACATTTACCTTTTCTAGTGTTAAATTTATATTATCCTAAAATTTGCCAGCCAGTAGTGCTTGAAACTGGATAAAATAGCACCACTTCAACACACTGGGAAGAATAATGGGACAACGTAAAAGTAATTTCAAAAGATCCTGGCCAGACATGCAAGGGTCTCATTTCAGAACAACTTGAGGAGCCATTTGACCCAGCATCAGGGAAAACAGAAAGAGAGCTTCAGTCATTTGCTTATTTAACTATTTTTAAAGATGTAATTAGTTCTATTGAATTATTGCAGCGGAGGAAGGATGGAAATACGAGAACTAGTGCAAAGTAGGAGGGGAAATAAAGGTAGTGGGAACTCAACTTGAAAATTTCAAAAGATAAATAATGTTGAAAACAAGGACCACGTTGGTTTAATATCTTGTTTCCTTTTGTTTATTCCTGAGCATTAGAAGGTTTGTGGACCCATGTACGGAAGCAGTATTTGGAGGTTCCATGTTCCCGGCTTTCACTGATCTGGTGTTGCTGAGGGCAGATCTAGACAGATGGTTGATTGAGCCCGTCTCCATGTTCATTCTCAGATGATGGGTTCGCCTGCTACCCCAGGCTCTCACTCTGCCTGATGCAAAATGGATTTAGTCCCCATCTAGAGTATGCAAAGCTGCTTAGAGAGGGAACTGCAGGAATGAGAGTATTGAGACTACTTGTTCTCTCCAGTGAATGCTCATGTGAAGAAACAAAATCCATTTTCCAACCGTTTTATTTAATATACTTCACAAACTTTCATGTCCCTAAATAAGGACCAGTGAAAGGGAAATGTCTGATTACTTATTCTCCCCAATCTGGCAAAGAGAGTGGTCTCTCTCCTTTGCTCTCCTTTTTGTTCTTGCCCTCCTCTCCTGAAGGCACAGAATGCAGAATCTTTGGGACCACCTTTAAGATATAATGCATTTTTTTTTAAAGACTTCTTTCCATCCTGTGAAGCAGATAACATAACAGGGTTTTGAGAACGACCTCTTCCCCATTCCCAATATCTAGTCATTCGGGCTTAACTTATCAATCAGTCATCACTCAGGGTATACCTTAGATAAATCAGTTATTAGAAACTGAAGTGGTCTTTGTTTTTTGGGTTGGTTTTTGGGGGGGTTGTTGTAGATAACTCATTATCTTTGAGGTTACTAATATTGTGTGTGGTTCATTCATCACTATGTGTAAGCAAAAAAAAAAAAAAAAAAAGCTCTTCCCTTTACCAACAACACAGTGCAAAACCTCTCAACTCCTTCCAGTAAATGGAATGTTTTCCTTGTAGACTGATTTTGTTGTTGTTGCAGTTCTCACTGAGTGTAGTCGTTTTCGGGTTTTATGATAAACTTAGGTGAAGGATTGTCAAGTGCTGGCATTTGGGGGATTAATGAGGTGTTCCTTTCCCTCCCTATAAATTCACCCAGAAGTACACAAATTTTCTGGGCGTGTTTTTCCATGCAGAGGACTGAACAAGTCCCACATTAGCTAACATTTAAGATAATAATAATGATAAAATTTATTGTCTGGAAATGAAAATATCAATCCCTCATACCCAATTTGTCCGTTGTGCTTTGGTACAACCTCAATCCAAATTGAGTTAATCAGGAGTGACCTCATAGGGTCACTAACTCTAAAATTAATTCTGGTTTTAATGATATATGCCTCTAATTTATACCTAAAAAGTGTGGACCACCTGTGTTGTTGACTGGCTGTGATCATCTTGAGACCTAAGGGATTTGTATCAAGAGAAAGCCCAGACATGCAGGGTACGTGTTTCTTTAAAGTGATGCTATAAAAATTATTTTCTCGATTAAATCTGTTATTCATTTTTTATTTTGTAAAGCCATAAAACTCATGGCTTTGAAATGATTGAATATATGCTTATGATTTGTTTTCACTAGCCTCCTTCCTTATTCCCCTTCTCCAATGACACCATTCATGTAGCATAACCACACGTCTTTTAAAGCACATTTCTTAGACAAGGCTACATTTGGCACCAGCCTGTGGCTTACAGTGAAACAATTTTATAGAAAATAGCAGTATTAATTAGATATAAGCTGGTGAGCTAGAAGTAAATGTTTGTGATCATCGTCCAAAGCCAAACAGGAAAATGTAAAAGCAATAATAAATATGTTCTCCTTCATTCCAATATACCAGCTTAGGCAAATTTTTGGCTGGAAAAGCATAAGTGAGTAATTAGATAATTGCTGCCTTGATTGAGCTTAATAGGAAACATTTCAATTAGGCTAAAACTACACAGAAAGGAAGTGGGTTTTTTACAAAGGGAAACATTCCTTGTCATGCAACTGTCAGCTTGTGCCCACACTAAGAGATGGGATTAAGTGGATCTCTGCAAAGGAAACAAAAAAGAAATGATTGCAGTAATTAGACCTATACTTAAACATTGTGTCTTCTGATAGAATTTCTTGATGATTCTAGCCTCGATAACGCAGCCCCTATAAATGTCTTGCCTGTAACAAATTACTGCCTTAAGTCTATGGCAAAACAAGTTCCTGGAAAAAAAAAAGTTATGATTTTCTCATACTACAAAAACTAACATTCTAGAATTGCAGGCCTCTTCATGAAGCCACCTGCATGCTAGCAAATAATCAGAAAAGCCATTTGGGGCTAGTTTGCATGGTTAATAGTTTCTCCTTAACATACCTTGAGTGTGTGTATCCAGTTCTTGACTCAGAGCTGGAGCCATATGTAAAAATGCTCCTTTCAGAGAATAAATGTCCAAAGAACAGTACTAGGCCTAATGTCCTGGGAGCTGAAGCAGTGATATGACCCTCTTGACCTGTCAGCATCGGGGTTTTATCCATTGCAAGGGCACATGGTTCTCCCCACGGGTGGTTAAATTCATGGGAATAGTGTAATATAGATGCCATTTCATGGCCCTCAGCAAGTTGCAAATTGCCCAGCCTGAGGCCTCACACGTATAGACCCTCAGTAAATCGTTAATGTTGTTTTAATATTGCTTTATATGAAAAAGAGAATAGCTTGAGCTCTTACTAAGTGAGCAGTAGAGAAGCCACTGATAGAACACCAAATTACTATACCACCTCTGTAGAAATAGGATATGGCATCCAAATCTTGGAAGAATCTTGTTAAGGCAAACATAGGTCCCTTTTAAGGTCTGCCATGGCACTGATGCATCTGAAACAGCCCAAAAAGCTGTTGATTCCTTCTGTCTTTCTGACATCCTTCTCTCTCAGTGTCTCTGCTATACAATGTAGCAATGTACATTGAGGGCTGAAGAACAGCCCTCAGAGGCAGCAGCATTGGCAAGGCTCCTTGACTTCCTGATATCCTGCTGAGGTTAAGAGCGTGGACTTTAGAATCAGTTAAGCCTAATTTTAAATTTGGGCTCTGTTACTAGCTATGTAACCTCTGGCCAGTTACTTAACTTTTTCAAACCTCAGTTTCTTCATCTGTGAAATAGGAATGGTAATATTGTCCCTCCCCCTTGGAATTGATGTGAGAAATTGATAATGTAATGCTGGTAGACCTTAGCACAATTAAGCACTCAAACATTCTTGGCTCCTATTATTACTAGAGGGCATGAGTTCTCATAATAGAGCACAGTGCTTAAGAAGTGCTTTTTGGGGGCTCAGTGGGTTAAAGCCTCTGCCTTTGCCTCAGGTCATGATCCAGGGTCCTGGGATTGAGCCCTGCATCAGGCTCTCTGCTCAGTGGGGAGCCTGCTTCCTCCTCTCTCTCTGCCTGCCTCTCTGTCTACTTGTGATCTCTGTCAAGTGAGTAAATAAAATCTTTGGGAAAAAAAAAAAAAGTGCTTTTTGAAGTCAGTCGTGCCAAGGATTTGCTTCTCCATCCTCTTTTCCAACCAGCAGCCCAAGTTCAAAAGCTTTGAAGAGGTGTCAAGACCACCTCTGGTCTGCTTTAGTTTGCCAGAACGTAAAGCTAGTGCGAAGTTTGAGGAGCCAAAACTGAGATGAACTGAAACCTTGCATCAGGGGGTCCCCATTAACAGTCCTCCCCCTTCTGGCCAGTGTTACCCAGCAGTGGGACAGATGGGTGATCTCTTATTGTGGTCAACGGCTTTGAACAGAAAGCAGCACTCCTCGCTCTTCCCCAGGTGACCCAGTTGGGTGTATGAAGTTCTTTCAGTGCTAATGACTAAACATGGTGCATTTGACTATTTACATTATTAGGATTTTAACATAAAACAGGCTTCAGTTGTTGTTAACTTTTTGGAGGCCATTTGAAGGGAAAACTGGAAGCCGTTGAATAGAATGATTTGCACTGATTAGTTTCCCAGCACATAGGATAGGAACTTCAAGCCTATGACCATAAAGTTAAAGAGTTTGGGAGATGGCTGGGTTTAGATTGTTAAAATTAGATTGTGACAAATCACTACTTTGTAGTTTGGAGAGTAGACTTGATAATGAAGGTTTCTTTGGGAGATAAATTTATAAGCATTTCATGTGCCCCGTACAGAATTGTTTCTAGTTCTTTTTTCAGGTTCCTCAAAACCAACCATGGTAGGTTAAATGAGAAAGATTTTCAGGCTCTCATTTAGTGGGTAAAACCTGAATTTGTTTTTCTGCTTTGGGGCAGGTGGTCCACTAAATGAGGAAGTAGGAAGAGAACCCCCAGATCAATTCTGTGGAGAAAGCTAGAAGCAGTGCTTTTGGGGGCTGGGAGTTATATAGCTTCACTGGCCTTTGCTTTTCATGATGAGCTGATAGAGATTCCCATATGCCCTGTCTCCATTTGTCCTTAGGCTGTTTACGACCAATTTTCCTATAGGGAAATGTCACCCTGGAATCTCAGATGGCAGACTCCACTTCTGTGGCAGGACTTAGGTGTTGTGTGCCTAAAGGACAGAGAAATGCTCATCTTTTCTGTTAAACTCTTTTTTATGTGCCTTTGCATTCAGAAATGTGGCCTTTCCCTAGGAACCCTTTTTACTGAGAGTTCTGCATTATGACAGCAGCTTGACTTGCTGCCAGAGAAGCTGGAAATGAAGGAAGTTTAAGATAAATATCAATGGTGATTTTTTTTTCTTGGTCACTCTCTCTCTCTCTCTCTCTCTTTTTTTTTTTTTTTTTACAGAAAAGTCATATGCTCATATCCTAACTTGTCCCAATAGAGGGTCAATTACAACCAGTTGGCTGTAAATCCAATCCAAGAAAAACACTGAGAGAAGGAACTGTAGCAACAGATACTGAGGGTCTCTAGAATCACTATAAATGTTAAGAACATGTCAGCGGTGAACTCAGGGCCTTTAAGCGATATTTTAGGACCCAGCGCTTCCCAACATGGCCCCCAATGAATAAAAGTTATCCAGGCATTTTTGTATGGTTGGGTTTTTTTGTTTGTTTGTTTTTTTAAGAAATCTTTTAAAGTTAAAATAAAGTCATGGTTAAAATTTCATGAGTAACATGATTTTTAAAAGTTCATTAGCAGGCTGTCATAGTCAAAATTGAACTGTAGAAGGTGGGTTTGGTTAAGTCCTTTTTCCACCCAAGACTTTAAGACCATTTTACCTCTACTGTTGTGTGCCTAAGCAACTTCTAAATTTTCTCCCCTCCCTCTGATATCTAAAGAAGAAGCAGTGTTACATTAAGAAAGGGATGTTCACAAAGTACATTGCAATAAGAATTACCTTTTAGGAATCAAAAAGAATTTTGGAGGTGGCAAGCCTTGGAGAACCTTTTTGACATCTATGCCTTGACCGGTATACTCCTAAATGGTTTTAAAAACCAGAAAAGTTAAGAGGACTTGATGTGCCGAGGAGAACAAAGATTCCACATTGCCGCAACAGTTGCTCACTTCCTGGGGGAAAGAAAATGGCAATGCAAGCATTTTTTGGCCTTTCATCTAGGTGAGAACGGAAATCCAATTTCTTCATCCTGCATATACTTACGGTATGAAATATGATCATTTAGAAACAAGAGCAGTAAGGATCCCTTGTCACAGGGCAGTCATTTCTTTCAAAAAATTGATTTTTGCATTTTATGAGATGTTTGTCTTCTATCTAATAAGCTTCTTGAAGACATTCTGGCAATGTGCTAGAATTCTAGGTTTTCATCCTGTTATTACCAAACTATGTGATATTTAGCAAGTAATTAAACCGCTATAGGCCTTGGTTCCTAATCTATAAATCAAGGTTGTTTAATTAAAGGTTTAGATGACCATTTCCAGCTCTTACATTCCAGAATCTATGAACCACGTTATCCATTAAACCTCAATCTTGGCAGTGAATCAGAATCAGCTAGGGAGCTTTAAAAATTACAGATACCTTGGCCCCATCCCACAGAGGTTCCAATGCAGTATATCCAATTCCACTCTGCTTCTGAGTGAAGCTCTTAAAAGTTTTTTTAAAAAGTAGATGTATAACCAGAGGTGATGCTGCAATAAATAGTTCACTCCTGGCTGGGTACTTCTGTGTTCCTCGATAGAGGAGCCTGATCTAATCAGTTGAAATTTGATAAAATATATCTCATGAAACCTTCCCATTTAGGCTTCTGTATCCCGGCTGCCAATCCTTTGGAAGCCCCATTCTTCCTTGATGCCACATTACAAACATGTAAGCATCCATATATCAACTCACCTGTCAGATAAATGGTAGAAGGGTGCACATGCTAACTCAGTATGACCTGTGAATACTGTGACTATGAAAGAAGGAGATCCTATTTTATCCAACTTATGAGACCATCTTAGGTGTAGAGACTCCTTGATAGGAAGGACTAATTAAAAGATAAAGAAGTATCAGGCAATTTTACATTTAATCCTTGCAACCAGAGAGGCATCAATATTTCATTTTACAGATAAAGAAAATAAGTCTCACTGAGGCTTACCTCTCTTACCAGAGACTGCATAATAATAGGTGGACAGATAACGTCTAATGTAGAAGCCTGTGACCCCCAAAAGGCCATGTTACCACAGGGAAGGGAAGGACCATTCTTCACAGCAGGGCTTTTCAGATGCTTCTGTGATCATCCTTACACAGGCCTTATCTAGTTGAAGGGCTGACTTTAGTAGCCCCGGGCTCCACTCCATAATTCAAGAGCCCCTTAACTTGAAACTTTAGGAAAATAAAGAAAAGGAATACTTGAGAATCGTCAAAGCCATATGGAAGAACCATGGTAAAGACAAGTTGAGACCAGCTCTCTTAAACCCAGCTGGAAGTAGCATAAATTGGTACTATCTTTCTGAAAAGTAATTTGGTAGTACATATTGGGAATTTTAACTAGATTCACATCCTTTGACCTAGTACATCTAATTCTAGGAAGCTGTTCTAGGGAATAATTATAGGTGTGGACTAACATTGAATAAAAACAATAGAACTTCTTTAGAACATTATGTATAATAGGAAAAAAGAAAAATCTAAATATTTACTGAAGGTGAATAGTTCACTATACTTAAGTACAACCATATGATGAAATATTGTATGGCATCAAAAATAATGCTTCTGAAGAGATTTTAATGAGGTGTGGAAATATTAATGCTATTATATGAAAAAAAGATACAAAACTATATGGTATGATCTCAACTATAAAAATAAAGGATGTAAGCATTAAAAACTCTAAAACGTTAACAGTAGTTATCTCCAAGTAGTAAGATTATAAATACAGTTCATTTGCTTTATACTTCAGTGTATTTAAATTTTTTCTGAAATGATCATGAATTATTTTAAGAAGTGGAAAACATTAAAATATACTTGTGAAAAAAATGAATCATAGAGTTTGGCTAGAAAAAGAATACTGGACAGAAATAAATTAGGAATAGTAGACCAGCGACCCCAGTTCTAAATAATCTAAGCAAGCCCACTGAATGCTATTTACTTGGTAGGAATCCATCTTCTCTGGGCCATGGTTTCCTCATGTGTCAAATTAGGGGACAGGATCAAAGGAATGTTAATGACCTTTTTATCTTTAATATTAAAAAAAGACTTATCACAACCTTGCTATAAAGAGTCCATATTTTCTGATAAGAACAAAATAGAAATGTTACCCAATAATTTCTCTAGTCTCACTTTTTTTTCCCCTGCATTGAAACAATAACCAGACTATAGCAGAGATTCCCATGGTGTTTCAAGGGTATAAATAATTTTGGTATATAGACAAGATCAATGTAGATAAGCATATAGACACACAAAGTATGGCTGATAAGATACTCTGAAAGGCTCCGTTACTTAGTACAACTAAATCTGGATAAATTAGAAGCCTATTTCTCAAAGCCTTCCCAGGTCTGAAGGAAGCTAAGTCTTTAAGGGAGCCTTTAAGGGCAAACACAAAGAAATGAACAAACAACGCCAAACAAACAGAACGATACAAAACAAAAAATAATCAAAAAATAAAAGAGAACACCCCACCCTTCAAATAATCTCTCCCCAAACACCTGAGAACTGAAATCAGAAAGGGGAACAATAAATGATTGGATCAGGAGACTTAGACTGAGGCTTGCTATAATATCAGATTGCTAACCTAAAATTTCTGGATTATCCTTGATCCTCTGTAGGGGAGTTTACATGATCTCACACTGGTTGTGCCATAGTCTCATGGTAGAAAGAAACCTAAATCCTTTTTGTAGGAAAGCGGCCTCACTGTAGCCATTCGGGATTCCCACAATTAAAGTCCAGTTAAATGAATTTGTAAATATTAGCCAAGCAGCCAAGTGGGTGGAGACCCAATAGGGTCAGGTCATTGGCTACCTATGGAAGGATTCAGCAAATAAGTGAACGGACTGAGGAAAATGGGAATAAAATTTCTCACTTTTGGTGATGGTTGATAAGGGCAAACACAGAGCATACCCTTTGGCATTGGATTGGAACTGCAGATATTGGTGTGAACTCATGACTTCCAATATATAGGTAGATACAGAAATAACTATAAAAGTAAAAATGCATATATATAGATTTATGTATATGTATGTACATGAATATATTTTGTTATTCTGTCCACTTGAAAGTGCCTGAAAGATCTCTGTAGTAAAGAGCACATTTAATACTGAGGCCAAGTTTCTAAATACCATTTTCCACTAAAAGGAACTAGAGCTCCTTGGAGAAATGGCTGATTTCAGGGTTGGGACAAGGATAGTATAAGATAAGCTTGGAGGTCTTATGCCAGAAAGTAAGGATACAAAGAATGATGGGGGCATGTGAAAAGGACATATAAAATAGTTTGAAAGGACTCTTAATGGCCAAATCTGGGACAATTTGAGCACTAAAATAATACTAATGGCTTATATCACATTGAATAAAATAGGAATCCAGAGTCCTCACTTTATAAATAAATACTTTAATAAATAAAAAATAGAGATAAAAGAAAGTTTTTATGTAGAATGCTACTAAATGTAGAAATAACATAATTAGAAAATTATAGTAGCTATTATAATAATAATTCAGTCAAGAAATATAAATATATGCTAACATTTGACATCATGTGCCTCCTGACATATTGCCCTGAGGTAACAACATAATTGTTTTAGAATCTGAATCTTATGAAGAAGCATCATGAAAACCCAAATTGAGACATGTTCTACAAAACCAGTGACCTGTAATATTAAAAAATGATAACAGCATGAAGGTTAAGAAAGAACTGAAGAACTACTTGAGATTGAAGGAACTGAAGAAACATAAGAACTAAGTGCATTGTGTGATTATTGATTGTATGCTTTGCTATACAGTACATAGTTGGAATACTTGAAGAAACTCTTGGAATTTGGGGTGGGGGGTTTAAGGAAATTCTATTATTCTTGCAGTTCTTCTCTAAGTTTGCATTTATTTCAAAGTAAAACATTTTTTAAATTATTGCACAGTTTTATAAATTCACAAAATAAGGAATGGGAGTCAGTAGAAACAAACAAAAAGACTTAAACCTACAAAGATTTTAGATATCTGAATGATAAGATAAAGAATTTAAAATACTGTTAAAAAAACTAAACAAACAAAAAAAAGAATTTAAAATACTGTTATACACTTTTTAATGAACTAAAAGGTGGAATTTAAGAAGTACACAAGGAGCAAGAGACTTTTAAAAACTACTATTCAGGTTAGAAAAAGAACTAAATTTAACCTGTAAAGTGAAAAAAAAAAATGTTGATGTTAGAAATCCGAAGTACAAGCCAAAAAGAAGGTCAAAAAATTGAAAAGAATGTAGTGAACTAGAAGAAAGAGCTAAAGAAATGATCAGAATGTGGCTCAAAGAGACAAAAAGGATTGAAAGTAGAATTGAGAAGTTAAGAGACATCAAATGCAATGCAAAGATCCACTATTCATCTGTAATAGAATGTCCAGATGATATACTAAGGAGAATGAAGGATCATTAATATTTAAAAGGAAAAAAAACTGATGTTTAAAACAAATGAAATATAAAATTCCAAAAATAGGGTGCCTGGGTGGCTTAGTCAGTTAAGCATCTGCTTTCAGCTCCGGTCATGATCTCAGGATCCTGGGATAGAGCCCTGCTTGGGGCTCTATCTAAAACAGAACACCAAAGGGCTTGGGCTCCTTGCTCAGTGGGGAGTTTGCTTCCTCTTCTCCCTTTACCCCTCTCCCCTCCTCTCCACTTGTGCTCTCTCCCTCTCTCTCAAATACATAATAAAATTTGGGGGTGCCTGGGTGGCTTAGTCAGTTAAGCGTCTGCTTTCGGCTCAGGTCATGATCCCAGGGGCCTGGGATCAAACCCTGCACTGAGGCCACTGCCTAGCGCCAAGCCTGCTTCTCCTTAGCTCTCTGCCTTTCTGCCTGTTTGTGCTCTCTGGCTCTCTCTGTCCCTCTGTCAAATAAATAAAATCTTTAAAAAAAAATCCTTAAGTAAAGGTAGCACTACCATATCCCAAGTAGAAATTTTTTGAAAATCTGTACACAGACATAACATAATTAAACTACAGAACACCAAAGATAAAGAGAAGATCATATTGTAATTCTATTTTTAATTTTTTGAGGAACCTCCATACTGTTTTCCACAGTGGCTGCACCAGTTTGCATTCCTTCTAATAGCACAATATCATATGATCCAGTAATTGCACTACAGGGTATTTACCCAAAGAATATGAAAACACCAATTTGAAAAGATATATGCATCGCTCTGTTTCTTGCAGCATTATTTACAACAGCCAAATTATGGAAGCAGCCCAAGCGTCCATTGATAGATGTGTGGATAAAGATGTGAGACACACACAGAAACAATGGAATTTATCCCACCATAGAAAAGAATGAAATCTTGCCATTTGCAATGACGTGGATCTATCAACAGAGTATTATGCTAAGTGAAGTAACTCAGTCAGAGAAAGTCAAATATCATATGATTTCACTTGAATGTGGAATTTAAGAAACAATACAAACAAGGAAAAAGTGAAGAAACAAACCAAAAAACAAACTCTTAACTAAAGAGAACAAACAGAGGGTTACCAGAGGGGACTGAGGGTTGGGTGGGATTGAATGAAAAGGTGGAGGGGATTAAGGGTACATTTATTTTGATGAGCACTGAGTAATATATAGAGTTGTGGAATCATTATATTGTACACATGAAATCAACATAACAATGCATGTTAACTATACTGGAATTATAAATAAGTAAATAAATAAGTAAGCAAATAAATAAAGATTTAAAAAGGACAAAGAGAAGAACCTAAAAACAGCCAAAAAGAGAAAAGATGAATCATCTAAAAAGAAATAATAGTTGGATAACAATAGATTTCTCAATAGCAGCAAGTGGAGGCCAGGAAACAATGGAAAACATTTTTTACGGTGTTGTCAACCTAGAATTTTGTAACCACCAAACTATATTTTAATAATGAGCACAAAATAAAGATATTTTCAGATGAAAAACAGGGTTTATCTCTACTAGTATTGTGGCTGACTTGTGCACTCCCAAAATTTATATATTGAAGCCCTAACCGCAGTACTTCAGAATGTAACTATACTTGGAGATGGGACCTTTAAAGAGGTAGTTAAGTTAAAATGAGGCTGTTAGGGTGAGCCCTACAACAAACTGTTTGGTATCCTGCTAAGAAGAAGAGATTAAGACATATAAAGAGAGACACCAGGGTGCATGTGTGCACAGAAGTATAACCATTTGAGGACGAAACAATCAGAGAGTGGTCATCTGCAAATCAAGGAGAGACCTCAGGAGAAATCAACCCTGCCAATACTTTGATTTTGAACCGCCAGCCTCCAGAACTGGGACAAAATAAAATTCTGTTGTTTAAGCTACCCATTCCTGGATATTTTGTTATGGCAACTCCAGCAAACTAATATGTCTTTCCATTTACCAAAAGAATTTTAAGAAAAACAATTTATACGTCAAAGAAGAAAATGACCTTATCAGAAAGGTTAGAGATAAAAGAAAGAATGGTGAGCAAAAAACCTGGTAAATATTTAAATAAACATTGTATAAAATAATAGTAGGAATAGGTTCTGAATACCAGGATTGGCAAACCACGACTTGAAAACCAGATTCTCTAGTCTCTGTTTTATTTCCTTCGGTATCTGGTCTACCTTTGCTGCAATGTGGAGTGTTAAGGGTATTTCTCCATTGTTTTCTCTGAGTACTAAAGGGACTACAGTAACTCTGTAGCCAGTGTAATAATGTTGGTGGTGCTATATAGCAAGTCATTCAAAAGTCAGGACCATTTAGTGGGACAAGAGACAGGGTTCTGGGTCAGATACTCCTCCCCAAGGGAAAAGTCCCTATTCATTGTGAACCTTGGAGGATTTGGGTTTGATTTTCTCGAGTGAATCCAGTTTTTCTATTATACTCTTCGACATTATGTCAATTTTAACTTGATCAGCTTTATCTAAAGTTGTAATGACACGAGCTGACAAACAAACATGAATAGGAAATTGTTCTCTTTTCATTTTTTTAAGGGAACATTAAGCTATGCCAGGCTTTATTCTTTCTCTTACCTCTCTCAAGCTTGACATATAGGTAAATGAGAATATTTCCACTGGACAAGTCCCAATTGGGTGCAGGCAAGTGTGATTTCTTTGAGTGTATAAAGGCCTTCATCTGTGTTTGAACTATATAGTCATCACTTACTTGCACTGGTGTTAAAATGTCTGGGCAGCCCTGATGGGATCCCAGAGAGGAAAGGAAATTCTGAAATGTAATACCCCCCTTTTGGAGGGCACATCATTTTATAGTCTTTCCCTTAGTCTCTGTCTTTCAAACAGTATCATAAGTAATTTAATATAATACCAGAGTCTTTGCGATTCTTTGTTTATAATATTGTCCCTTAAATAGCCTTGATGGGGCAAATGAAAGGAAAGACAATAGATTATAAAGAATCCAGTTGATTTTGCCACTATTCTTGGGTTACCTGGAATGTATTTCTCTTAAAATATGGGGTAAGAAAGGCAGAGAATATTAACCTGTGAGGATAGGATTTTTTGTCTGTCTTGTTTACTGCTATATACTATCCCCCTGCATATATATATATACACACACACACACTAGCCCCATGCCTACACACACACACACACACACAGCTAAAAATATATCTGGCAAAAGGAGGCATCCCCCTAAATTTGTGAAATAAATAAATCAGACTATAATAGCTGGGCAATGATTTTTCCCTCCCATACCTAATTTTAGATTTAAAATAAGAGAAAGATGCAAAACTATGAAAATGTACCCAGCCATATAAACTATGCACCGAAAATGCACGCAATAAGTATATGATTTCTAGAAGACCTTTATACCATGTTTCAGAGTCTTATATTCAAGACTCTTGAAAGTCGAGTGAAGAGAAAAATAACTTTCTTTTAAAAAGCTTTATGGGTATTAAAATCCACAAATACTTAATATGAAATGAAAGCCCAAATGTTTGTTTTGGAGCATTATTCAGCCATACTTTATGATGGTTATTAGCCATTCCTTTGGCCTATTTTGAAAAAAAAAATTCAGAGGCAATTGGCATCTTTAATGTAGACTTGGAAAAGGGAAGCAACACAAGTATCTTCCCTTAAGTAAGGAGAACATTACTCATTTGCATTAGCCGATGTAAAAAACTCCTTAAAAATGTACTAGAATCTCTAAATGTTAAAAATTCTATTATTTACACATTTCTGTGTTCTTTGTGTCATATAAGCAAGACCAACAGGATGAAAATAAGTGATATTTGAGTAATATTTTTCTATTTTTGTACACTTGAGTCAATTCATTAAGGAGTGTCCACACTGAAGATGATACTATGAATAATACACAATGAATAATTTTAATTATTAAATGAGTCACACTTTCTGTGACAGTATATTTTAAAACAACTTCTTCATGGGGTACATTTTTTCAAAAGGAGTTTAAAAGATTCTCAAATCAGTTGTAAAGTTCAGTTTGGTGCTGAACTTTTACTGTTGCTTCTAAGCACTGAGATCACATAGTATTGATGGTAACAGATATTCTCCCATGTTTTGCAAGCATTTTCCAGAATATACAATTATATAGGATCGCTACATTCATATTGTAAAGGGCACATCATCACAGGGGTGGCCAACTGAAAACTTATAGAGTGTTGTTTGCATGACACCAAAATAGTCATTCAGTTCAGTAAAAATGCAAGAGGTAAATTCAGTTAATAAATCAGCCTGTTGGGTATTCAGTAGAGCAAATATTCAGTTCAGTGTTTTTTTTAATAGTTGTTTGTCATTGTATATACCCAGCTTATGCTTTAATAAAAAACAGAAGACAAAGAACAACCTATTCTTCTATGATGGTCTCAGCCAGGAAAAAATGTCAGTGACGTTAGAGCTGCTGTGTACGTTAACTACTGTTAGGTTAAAGCTCTGAGCACTGAATAAGATCTGGAAATACACTCCAAGGATGCACTGTCCCTGCATTTGAATGTTCATTTTGTCTGTTTGTTTTTATTTTAGGAAATCTCATTGTTTAATTGAGAAAGAATTCGCTTCCAGGAAGCAGATTAGGAATGTATGTTTCCTTTAAATTTGAGTCTCTGTAGCCTTTGAATTTGCTGGATTATAGGTCTGCAGATCCTTTGCCATACACAGAATTCTCTCTCTGTACAGAAAATCAAACATGAAGATGTTAGCACCGTATTTAATTTACACACAAAAATTTTTGAAGTGGGTTTTGATGGCCTCAGTTTTTCTCCATGATTTGTTGTTTATTTAACCAATCAAAAGATTGTTTGCCTTTAGACAGTATGAGCAAGTTTTAAAAAGTACTACCTCAGCTAGTTATTTAGATTACCTCACAGTCCCCTCTGCATTAACTTTCACTGAAATTTCTGGTTGACTAGTTTTCTTGTGTTGTAATATAAGCTCTAAGGAAATAGACCCCATATTCTACTTTGTTGAGTACCTCAAAGAACCAGGTACTTGGCAAATACTTGGATTTTGCAAGTACCAGCATCATGACATCTAAACTGTTACAGTATATTGTGGTCTTATGGCCAACTGTCTTTTAAAGGTTAAGAATAGTTGCTTGATAGTAATGACTGTGGTAACTTATCCAGTAATGCAGTGATCCTCCCAGTGTGTCTGATATACAGGCAACGAATGGCCCAAGTGCTGACATCACCTAACTCTCTGGGGAAAGGACATTCACTTCCAATCCAGCTGAGAATAATTAAGTCTAAACAGGAAATGATGGACAATCTGCAAAACTCAGTCTTCCAAGCCAAATAACTGGAATATTCTAGAGCATACTAAAAGTGTGTGGGTATTAGGTTTTATAATTTTACATTGTATTAGATTTTATACTCTGTTTTGAAGTACGAGTATAATTATGAAATATAATTTATTTATATACATTGATTTATTTATATGCATTTGTTATTTATATACAGATCAGTTATTAGCCATCAAAATTGCCATTTTAGAATTGTTGCAACAGTTCTGCAGCTGCCCAGAAAATCTTTGTTATACTTCTAGAGCCAGTTTGAGTTACAGAAGAAAACAACTAATCACTCATTTAGTAACTTAATAATCACATCTTGATTTTACCCACATTGTATCTAGCTTGATCACGTCATTGCCCATGGTTGCCTCCAAATGACACTTGAATATTTACAAAATTCAAATTCATTCTCAAAAGAAAAAACTTTATGACCACTGAGGAGAGTATGAAAGGAAAAGAAGAAGAAAAGAAGAACCTCTGAGGGCATGTGCAAAATAATTCCTTAAGTGCCAAGTGCAAAGAGAACGATTTGCTGATGATTTGCATTTGTCTTAACAAGACTACAACTTTAGGGGCACCTGGGGGGCTCAGTGGGTTAAGCCTCTGCCTTCGGCTCAGGTCATGATCTCAGGGTCCTGGGATCGAGCCCCGCATCGGGCTCTCTGCTCAGTGGGGCGCCTGCTTCCCCCTCTCTCTCTGCCTGCCTCTCTGCCTACTTGTGATCTCTCTCTGTCAAATAAATAAATAAAATCTTTTAAAAAAATTTTAAAAAGATTACAACTTTAAATGGGACAAAATATATCTCAATGTTTTAAATTAAGCAATATATTTATATTTTAAGTACTATCTTCTCTCTTTGGAAATGATGTGTGGTATAGATGATAGTGTCATATGCTGTGCTATATAGTTCATAGGATCTAAGAAAACAAATTTTATTCAAAGGCTCCGCTTGAGTCAGAACATTCAGAAAATTATGTTGTAACATTTTTCTCCAAAGGTTGTCTTGCTGTAAAAGAGGAGAGGTAGTAACAATTGTTTCCTTAAGAGTTTGGGAGGAGGCAGTGGCGGCTATTATAGATCTTGAGGCGCCATAAGTGTTTTGGCGTCATTTTTAGGGAGAATCTATATTATTATTTCTGTTACGATACTGCAGACATTTTCAGTTAGACCTTTACCGAAGACTTTTTTTCGGATTCATTAAAAACACTTGAGCATCTACTGTGTGCCAGTGGGTCTCCAAAGAAAGTAAGACTGAGTCGTCCCTCTCTGATCAATTAAAAAAAAAAAAAAAAGCCTCCTTCATATCAGGAAACAGAAGGAAGTGTTCATTTAAAATGAGCCAAATCTCCTTCTTCCAGATAACAAAACCAAAATGTTAAGGACATATTAGTCAGTGGATCACTAGATCAGAAAAATAAACTAAAGAAGGAGGATGGAACGAATAATTAAATGAAGTTAGAAAAAAAAATAGTGCCTTGAAATCAAACTCCTAAGCAGAAAAGTGTAACATGTTTTAGAGGAAATGCAGGTCAGGTAAACATTTTGTCCTCCATGTGCAGAAAGGGAAAACTTCTGATCTGAAAAATTCTGAATAACATTTACTCCCAAGTACATGTGTTCTGGCTGAGAAAATGACTTGAGAGGCTGCGACGAATGGGAGATGAAGCCCAAGGACTTTCATCCAGCAGGGAGGCAAGAAGAGATGACTAGTGCTTTTCACACAAGGCTCTGAGAGCAAGAGGATCAACCCTCATAGGGTGGCAGGTGTGGCAGTAAAGTACAGGGAGCGTACGTGAGGTGCAAATCCTGAATGAAACTTGGTTCCTTCTGAGGCCAAGCATCTGCTGGCCCACCCGGTGCGGGCGAGTGACTCAGCAATTTCCAAGAGCCAGGAGTTTGACTCAGCCTCACCCTGGGGGTGAGCGCCTCCAGGAGCTTGGTGTAGCAGGATGGCCGAGATGCAAATTCTCTCACCCCGTCATGACCCCACACTGCACAGATCTTTTGCATTTGAGGTTTTTTTTTTCACCGACAGGCCATAGCTTGTTCTTTAGGAACTGCTAATTATTTAATTTCAGTGCTGCCTAAAATACAGGCTATTCAAAAATCAAATGATATTCTTTGCAACAACAAAAGTCTGAGAAGTGACCGTGTAGCTATGGGCCTTGTGAAGATATTTGACATGGGTTAGTGTTTGCTCACCAAAATTACTCGGGTCCTTGGGAGACGTTCTGACCATTCCTAGCCCCAAACTTATCTCAACCTTTATGTGTTCTCATGTACCATGTACACATGAGGGGGCCCCCGCCACTTTTTGGGGACCTGCCTACGGTCTTTTCATGGACTCACTGCCTGTTCCTTCCCTCCTGTGCCGCGTGATTGGTGGTCTGCTGTACACTGTGCAGATGTTCTCCTGTGCTATTTCATGATTATTTTTCAAGTGGCCTCTTAGTCAAGGGATGGCAGGTCAGCACAGGGAAACATCTGCTCTTACCATTTTTCTAAGCAAACAGCAGATGGCATTGCTGCTGTCCTTTTGATCTGGAGCAAAAATTCCCATGGCTGAGGTGTTGGTTTACACTGATGCTGCCTGGCAAGGGGCTGCTTGAGGGGCTGCCTCCCCCAACAGTAGCACTGCTTACAGATGTCTTCTCTGCAACTTACATTTTTAGTTTGTTTCTTCCTGTGACTCTACTTCTGCAGGGTGTCTTGAACTTTGATTCTTCCTCCTGTGACTGTTGCTTGATCGCTTCACTTTCACCAACTATGGTCTCCCCAGATTTCCTCCCATTTGTCACCTGTTGGGGCTCTACTGGTGTTGCCGGAAAAGACATAGTAAAGCTGCCTGTGTCACCTCGGGATTTGGGCACTGGCTGTGTGTACGCTATGCACTAACAAGGTTATCTAGAAAATAGTTGGACCACGAAGTTTTTTCTAGGTGCTTCCTTAGCCAAACAAAACCATCTTAAAATTACATCTTTAACAGTTGGGTTTGTAAAGCTGTAATGTGTGTGTTAAGTTTGTACTTACTAAACAGCTGTTATCTTTATAAACAGTGCAAATATATAAAGACATTTCTTCGACTTTGTTTTCTAGATGGAGTGTTAGTATGTTGAAAGAAGACAATTATTCCTTACATTTCTTCTTGATTTATGTTTGATTTCTAATGTATATTTCATTGAATTATATAAGCTTTAGTCATCTGCTGTCTTCCTCATTCTCTAGCATCTTTCTCTGTTAGGTGGTTCTTCTCTGATGTCCTTAATCAAGTTCTTTATGTATGTCTTTACTTCTTCTGCCTAGTCTCATATATTCTGTCAGGAGTCCCAGGAAACTTCTATTTCCTCATCTGTAAAATGGCATAATTATTTTCCTTATAAGATTAAATGAGATAGGATTAAATGAGGTAATATGTGCCTCAAAAGTGCTTTTAAAATGGCAATCATTATCATCATCTTCATCCTCAGTCAAGGAGTCAGCTTGATCATTTCCTTGCTGAAATGTTGGGTACTATTACTACTTCTTCTTTCTCACTGCAGGTCCAAGTTTGGTTGCCTTTTATTATACTACTTGGTTTCTTGTTTTATGTATTCCAACTCTGCATTAGTTTTTTATATCCCTAGAGAACTAACTATACTCAGATATAGTTCTTGAACTTTGTTCATTTTACTTTGTATAAATGTTACAACTTTTTGGCTCAAAAATCCCTAGATTCACACGTGTAACTTGTACATGGTATAGGAATCATACATTTAAAGATTTATTCTAATCTTTGCCATTGGTTACTGGCAAACAAATAAATGAAAGGCCAAATCATTATAAACTCTCACAGAGAGACAGAAATATATTGAAGCATGCTGCAGAGAGTCCCATGCCTTTCCATATATTCCCAGTTTGCTCACTCTCTGGTCAGAGTTCCACCCCATCTGATCCGCACAGCCCTATAATGGTACAAAATGGCGGGTGTGCCTACACGCTGCATTGCTTCTGTGTATCAGGTGGCCAGGCTATGGTAGCTCCACTGAATTTAAGTTTTATGCAGCTACTGATGTCTGTTTATATTCTCACAAAATTAGACTTCAAAAATGGCCCAATTTTTTAGGGAATGTAATTTTTCATAGCAAGGTATTTGGAAGCTCAGGAGATGTAAGCTTTCAGAATATTTAGCAGCCACCTAAAGTAATTAGAAAAAAAAAGAAATAGTATCTGTGCCTTCTGTTTTTGTTTTTTTTTTTCTTTCCTTCTTTCTTCTTTTCTGACACCAGAGTTTAGAACTTTTAATTTGTCCCAAAGTGGCTGAAACAAAAAGCATAATAAAACAACTCTGCTTTCCTTTACACCCATCAGTGCAAAAACAAAAACAAAACCATTTGTAGGGGAAAAAATGGTTTTGTACATGGGAAGAAACAATATAAATTCAAAACTTACAGATAAGGATTAGCTCTATCTCCCATCTCTTTAAAAAGTTTATATGAATACCAGTCAAAACCAACAGGGTATCTCCCTTGAAATGTTATCTCTGTGAATTTCCAAGTAGACTACAGGACCTTATACTGTCTTGGAATGTCCTCAGAAAGCTCCGTCATTGATTATGTAACAGAGTAAAAACCCCAAAGTCCTTTTTTTTTTTTTTTTCCCCCAAAGGAAAAGACAGCAGGATGGAAAAAGCTATTCAAACTTTGTCTTCTTTACATGTGCCTTCTGTTTTTTAAGACAGGTTCTCAGATGCAGAAGTTGTCAAAATGAAGGTCTTGGTACATGCCACTCTTTCAGAATTATATTACCAAATAAAAAGGGAGGAATAGAGGGGATATTTAAGAGAAAGTGTGACTCATGTTCCTAACAAGAATAGGCAGTCACCAACTGTGTGTGGAAACAATGCAGGAGCACGTCTGTTAACATCTAAGTCATTCTAGAAGTTGGGATTACCAAGAGTCAGTAAACTTTAAATACCAGTGATTAGTTTACGTAACACTGGAAAAACAGATCTCCTTCTATCTTTCAAATATTTCTGGTGAGCCCATCCCAGTGTCCTTTTATTTCACTTCCACTCAACTCTTCTGGAATTTGTCAAATTCTCTTATTGAAATGTTGCTCTTTTCCCCCCCTTATGTGTAGCCTTAGGTATAAGGCAGTCCCAAACAGTATTACCCATTCTTAACTAATTTTTTTCTTAATTTAGCACGTTTAATTTCATCCTTGCAAATTCCGACTGAAAATTTGATTTGCCATGCTTCCTTCTTCTGCCCTAGTTAGGGTCCTGACCTTTATTCTTTAAGTGTGTTCTCTTAGCCTATTTCCTTTTTCCCCTTCCCTATGAACTCTGTTTATTTCTCCATTTACTTTGTTTCTTTGATCTTAGTTTACAATCCAATTGGATTTATTTAACAATATGTTATAATTTATCTTACTTTAGTCCTCCTAGTGAAAACCTTTCTTCTTATTCGTTATATAATATTTTATGAATCAGTAGATCAGTCACTTTTCAATTCTAAGAGATGGACTCCTGAATTGGCCCTGGACTCTCTCCTGAACCCAAATCTGTCTTCCTCATCCCCTGCTGTACATTGCTATCCCTCCAACACTATAAACTCACCATGTTCCTATGTTTGGTAATGGAACCACCCAGTCATTCTACCCTGCAAATTTGGTATTTTCTTCACCTTATACCTCCTCCACTTATCCCGCATTCAAGTGGTCAGCACAACCCATTACACTGGCCTCGGGGTGTTTTTTATATCGATTTGCTCAGTTCCATGTTCATGTCACTGCACTCCCACTCCTCTTGGCCTCTGCTGTTCCTGACTTAGAACCCACTTTCCTGCTATTACCATCACCCCCACTACATGAACCACCCTCAGCTTCCCTGCCTCCTACCACATCCAAAACATTTTACACATGACCACCAGATTTCCCTTCTTAAAATGTGGCTCTTATTGTTTATTTTTGCCCCAAACCTTTCAGTGCCTCTCTACAGTCTACAGAATTAATTTGACTCCTTTTTATAATGGTTAAAATCTTCCACACTTTTGCCCCATTTATTCTCCCATCCTCTCCTCCATGCCTTCCATACTCACAAACTCCAGGCATTTTTGGATTTCTCTGAACTTGCTCTGCCCTTAACGTTTCCTTCCAATGCATCTTTCTCGTGTTCCTTTTGCTCAGGACTCTTTAATCCTCCCCAATTTCTGCCTGCCAAGATACAGGTCATTCTTCAAAGCCTACTCAAATACCACTTCTCCATAAAGCCATCCTTGACTCTGGGCTATGTTGCCTCCCATGCCTGCTGGCCAGCCTTCATTTCACTTGTTCCTTTTTTTCTAGTCTGTCAGCCATTACCTACCCTTATAGCTTATTATGTTTCTTTCTTTTTTGGGGAGAAGAATTTAAGATTCATAATGGATCCATTGGGATCCTTCCATGAGGACCATTGCTTTAATTAATCTTGTGTTCTCCATGGTGCCCAGAATAATGCCTTATATATATGCTTGGTACTTAGTAAATATATGTATGCATTTACACAAACATATATAATTAAAAATTAATCCCAATATCCCCATTTATTTCCTTTTTTATTTTTTTTAAAGATTTTATTTTTTTTATTTGAGAGAGAGAAAGCATCAGTCAGGGGAGGAGCATAGGGAGAGGGAGAAGCAGACTTTCCACTGTGCAGGGAGCCCAATGTGGGGCTCAGTCCCAGAACTCTGAGATCATGACCTGAGCCAAAGGCAGACGCTTAACCTACTAAGCCATGGCTATTTGTTTCCATTTTTAAACACAGCCAGTGTTTCTTTACTTTTGCAAAACATCAAGACTCAGGACCTCCCTTTCTCAATTGGGACTTGTACTTGGAGGAAGAAAGTAGGAAAGAATCCCTTAAAAGGAATTAATGGAGAATGCTGAAAGAACTGGGAAGTTTCCTTTCAGCTTGCCTTGCCTAATGAGCTTACATATATACCTGAAGCTTAAAAATCTTGAAGAACTTTATTTGCTTATATATGTATCTCCTCTATAAAAATGTCTTGAGTACCTATGGGCAGGGACTGATTGAATATATTCAATGTGTGAATGTCGAAAGTACAAATGAATATATAAATACAGAATATATAATGTAAAGAAGCTGGAAATCTTAACATAATTACTTTTAAATCTATTTAGAGAGTGATATATTAGCAACATGCTTAACCTATTCTAATGTATTACTTTTAGTTCAATACAAGGATACCTATATGAAAAAATTATGTTGTGCCATATGAAACTGATGATGTTTGAACATTTTAACAAAAAACAGCATTTTCACATGGCTCAATCTACATGGCGTGGAGTGGCTTCTGTCTTGAATCTCTAGAACTTAATGTTAGTGCTTAGGATCTACGTACATCTCGTTCTTTCTTTACCCTAACGTGGTTTGTTATTTTACTTTTGACTGAGCCTGTGGGGATAGAGTACTAATTAGTAATGCTGTAGTAATGCTTTAGTCATTACTAGTAATTGTTGGCTTAATCCCTGATAGTTATTGGCTCATATTAGTGCATTAATCAGTTGAGTTTATTATACTACTAATTAAAACATAAAATTAATTGAGTATGTCCTTTACTTTGAAGTTGGCCTAAAGGTATATACATGCCATGTCATGATCTTGACTCAGTAACTTCTGTGCTTGTTAGGGAATTATGCTCCTAGGCTCATCCATTTATTCATGATTCCATCAGCAAATGTTTCTTGAGCACCTGCTCTGGGCATACCATCCTGAACAACATAGGGCTTTTGGCCTCAAGGAGAGAAGGTGTGAAAGTGTTTGATATATGATCTTTGCTCAACTGACAGTCACTGTGATAATCATTATTATGATGATGGTTACAGCCTACTGATAGTTAGCTATATTTTAAGAATTTCTCTTCAAAATAAAAAAATAATTGATACATCTTTTTTTATCCTTCTGAGATTTTCATGACTAAGAACAATGATAAGAATCAAAAGGAGATGGCTTCATTAAGTAAATGATCAATTTGTGTGACTGTCTAGGAATTTATGTGGACCTTTGCTCAAGGTAATCAGGGACAGTGGAATCCAGAAACTTGACCCCTTATTTTTCTTCTGTCCTAAGCCTTTAAAACACTGAGAAGCATTTCACCTGTGAGAACGTGATTTAAAACTTGTACCACCGAGCCCTCTTGCTTACACTGCCTCTGTTGCCGGCTTGGGATGGAAGAATCAACGTATAAAAGTGTGTGTCTAGGGCTTCCTTGGTCCCTAATATTCAGCTCAATTGGTGGTAATAAAAACCAGAGTGTGATTTCAAGTCCCCAAGTGCCAAGTAGATTCACTGTGGGGTACAGCCTCACAAAGCCTTCCTTAGCCCTCAGTGAGAACCAGATTGTAAGATAGGATAGAGAGGGCTAAGCACAACTATTCCCATCCTGGAAAAGTAGCTCAGCATAGAAGCTCTATTAGCAAGGGCCTGGAACTTCAAGCTTGGGCATCAAAGGCCACATAGGTATTTACCTAATTGATTTATCTGTTTTATACATAAGAATCATATTGTCCAAACTTTAATTGGAACTCTTATAAAAATTATTCAGTAGAGGAAAAAGCCAAATTTTCAGATTTACTCTTATTTTCCATACCACTTTTTTTCTGAAACCATCCTTTGATTTTTATGTCTCTGCAACTTCATAATTTAAAAAAAAAAAAAAGTCTGAATGAACTCTAAAGGGCTTTGTTCTTATTAGACTTATTAATTCTGCTTTATTGAGAAGACTTGACCCCTTGGCTGCATTATCTTGGGATTGGGTTGTATTTCACTGTATTTCCTTTGATATATGTACAGTAAAATACCAGACCTTAAAATAAAATCCCTTGCTGGGTTTCTTCTCCCTGGGAAAGAATACACTTTATGGCCAGATGGAATGGCATCATGTCTCACTGTTGGGGTAGCACAGAAAAGACAACATTGCTGAACGCTTTCCATTCTCATACAGTGGAGGCTCCTTAGTTTTGTCAGGTGCTCTGATTTGGACCCAACACTGAGCTGCAGCTCAGGAGACAAAACAGTTGGAAAACTTGGGGAAAGGCTCTAAGGGTCAGTGAAATTTACTGTGGGCAGCTGCTGCTTCAAAGCCACTCTCTGTGCAGAAGCCTATTAAGAAGTAGTAGGTTACGTTCCTGCCGTTTCCCCAGCATGATGGATGATGCTCTGAAAAGAGAAAAGACTTCCTGTTCCATGGAGGTGGTTTTCCTCTAGGCTGCCTCACCGTGTTTCTCAGGCGCTCTCCGTTCCGTTTCTAGCCATTGAATTCACTGCTCCACTACATTTAATAATAACCTAGGTTTGTCAGGAATGACTGACTGTGTCTCACCAGTGATTGCTTGTCAATCATCAGGACCTCCCACCTCAGACGAGGGGCTTAGCTGTGCTGTTGGTGCTGGAAAAGGGCTGTGAGGGAAGAGAATCAGGTTGCAGATGGACGAAGAGCAGAAGTAGCTTCAAAGTTTGCTTGACCTTTTTTGCCTTCAGAAACATTTTCACTTTACCTCATGTTAAAAAATTATTCCTCCCTGGTCTTCTCTCAGGCCCTGGTGCTTTCCAGGCTCCCTCCTGCTACAGAACTTCTGTATATACTCTTCCCTCAGCCGTGCATGCTCGTCCCTCCTTACTTTGCTTTCTTAGCTGCTTCCTCATTTTTGGAGAAGCCCCTCAGCCTTCTAGCTTAGGTCAGAGTTGCCAACTCAATGTGCTCATAGGACAGTGTCCCTCCCCTGATAGCACTCGTTTGAGTGACCGTTTGATGGACGTTTTTCTCATGCTCGACATAATGAAGGACTATGTCACACATGCACTCATATCCACATACACACTATTGCACAAATGCCTGTCCTCCCCACCCCAACTGTGAGTTCTTCAAGGGCAGGCACAATGGCTGTCAGTCCTCCTCATTGTATTCCCAATGCCCATCACTCAATGCATATTTGTTGCTGCTGGATACGGTAGATATTTAATTTATATATCATTAGGAAAGCAGAAACTTGTTATTATATCCTTTTCAAAAGCATAAATAGACGTATACATTCAGAGTATAAGATATCTTTTAAGAGCAAGGCTAGTGGCCTACTTAGTAACAAGCGTAGCAACTCCTCCCCTTGTGTGTGGGGAGAAGTTGTTCACAATTAATGGATATTTAAAATCTCAGCATTTTCAGATCAAATGAGTGTACGTATTTCAAATAAAGTTCTCTCTTATTGACCTTATCAAACAGTGGTTACAAAGTGCCAGTGCGTGTTTAGGACAGTCGTTTGATGTTGTGTAGAGATGACTCACAAAGACAAGATCCCTACCCTCCTGACACTTACCATCTGAGGGAACATCAGATAAAAACAAGAGAAGGAAGTGTTCACTTTGTGGAAATGTGGGAGACTCACAGAGGAGAGGAAAGTCTCATTCCCTTTCATTTCAGAAATCACGAAAGACAAAAATGTAACTGACCCTCAGTTAATGGTAATTTATATAGATCTACAGCCCCTAAATCTTGTGATTACATTCTAAAATTACCACACTCTCCAAAGGGAAGAAAAAAATCAGGGTTTTTTTTACAAGATTTGGGAGTGGCAGTAGGTGCATTTTAATGACTGTTGTGTTTAGGTGGAGCTAAGGAATTAAATATTTAGGGAAATAAAAATTCACATTAGAGTTTCCTCTTATTGCCAGATTTAGAGATTTTTCCTTCCCTGTGAAATCCCTATAAGGGCTTCTGAAGGAGATGCCAGGAATGGAGGAATTTGGGGATAAAGCTCTGGTCCTGCCAATCCTCCAACCAGAAGGGCTCCATGTTGAAACATTTGTTTCAGAATTTCAGGATCTCATTCAAGGGAAGAGCTCTGCTGCTGTGATTTGCTAACTTTTCTTTAAACTGCAGCTTTCAAGAATTCTTGCTCAGGGCAAATGACAATGGTTTGTTTGAATGTCGGAGGAGCACAATGTTAGTAAGTATGAGAGTGTATAGACAGGAAGAGAAGCAGTAACATTTCCTGTAAGGAAAGCAAGAATTGATAAGATTTTGAGACTAATCTATTGATCAATTAGGACATTAGGTCAGGCTGTGCTGAACCTACTGTAGGACATACAAGGACTCTTCTTAGTTGAACAGAAAAAAAGGCTCCTAAATAATTTCTCCAATCAACGCAGGAATGTTCTCTAGTTTGCTTTCACATTGCTTAGAGAGTCCATTCTCTGTGATGGAAATAGTGAGAAGTTGTTGGAATGTCTGTGAAGTCATAGATCACTGTGTTGATGGGCAACCTCCTCCCTCTTTTTTGGACACTTTCTTAAAATGTTTCTTTGGAGTAGCAGATGAAGCAGAAGAGCAGAGGGAAGAGAGAAGCCACCTTGAGAATGGTGATTTGGCTTGTTCCTCATGACTGACATCTCTGAGCCATCCACTTTCTTATGTTCTATGTCTTTCTTATCTCGAGCCAAAAGCATATGTACAAATGTTTTCAGATAGTTAGTGCTTTCTTATAGATTGTGATTTCTTTTTATTTTCAAATATCATATGAAAAATATATTTTCACTTATTAAAATATATTTTTATAAGAATATGAAAATTAATTGTCATCATTTAATGAGATTCTATCAAAGCAACACAGTAGGGAATAAATCCCAAAGGAAACTATTTTTGGTCTAGTGCACTCTAAGAAATATTGGACTTGATCCAGAATATTCTGCTTTTGTTTCTGATAGGGATAAATAGGAATGCTATAGTTCTTATTTGGAAAGTATGTCTATATTTAGTTTGTGTGTATGTAGACACCAAAACCAAAATGAGATTATTTAAACATTGGAATGCTAGAAATTATAAGATACTCTATAAGTATCACTATTTCATGTGTTCATCTTTTGTTAAAAATTGAGAAATTTAGATGTCTATTGACAATCCTTAAAAATAATAAAAATCTGAATTTTATACTACCAAATATCATAATGAAGATACACTGATCTAGCTGAAAGGAAATTTATTTTTTAAAAGAATGTAGCTTAAGGTTTTAAGTTTAATGGAGTGAAAAAGATGGACAATAACTGTGTGATTGTGAATTTATTATGTTTATAGGGATAGCTGTGGTGATTATGATATGCAATAGAATGTCCTTTGATTAAAGTATAATTCTATTCCATAGGGCAGGACCAAAAGGGAGGCTTTACAGTTTACCTTCAATGTGATCAATTCTGGGCATTCCAAAAGGGAAGCAAAGCTAACAAATATTTGTAAAAAGAATCAAATTAGTACACCTGCTAGCATCAATCCGTATCCTTTGAAAGGAACCACAAACATTTTTTTTTAAGATTTTATTTATTTATTTGAGAGAGAGAATGCCTGAGAGGGGGGGAGGGTCAGAGGGAGAAATAGACTCCCCACTGAGCAGGGAGTCCAATGTGGGACTCGATCCTGGGACTCTAGGATCATGACCTGAGCCGAAGGCGGTTGCCCAACCAACTGAGCCACCCAGGTGCCCCAACCACAAACATGTAAAATTGAACATGGAGTAGATAATTGGAAGACAAAGTCAGAGCCACTCCAGGATCATTCATTCCTTTAAGTAACTTAGAAAAGCCTTTTCTCAAGTTATAGAAACATCCATGTGGATGGATAAAGCAAACTAAACTAGTAAGACAAATAAGAACTAAACTAATGAGACAGATATAAGAGATCACGACCCTCCCCATCACAAGCAAGTTTGTAATTCTGATATCAAAAAGCTGAAGAGGGGGGTGCCTGGGTGGCTCAGTGGGTTAAAGCCTCTGCTTTCAGCTCAGGTCATGATCCCAGGGTCCTGTGATCAAGCCCCGCATCCGCATCAGGCTCTCTGCTCAGCAGGGAGCCTGCTTCCTCCTCTCTCTCTGCCTGCCTCTCTGCCTACTTGTGATCTCTGTCAAATAAATAAATAAAATCTTAAAAAAAAAAGTTGAAGAGGTATGCTCATGTCGAATGTCCACCTTGATATGTGTAATTAAATTAAAATTGTGGGTGAGCACTCTCAGTGGGTTTATGTGATTACACTGCAGGCACTGATTCTACTTTTATTTATATTCATTCATTTGGTTATTTATTTATTTATTTACTTATTTTTATTAACATATAATGTATTATTTGCTTCAGGGGTACAGGTCTGTGAATCTTCAGTCTTACACATTTCACAGCACTCACAGTAGCACATACCCTCCCCCGTGTCCATCACCCACCCACCCCATCTCTCCCACCCCCCTCCCCTCCAGCAACCCTCAGTTTGTTTTCTGGGATTAAGAGTCTCTTATGGTTTATCTCCCTCCCGTCCCATCTTGTTTCATCTTTTCCCTCCCTTCCCCTCACAATCTACCACCCTGCCTCTCAAATTCTTCATATCAGAGAGATCATATATATTCACTTTTTCTTAACACCTAAGGATATTGTTTGAGTGTTGACAAGGTACCAATGATATTACTTTGTCCTTTTACTACACCTCTCACGAGAGGATCTTTAAGAGCTTAACTCACGTTAGTGTGTTATTCCCAGGATTATTCTTCCTGTTTTACAACTAAGGAAACTGCTTCCCATGGATATAAGTAACTTGTTCAAAGGCTGCAAAACCCAGTCTCTAATGTGGCTACAAAGCCACTCCTGATTCCAGGGCTTGACTGTTCCGCCCTCAAGATTAGCACTTGAAGGAGGCATTCTGCGATGGCTCTCACCCAGAGAATGGTCATGTGGACCCCATTAAATTAAGAATTTATGAACATACATGAGGAATCCACTGTGTAGACTCCATACAGGAAGGGTTTGCTGAGCAAATAAAGTAATACGAACAGACGACTTGCTACATGGAAAGGTTGCCAAACATTTCATCTGCATTGGCTTATACCCAATATGCTGGTTATAAACAAGCTATCGATTCACAAATTAGGATGCATATACTTGGAATCGGTTTTTTTTTTGGTGTTTGGTTTGAGTCCATGATAATTAGTATTTATGAGAAAGCAGTAAAACCATATTCGTTTAAAAATATATTTTCCCATTTTGGTTTTTCATGGATTTAGATTAGGAAATTATATACGTGTGTAAGAAGCCTTGAGAAATGAAAGCACTAAGTAGCCTTTGCATATATAGCAAAAGTGCAGTTTCAAAAAGAGGCTTCCAGGGAGAGATGGAGAAGAGTATTGTGGAATTTTGAAGGCAGCAAACCCACAAAATAGGAGAAGCCATTATTCACCGAGACTTTTGGGTGTCCCTCCACTTCAGTTAGCTACTTTCTTCATAGACAGAATTCAGTGATGTTCCATCTGTGGTCCCCTTTGGATTGCAACACGTAACAGGGAGTCACCGGAGCTCCTGGCACTCTCCTAGCAGACTTGTGAGGCTGGAACAAGCCTGGCTTGGCTTGCAATGAGGTTAGATGCACTTTTCTGCATGAACCTTTGGCAGCTCGTTTTGCAGTCATGGTTAAAGGTTGTGGCAACCTCATTTTTCATTAACAAAGAGTCAAAGCATGCCTTCTACCACAAGGATGCAGAATCCAGGTAGAATGGCCTGCATAATCACACACGATGCGTCAGCTGTCTGTTTTTATCACAACCCCATTCGTGGTCTTCCATCTCTTTGTGCTGAAGGAAGATAGAATGATTATGGTGCCTGCATGAATATTCTGTTATTTTAAAATGTAAATTTTCTCGTTACTCTGTCAGCCATAAATACCTTCTTCACTAGCATGCGTTTAGAATCACCATCATCTGGGGAGGGTCATTTTATATCCTCTGGTCACATGATCTAAGCAGCATTTTCATGACTTTGGGGAATAAAACAGGAAAGAGGGGGAATTTTTAAAATAGAATAAGCTTAATGGCTTTTTCACTTATAGTTTCTTTAACTACTTTAATATACTATGAGGGAATATGTACTAACCTTTGATGGAAAAGGGGGCCTATTTTGTAACCAAAAGAAAGTGGAAAATATTTCTGGAACATTTTGACTTTCTTTCAAACCTCTTAAATAACTTGAAAAAGAAGTATGGAATAATAAAATAAAAACTTGAAGGCTGCCAACGCAGATCTCACAATAATTTTTCTGCCAAAAACTAAAATTACTGCCATTCATATTAATAGTTCTGCCCCACTACCAAAAAGAAAATTTCTGGCTCAGTCAAAACAACATATCTACTACCTCCACCCAAAATTCTAGAATCAAGGAAAGCAGTAAAATGATAAATTGTTAAATAAAAGCAAATTTGTGTTTGGTATGTCTGACTCCTAAAAGACACCAGCAAGATAGGCTGGATGGGTACATATCATACGGTTATCTTTCATAAACTGGGGAATAATTTCCAGATGCCTTTTTGGATAGAATATACACTATTACTACATTTTTGGTTATTATCCAGATATTTCAGCTACTGATTTAAATGTGATGCTATTTGATTGTGTTTTAAAAAACATTATGCTAAAGAATAGCATGGAGCCAAGTAGACAGAAACGAGGATATTGACACTAATAAACAATTTATATGTGAGAAAAGTTAATTTTGCTAACAGGCTAGAGAAAGGATGATTGGTAGCAGAGAGTGGAGGAAATTGTCCAGACAAAAGATGAGGAGATCTCAGACTGGGGCTGTGGATATGGAGTTGAAATACTTCTCTTTTGGAAGGCTCCTGGGTGGCTCAGTTAGATAAGCATCTGCTTTCAGCTCAGGTCATGGTCCCAGGGTCCTGGGATTGAGCCTCACATCAGGCTCCCTGCTGAGTAGGAAGTTTGCTTCTCCCTCTCCCTCTGCTGCTCCTCCTGCTTGTGCTCATTTCCTCTCTCCCTCCTGTCATATAAATAAATAAAATCTTTAAAATAAAGATTTATTTATTTTGGAGAAAAAGAGAGCATGTGTGAGCCGGGGGGTGCGGGGGTGCGGAGAATCTCAAGGAGACTCCCCACTGAGCACGGAACCTGATGTGGGGCTTGGTCTTACCACCCTGAGGACATGACCTGAGCTGAAATCAAGAGTCAGACACTTAAAGGACTGAGCCACCTAGGCCCCCCAAGAGCTGAAATACTTCTAAGCAATGGCATCATCTGTATGCTGGCCTGAGGCTCTAATTCTCCTTCCATTATTGTTTCTATGGGAAATTATGTTGTGAGACATACAGGAAGGAGGGAACATGTCTGTCCTGGAAATAGCTCTCACCACTGCTTTGACATCTGGTTGATTCGAGGAGTTCAGGGAACACTTATCTGTTCAACTGTAGAGAGGTGTTGTGCCTGTCCCCTTCTGGTACAGCACTCATGTGAAGGGACTTTGGAAGGCACTGTTTCATCACCCTGGAAGGGCCTATATTTTCCTGGTCCTCCCCTACATAGACTGTAGCTTTGGGTGTCAAATGATGAGCTGTCTTTCATCTACCCCTCACCAGCATGGATGGTCAGGAATGGGTATGGCCTATGAGCTTGTGGGACAGGACTGATAGTCAGCACCAGGCCTGGAGCAAAGGGACTCCCTTACAACTGTCTTGTCTTAGAAGATCTTCCAGCCCTTATATAAAAGCAGCCACTTTCTCAGCAAAGCCTCAGAGCAGTGTTTTCCAAAGTATGCCCCTTAGACTTCCCTTATCAGGAGCAGAAGGCTTGCTAAATCTGTAGATGCCCAGCTTTTACCCCAGACCTTCAGGATCTGATCCTCTGGCAGTGGGCTTTTACAAGCTCACACAGGTAATTCTGCACATGAAAGTTTAAGAACCATCCTCTTAAACCTTCTCACCTTAACAGATTGTGATGAGTTTAAAAACTAGTATGGTGATTGACGGCATTACTGCTATCAGAAGTCCACATGAGCAATTAGGTATTGTGTTCTAGACTGTGTGAACCTTCCTTTTTTCTGATCACTGGCAAAGAGCAGGGGTTGCATATAATGAGAGTGGCTCAGTGCTCAGGTGGCCTGGAGAGTAGAATCACCACTGCTGTTTAGATAGGTGTTCCCACGGACTTGCTTGCTTATTTTGGCCGTAACCGTGTTGGTGCTGCTGAGCAGAGTTGTGCATGTAACTACAGCCTGTGCCTTTCCGTTTCTCACTCTAGAGGTATTTGCTATAATGGTGCAGGCCAGAAAAGAAACCAGAGAATAACTGTGAGGCCGTCTTCAGGAGAGTGGGTCAGGGAAGGGAGGGATGGAAAGATCTGAGGTGCAGGTTGGGGCAATGACGATTGAGGACAAAAGAAAAGAGATGGTAAGAGAATGGCATCAGCCCAGAGTCTGGATGATAAGATAGGAAATTTATGACCCCCTCCCCAAAAGACACTCTTGAGAAATAGAAACAATGATTATGATGATTTGAAAAACACAGGAATTTATCTAGCATTATCTCTACTTTTCCTCCTCTTCCATCTCCACTCATCACCACTAGCCCCAAACATAACAGTCTAGTTCTGTTTTATGAAAGCAAATTTTCTCCATCCTGGTTTGTTCTCCATTGTTATACTAAATATTCCAGCAAGCTTTTTCAGTCACAAACACATGTCCGTTTGCAGTTAAGAGGTCAAATTACTAAAATGAATAAGGTATAAATTAGATAGGAATAGGATTCAAAAGTCTCAAAAGGGGAATGACTACATTGGCCAATGAAAATAGATCATGGTCATATAAACACTTATCCATATTTTGGATTAAATGATTAGTTTCCAATTTTTTCTTCTCAAATATCAAAACAAAACAGAGGCACCTGGGTGGATCTGTTGGCTAAGCATCCAGCTCTATCTCCGCTCAGGTCATGATCTCCCAGTCATGAGATTGAGCCTGACATGGGCTCCGTGCTCAGTGCAGAGCCTGCTTGAGACTGCTCTCCCTCTCCCTTTGCCCCTGCCCCACCTTGGGCGCATGATTTCTCTCTCTCTCTCTCTCTCTCTCTCGCTCTCTCAAATCAGTCAGTCAATCTTTAAAAACATGAAAATAAAAACAAAAAGGCACACCTATGGACCTCTCCACTTTAGGCTTTTTGTGGGTTTCACACACACCTCATCTCATAGGATGCTTAGATGGTTCTGCAGGGAAGCAGGGAGGATATTCTTGTCCTAATTAGACAGACAGGAAACCTGATGGCCAGAGAAGTTAAGTGATCTGCTAGACATTTTACGATCAGCAAATGGTAGAAGGATTCCAGCCCATTTCTTCTGGCTCTGAGTCCAAAGATCTTTTCTCCAATGTGCTGCCTTTTCTCTTGTCTTATTATTCCAGGAGAAGATAGACATTTGTACTGCTTCTTGGTCACTGATTCTGTTATTACTAATTAGATGCTAGAACATCCATCATGTATTGGTCTGTCTACTAGCACTTCACTGAGGAATTATGGTCTAAATTGTGAAATCTAGATTCAGAAAATTCAAATATCTAAAGATGAAAATGAGCAAAAAATTGGGTTGCCCTTCCTTCCTTTTTTTTCTACAGGTGTTTCATGTCAGTTGGGGACATACACCTTTTATTCTCCATCTCTTCAGCTTTGTGGAGAGTTTACCAGGCTCCTAGGCCTTGGGAAACACAGGCAAAGCCTGGACACGCCCAGGTTTAAAGACCTTATTTCTCAGGTTATAAAAGCAGGTGAAGCATCACCTCCTCCACTTGCAGTCAGTGGGGGATTATAGGAGATTAGAATATTTAAAGACAGTTCTTGAGGTTTGTGTTTAGGAACTGTGGAGAGGAGGGTGTCCCGATTTGAGGGAGCAGGTTCTAATACAAAGGGCTTGGAACCTGCAGTCAAGCCAGTCAACTCTACTGGCCTTCACTCCATCATAGGTTTCTGGTGGAGGGAAGGAAGGGAGAAGGCAGGGGTTGGGGGGGCAGTTGGAAGAGGAAGTCTTGTTCTGCTGCCCTCAGTTGGTGTACCATGGAAAAGTGGGGGATGTTTGTTGTGGCAGCAATACCCACTGAAAGCAAAACAAAACCTTGAATTCATGGCACATGCTCTGGGCTCCTTTATAAGACGTTTTCAACTGATAGAGCAACCACCAGAAGCACATGGTAGTGTTTCCCGCACTCCATGTTTGTGTTTGGTGGAATCATTTATTTACTGGGCAACTAAAAGGCCAAGACTTTGTGGGGTCCATATGCACAGTTTAGCAAGACAGTTTAAACAAACAGACCTGAAGAAGTGTGTCTATCTAATAAGAACAAGTTCTATATAATAAACTATTTTCATGACCTCGCCACAAACCTATATTAATGCTAATTGTTAAGGTGAGCATAATGAATGAGTTGAAAGAGAAATGGTATGTTGTTTTTTGTTTTAAAACAGAACAAAAACAAAACCATGAGATCAAGACCTAAGTTGAGATCAAGAGTTGGATGATGCTTAACCGACTGAGCCACCAACGCACCCCAGAAATATTGCTGTATTAATGTGATATTTATGCTGGCAGTTGCCTTTGAAATCCTAATCAAAATTAAATTTTGTTCAGGCAATGTAATTGGCTTTTCAAATTTGGGGGCTTTATGTCATTTTAGTTGTGGTTGATGGAAGATTCATTTTGACTATTGCTGATTGTCTGGGAAGGGGACTATAAGGTCATAGAAATGTGGAGCAGGGGGCGCCTGGGTGGCTTAGTGGGTTAAAGCCTCTGCCTTCGGCTCAGGTCATGATCTCAGAGTCCTAGGATCAAGCCCCGCATCGGGCTCTCTGCTCAGTAGGGAGCCTGCTTCCTCCTCTCTCTGTCTACTTGTGATCTCTGTCTGTCAAATAAATAAATAAAATCTTTTAAAAAAAAGAAAAGAAAGAAAGAAATGTGGAGCAGGAAGGATAGATAGAGATCACCTGTGGTACCCAATCCCCTATCCAACCAATTTATGTTATAGGTGAGGAGCTTAAAATTCAGAGAGGTGGATTCCTTTATCCGTGGTCACATAACATGTTAGTGAGTGAACCTAGACAGGAACTCTGTATTCCAGCCTGAGGTCAGCTAGTTCCGCCACCCCCGCAAGCACCAGCTTTGAACAGTGCCCACAGGCATCCTGGGGTAAATGCTGAGGAAGGTACTGCTTGCTCAGTAGGGCCTGTTTCAGCTTGTAATGCCCCTTCCTTGGGTCTCTGGATCTTTGCCAGCCGTAGGAGGCCCTAGGGCAAAAAGAAAGCAAGAAGTAAGATGAGAAAGGAGGGGAGGGGAATGATGACCATAGAAAAGTGTCCTGTGTCTCTAAAGCAATGAGATATGGGGCGCCTGGGTGGCTCAGTGGGTTAAAGCCTCTGCCTCCGGCTCAGGGCATGATCCCAGGATCCTGGGATCGAGCCCCACATCGGGCTCTCTGCTCAGCAGGGAGCCTGCTTCCTCCTCTCTCTCTGCCTGCCTCTCTGCCTACTTGTGATCTCTGTCAAATAAATAAATAAAGTCTTAAAAAAAAAAAAATAAAGCAATGAGATAGACTTTTGTGACCTGCAGAGGCTCTCTGATGGCCATTTCAAAAGCAAGGGTCAGAAATGCTTTGGGCAACAGATGGCATCACTTAAATATACATTCAGCCTATCACTGTGGTGCCTTTGAAAAACAATGCAAATTTGGATGAAAAACTCTTATTTCATTTCTGTTTGTATGGATCAGAGACATGAACTTGAGAGTGCTTAAGAATTGTGGCCTTTTATTTTTGGTATTATATATATATACTGCTTATGTCACCATGGCCAAGCTACGTGGCATTATTATAAATGAAAAGCTCTATTTTGTCATTCTAGAAAATAATTGTTAGATAATAAGGCATTTAACACAAAAGTTTCATAAAACCAAATTTCAGGTTTTTTATTTTCTTTCAGCTTTGATGGATATCCCTGTGATTAGTGAGTTGCTTCCCTTGAGACCTTTAGGGGAACTCATAAATGTTGATAAAAAAGTTTTGAGGTTCCATATATCTAAATACTAACATGATTCCTCCCCAGCCACATGAAGTAGATATGTGATAATTAGTCTATTTGCTAAAAGAGCAAATGAATGAATGAATGAATGGGAGAATGAGGGAATGCTCAGGAGCTAAAAGTGGCTGACTAAATTAACAGAGATTGGGTTGCTTTGAAAAAAAAAAAAAAAAGCATTTGGCAACATTAGCCCGATGTTATTTGGTAGACACAGTAAGGTACAGTATGCATTACTAACCTCATTAAGTTCCAAATAAAACTCTATACTTTACACCATTTCTACAAGAGGTTTTATTAGATTTCTTTAACTGGTGTCATATTTTTTGGCCAGGGCATTTTTAACCAGCTTCACATAAATAAAGTTCTATTTTGTCACCATGTCATAGTAAAATAAACTGCTTGTACTATGCATCCCTGCCAAAGCCAGAGCAGACGGGGAAAGGATATAAATGTGTCAGTATTCAGGGAGAGAAAACACATAAATGCACATGGCGACTCTCTTAACTCTAAGGCTCAGCGTGATACTAATTCATTTGGGTGACATTTAGAAAGCTACTCCCAACATAAATAATATATATATGGTGGGGGGGGATCTCTGACAGACACAAAGTTGAAAAAAAATGGCCTGAAAGAACGCACATCAGATTTTACAGGTGCTCAGAACATTAATGTACAGTGATGGATGACCTTTTCGCTGAAGGTTGACATAATGTTGAATGGAATGTTTTGTTTATATCTGGTACCAAGTTTATTGACCAGCACCAAAGGGTAGAAATGAGATGGGATTTGAACAGTCTCTACTTTTTTTTTTTTTTTGGTATGGAAACTGTTTTCTATGTCCCACTCCCTTACAGGCAACAGTTCTTAAGTTGTTTCACAGAGATCACTCCACAAGATGGATTACTCTCTTTTTAAAAAAAAAGAAAAAAGAATCTTAGGCCTAAGTATTCATTACCAGAGGTGCGATTTTTGATGGGTAAATATGAAAAATTAAGCAGAAGAGGTTTTTTTTTTTTTAACCACATTTATCACACATCTTTAATCTTGGTTTGTCATCTCTAATGTGTCTACGCTTAAAATTCCCATGATTAATGGTGAGTTGCTACAGAGAGTGCCTATAGATAAAAATCACAAAATCCAGAAATGTAAGCGACTAACAATTCAGCCGGGTCATCTGAATGACAGCATAGACTTGTCCCCATAGTGCCCTTTCCAGTATGTAGAAAACAGAGTTACAGTGAAAATAGGAAAAACTTGTAGTATCAGTCCGAATGTTAATTTCCTTTCATCACTAAATAGGAAGTTGTCACAATACAAAAGTAATCCCTTTGGGAATATTTTCTAGGTACTTAGCATAAATTATTTCTTTCATAATAATGTAAGCCATTATACCTAGTTATTATAAACTCTTGAACAATGCTATACAGACTTCTTTCCTGATGGTTATACCTTACAAGTTAATTTTACCGTATCCATCTTTGGTCACTTTTTGTTTGCCCATTTGTTTATTCTTCCATTTTTATTCATTCATTTAGTAAGTATTTTTTGGAATGCCTACACTGTGCCAAGTTTTAAGGGAGATACAAAGATGCACCAGACAAGGAACTTTCAAATGGCTTTAAAAGTAGTACTGTAGATAAAACAGGTGCAAAATGCCACAAGTATCAGGTAGAGTGTGATCCATATCCTTGGAAAGTTACCGATAGTGTTGGGAGGGGCAGGTACGGAAAGGTCATTAGTTCTTGCTGGAGGGCTCTGGAAAAACTTCTTGGAAAGGTCGGTATTTGAGGCTGCTCTTAAAGGATACCTAGGTTTTGTACCTCCAGAGAATAGGATAAAGTAGAGCAAAGCCATTGCAGGCATAAGGAAAATGAAAGAAAGCAGAGGAAGGGAAGAAGAAAGGGACAAGTGAAGGAATCAGAAAATAATGGAAACATAAGTTGGGGCCAGAGCAACAAGGACCTTGAGAGGCCAGCTGAAGAGTTGACGCCTTCTTCCCTGGTTGGTAAGGGAGAACTTAAAGTCTGTAGCATATAAAACAGACTTGATCAGAACTGTGCTAAGGAAGAGCTCTCTAGAATGAGGTGGAGGATAAAGAGACCAAAGGTGCACTTGGGAAGCCTTGATGAGAGGGGAGAATTCCTATAAAAGAACATGGAGAAAGAGGAGGCCAGTGAGTAGAAACATGGGGAAATTGGAAGGGGAGGTGAACCATGAGAGACTATGGACTCTGAAAAACAATCTGAAGGGTTTGAAGAGGTGGGGGGGTGGGAGGTTGGGGGAACCAGGTGGTGGGTATTAGAGAGGGCATGGACTGCATGGAGCACTGGGTGTGGTACAAAAACAATGAATACTGTTATGCTGAAAATAAATTTAAAAAATGATTTATAAAAAAAAAAAGAAACATGAGATATAGGTCAAATCAGAGGATCACAGACCTTTTGTATTGGGGATGATGCATCGACCCTCAGACTTCTGCTCTGTGACTGGGACAGTCAGTTAAAAATGGGAGCAGGTTTAGCAGGGATGGAATGACAGATTTGGTTCTGGACACCAGTATGATAATCTGGTTCTACAAGAATAATTTTGTATACATTTTGAATCCCTAATTTCTAACTAAGTGTGGATGCTGAATAAAGTTGGGATATTATTTAACGAATTACCCCAAGTGAAGATGTTCAGTAGGCAGTTGGAAAATCGAACAATGAACGATCTGTTTTCTCTCTTCATAGTGTTTGGTACATAAGAGACGCTTACACATGTATTAAATATCTAATAACTTTTTTTTTCATTTTCTTTTCAGTGTTCCAAAATTCATTGTTGATGCACCACACCCAGTGCTCCAAGCAATACGTGCCTAATAGCTTTTAATTCTTGGCCATAGAGTAGTTAAAATGCTTAAATGGTAAATAAATATTTCTTAATAAATTCCTCTATCATGATCATTTCCAAAGTGATAGATTTATACCCTCTATTCTCAGTCAGTACTGAACACAATATTTGAATTGTATGGTCTTATGCTGAGAAAATTTTTATGCCAAAAAACTTTGTGCCAAATTAGTTTCTGCTAGTAACGAACACTAACATTTAGCTATTTGCTTGCAATACAAAATGAAGAAAATTATCTAAAAGTTTTTTCTGTGTTAGCTCTGTCATCTGTTGGATTTTAGTTTTCATTAGGCAAGGATTCACATTTTTCAATTTGGAGCTAACAACTTATAAACTTTTATATCCTGTTGTGTTCTATTTTGACTTTTCTTTTGTATTCTCTATTTCTGACTTTACATAGGCTTTAAGGTTTGTGACTCAGTTTTATCAATTGTTTACCCCATATTCATGTTATGAACAATACAAATTTACGAGTTACAAAACAGAGATATTAATGCAATCTTTGTTATTTAGTCTAGTTGCTATTTATACAAAGTAGCCCCCAAAGTATCCTGCTGTATTTATATGAAGTTCAAAAGATGATTAAGAAACATCTTAAAGTTGAAGAACATTGCTGATTAGTAATAGCTTATAGTATATCTTGTTATCATTAACCAAATATTTTCTGACATTCAACCCTTGACAACCAAGAGCAGTGTTTAGACATGGACCATAATACAGTAAATTGACACTTCAAAACTAAATAGGTAGAGGCAGAGAAAGAATAGCAAAATGATAAAAATCAAATTCCACAACACCACTGAAGGATCCAGAGAACACTGGGTAGCCACAGCTTGGTGATAGATGAGTAACCAGATCTAAACGTTCTGTAAATACTGTCATTTCAGAGAAGTTGGTTTTTTTTTTTTTTCCTTTTTAGATATCCTTTTCTTCATACCTGAAACATGAAAACTTGGAGACTGAGTCCAAACTATAGAAGGTCTAGTCATTTTGCCCAAGGCCATGCACTTGTGGACTGGATAAAAATGGAATTCAAGGGGCACCTGGGTGGCTCAGTGGGTTAAATCCTCTGCCTTCAGCTCAGGTCATGATCCCAGGGTTCTGGGATCAAGTCCCACATCAGGCTCCTTGCTCAGTGGAGAGCCTGCTTCCTTCTCTCTCTCTCTCTGCCTGCCTCTCCACCTACTTGTGATCTCTGTCAAATAAATAAATAAATAAATAAATAAAATCTTTTTTAAAAAATGGGATTCAATTGTGTTGTATTTTTGGAATTTGTCTTTTTGGGATTTATTGTTATGATGTTAAGGAATCTCTGTTTCTTGTTTTGTTTTGCTTCTACGCTTAATTATTGTAGTATAGACTTTCCAAAGAATTGTCAGTTTGAACTCCAAATGGCTAGGAAATGGTAGGACTTCCTAAGGTCCAAACTTCTTTAGTCTACAGTTTCTAAGCCTGATGTGGCTTCTAATTATTTAGGATGAAAATTCTGCCATTTATTTAGTGAATATTTGCATCTGATAATATAAAAGTAAAATTAAGAAAGAATTCCAACTTTTAAGCAATGTATCCAAAGAACTGATAGGCACAGAGACATGGAAATATGGGAATCTTTAAGAACATCGAATAAGAGACTCCCCCAGTTGATACTCTGTTTCCTGCTTTCAGTAGCTGTACAGATAAGAACTGAAAGGAGGAGGACAATTGCTCATTTCACTGTGGTTCTCTATTATTGTCCACATTTACCCTCATTCATTGTACCTGCAGTAGGACTACGTAAATGGGCAAAAATGAAGCCATTGCAGGTTCCCCTGACTACACTGTATGGAATCAATGAAGCGCTTTGTGGAATTCTAGAATGCAGTCTTAGGTGATGAAATCTGGATAACTCAAAAACCCATGTCAGAAGCTCCAAATTGATTCTATTTATGCATGTAAAAGTGTGCTAGATATGTACAATGGCAGATTGAGATTGATCTCTCAGCCATTGTACTGCCTTTGTAGGAAGTATCAGGCTCCCTCAACCACCTATTTCCACAGTAGGGAAAAACAGGCTAACACATGGAATTGAGTAAGTGTGTTTGGAGTTCCTGGGTTTCACTCACTTATTCGTTTATTCCTTCACTGACGTATCCTCCCATTTATCCTTTCACTCATTCATAAAAAGGTATCCAGAATTTATTATGATAGGACTCAGAAGATGAATAAGATAATTCTTATTCTTGTCTACTAGGACACACATAAATGAATTTTCTTGTTTGGCAATAAAAAGTTTGCAACTCTATGTTAATCTTCAAGATTTTTTAAAAAGACTTTACTTATTTATTTAAGAGAGAGTGTGTATGCACAAGCTGGGGTGGGGAGGTGTAGAGGGGGAGAGAGGGGGAGGGAAAGAATTTCAAGCAGGCTCCATGCTGAGCATGAAGCCCGATGCAGGGCTTAATCTCATGACCCTGAGATCATGACCTGAGCCAAAACCAAGAGTAGGATGCCTAGCCGACTGAGCCAGTGAAGTAACCCTTGTTAATCTTCAAGATTAAAAAAATTTATTCATCTGTGAAATCTGATAGTTTAAAAACCATGTGGACAATATTTGTGATGGGCCTTTGCTTTGATTTCCATGTTTTCCAGATTCTGAGAATAGTTAGAAACTAAATCCAGGCAGCTTTTTTCCCCCAAGAAGTAAGACAATCTGAGAGTCTAATTAGGTTTAAAGAATGGAAAGTACCTTCCCAAAGTCACCATTGAACAGACTTTTTGGCAAGCATTTTACTTGTCTTCTTTGTCAACCCGGGGGCCTTACCAAAGAATTGATCCTGGTTAAATATCAGGAACAGAAAATTTTGCAAGATGGACTAATTCCTGCCTCAGTGAGATATGTTTCTGCAATAAGTGCATGTGTTTGTGCTTTTATCATAATCATAAAAAAACTCCAAATTCATCTGCTTCATTGATAAAAAAAATCATTGGCCTAGAGAGGTTTCCTAACATCTACCACTCATCTGAAAAGCCAGGAGTTTCCCTGGTTGTGATCTGTACCCACAGTGGAACTCTGGAAATGTAAGCAGTTGATTATAAGTCTCACATCCAGGACTGTAGTGTGTGCAGGCAGTAAACATCCAAATGAAAAGGCTAGGCCCCACAGCCCCACTGTCACTGGGTCCTACACATGTCCAGTACAGACTGGAATTAAGAACAATATGTATATCATGAATGGGATCATTTACCCTGCACTGGAACCAAAATGCCCATCTTAACATAATCACAAGACAGAGTATTTTAAAATAATGTGAGCAAGTACAGTAATATTAAACAATTTTTTTAACTTTTTTTTTGCAAGCACACACATAGTTTGTTTGTATAAATCTCAGACTCATTCCTTCCAAGAGACTGGCCTTGTCTCTAAAAATAGTAGCACACAGTTGGCATTGTTTTGCTTTTTCGTGCTTGAAATAAAAGCCATAGCTCCACTGGATAGTTTTGCAATGGCTAAATTTTAAGTAGAACTAGCCTGTTTTCCTAGTATGCCACGATTTACTTAAAATTTAGAATAACAAAATATTGTTAAGAAGGAATGGGATTTTAAAGGTAGCTTTACAGTTAATTTAAGTTTCAAGAAATAATTTTTCATTGAGTCATGGCTTTTTGGGGTATCTTAGAGATCAAATAAACTTTTCCCTTCATTTCAAGTTTGAGGAAATTGAGGCCTAGAGAAGGGAAGTGATTTTTTTTCAAGAAGATATAATGAGTTTTAGACTATATCATTTTTTTAAAGATTTATTTATTTATTTTGAGAGAGAAAGAGTGCATGCAGGGTGTGGGGAGGGGGAGGGTGAGAGAGAATCTGGAATAGACTCCCTGCTGAGCACTGAGCCTTACCCCATGGCCCTGAGATCATGGCCTGAGAGTTGGACGAAACCAAGATTTGGACGCTCAACCGATGAGCCATCCCGGCACCACATACACTGTATCATTTTAATAGCAATTGAGTTGTTTTAATATTACTACATTTTAATTGTTTTTGATGCTTTTGCAAAACAATCCTTTGTAAGAGAACTTTCTTTCTTGCACAGATATTCAGACAAAATAAATCTGTTTAATGAACAGGTTTGTGGGTAGAGAGAGGAAAGTCCTATTTCTTTTATTTGTTCCACTAACATAGCTAAAGTAATTCATAGGATCTATATGTTAATAGACAGCTTGACATCTGAGTTGCAGACAGTTGCAATAATCCAGAGAAAGTACCCTGGAAAGAGTGTTAGAAATAATGCAACTAGTCAGCAGTTCCCCAGTTCCCTAAGTTATTTTTATGTGTTCTCACTCTGTTTTAAGTTATATTGCTTAACCCCTATTTCTGAACACAATTATTGATTGCTTAAAAATAGGCTATCTGTCTTGGTAACAATTAGCTGTTTTTTGTTTGTTTATTTTTGTTTTTTGTAATGGCAAGAGATAAAACAAATTACTGCTCTCTGTGCAATTTGAAAGGAGAGGGGGAATATCATGGTGTGCAGCTTTGCTACCAATACATTGTCTCTGAGACCAAGAGAAGGATGCCTATGTAGTGTATGAGTAGATGGAGTTGACTTTGGATTGCCACCATTTTCTTTCTGGACAGTTCAGGAATAGAAAATGCTCATAGTGTGGTTTAAGCAACCAAAGCTGAGGAAATCTTTAGTTTAGGTTATGGAGCCTTGTATTTGGTCTCCCATAGAGCTGTTGTGGTGGAATTGTCTTTCCTTGCTGTCTAGTTGGAATATCTTTCCATGCTGTGTGATAGTGGTGAACAGACTCAGGCTCTGATTCCTGGAATTCTGAGTTTTTCCAGAAAATGAGAGAGAGGCAGGAGGTCCAATTGGCCCATTTCTTTAAGTAAGAATTTACAAAACAAATAAATTGATTTTTCCCTACAATGAGAATGTAAATTAGAGTTTAGGTTGTAGGGTAAGTTGTTGCTGACCTTAAGTCTAGCAATTGATTAGTCTAACAGCAGAAAATGTTTCCTACATTACCCTGAACTAAAATGCAAACTCTAGTGGCTAGGGACTGTGTCTCTTCACTATTTGCATCCCTGAAAATATGACAGGATCCATGTATTAGTCTGCTAGGGTGGCAGTTACAAAATACCATAGACCCAGTGGCTTAAATAACAGAAATTTCTTCTTCTTTTTCTTTTCTTTTCTTCCTTTCTTCCTATCTTCTTTTCTTTTCTTTCTTTCCTTTTCTTTTCTTTTCTTTTCTTTTCTTTTTTCTTTTCTTTTCTTTTCTTTCTTCTTAAGGGAGAAAGAGAGTTCCTTGGGGCCCCAGGGAGAGGGAGAATCTTAAGCAGGCTCCACACCCAACATAGAGCCTGACATGGGGCTCAATCTCATGATTCTGAGATCATGACCTGTGCTGAAATCAAGAGTCAGACAATTAACCAACTGAGCCACTCGGGTGTCCCCAGAAATTTATTTT